>NC_071351.1:4193437-4510625 GCF_027744825.2 Synchiropus splendidus
AGCCGGTTAAATCTGTCTTGTAGTAAAAACGTGTGAAACTTATTACTTATTTGTCATAAAGTGGAGTTTATTCCAAATACAAAAGAAACAATTATAAGTTACAAAAATAAGAGACATCAAGTGATTTCAGCTTGAACTGAATTTTGAAATTAAGTTGTAATGAAATGAGAGTTATGCAACGTGAAAGTTGAAAGAACAGTTACATTGAAGAAAACATTTTTTTATTCTGATATGATGCGATGAGGAAGTTAAACAATGAGTTCAGATCCATGCTGTACCGGAGGTGCAATGTTTTGTCATTAATCAAAAGTCGCCAATGTGAATGAAAAGTGGATGAAACGGTTTCAATCTTAAAAAAAGGTCAGATGGGTGATAAAAACACAGATGCTTGTGGTCAGTCATAATCTTGTGGAAGAAAGTTGTGATTTTGTTAAGTACATTATGAAGTATATAGGATATGAAGTGGACAGTACATTCTTGAGTTCAGAGACATACCTGAGGTTTCAAGTGTCATCCATATCTCTTGTAGGTGAGGTGGGAGGTTCCTCAGCTGCTTCAAATGTGTCTAATTCCAAACAGCAGATGCCAGAACCTTTTACCAAAGCAGGTCTCTGTTTAAACTTTAATCCTGAGTTATTTGTGGAGATGGCACTATTGACGTGCCCGCAGGATTCAGCTCTGAAACGCCTTGCTTGGAGTCCCGTTCAGACTTGACCCCCTGCGAGCCTGGAGTGATCTAATGTTCCATGTGGAGCTCTTTATTTATTCCGTGAAAACATAATGTATATTTTACTGTGCCGTCCTGAGGAATCTTGAAAGATCCGACTGGCGCTGCAATATTAATGTCCGGCGCTGCTCGTGTGGCTCTCGGGGAGGGTTATGAAATAGTGAGTGGCTGCAGTTCTGTTCTCAATGCTGCTAAATGTCAGGAAGTGCAGTCCAAGAAGATCCCGGGTTCAAGCTGGGTGCGGGGAGTATGTGGCTGAGCACAGCGACACACTTTTATCTCTTGACCTTTGAAAATTCATGTCATGTCTTTGGGATGAAAACGTCACTTCACTTAAGTGAAGCATAACGGATCGCACTGCTGTTATACTACAAGGAGATGTGGAAAAAATGGGGTGGCTGCTGGTTGACCCCGATGCTACCCGCACGCAACTCACATGGCAGCATGACGTTCTGAAGTACTTGGACTGTTCTCAGACCTGCACTGTTTGGATGTGTGGTTCTACTCAGAGGCTCTCATCGATGACCACACATTTGTCTCCCATCGCTCGTATTTTGGATCATTTCTAAACCGCTTCAGCAACATAAGCTGTCAGTGTGTGACGTGTGTCAGTCATCGATTAAAATAAAATAAAAAAAAAGTTGTACGAGCATTGGTCAAACTGGTGTCATCGTCCCATGACTTGGAACTGCTCTCAGATACCATATTTGGAAGTTGTTTGTTGAAAACTTGGGAGGTCTGTTCTGAGAGGCCATATATTTTCCAGCTGCATTTTCCCCCCTGCGATGAAATATTTAGTGGGACACCTACAGACGCCGGTTTCTGTGCCGCAGAGGCGAGTCATCCTGAAATCCTCACCGCCATGTTTTGTCCTGGACTGCTGAACGTCGTCCTCTGAAAGAAATGCAGTAAATATCTGTTGATGTTAACAAAAGTGTGTTGTGCTCCCAGGTACGTGCCCACTCAGGAGGACGTGGAAATGTACAAATCCTACAAAGGAGTGGTGTCAGAGCTGCACATCGTGGACCAGTACATGATGGAGGTACTCATCACTCATGACCTTATGAGGCATATAAAGGCCTTATGTCCGTCCAACCTCGGTAAACATGTTGGATGATGGATATGTTATTGTCAAATGAAATGAATATAGCTGGTGTTCTTTTTTCTGTTTTTTTGGGGACAGGTGTTTTATCTTTTTACTTATTTTTGACTCATATTTACGCTTTGGGTGTCAGATTTGTTTTTTTTTTTTATAGTAAGTCAAGGTGTTTATTTGTGCATTTCTTAGAAATTTAGCAAAATGTGTTCTTGTTGGAGAAAAGTGTTTTGGCCAACAGATCATTTTGAACATGATGAAATTCATGGTGAGGGAAGAATGCAGAGAAACGAAGCACTCTGAGCTAATTCATTTGGATCTTTTTTTATTTGGCTGTTATTCATCTGAGCAGCGTCTCTGCATGGGAGGCAAACCTCCGTCCTTAAATCCTCTTCAGAAACGCTTGATAAAATCTCCATTCACCAGCCCGCTCAACTGGACAGTGTGGGCGTCGAGCTCTTCTTATCACCTCACATCAGGTGTGTGGATGACAGGAGAGCTACAGATGCTAGAGCAGATTTCAAAAACAAATTAAACCCACATTATTGGAGTACAGCACACTGACAATGTCACAGATTAACCGCACACAACACACAGAAAATGACTTTAATTCTAAATGCACAACTCGCTACATAAAAATGGAAACGACCAACATGTGTTGTTCTGTCAACAACTTGTCTACAGAACTTGTACAATCACTTTTTCTAAATTTGGTCTTCTGTCATCACAAATCTTCGTAGTTTCTCTCCAAAACAAGCTAAATGGTAGGACTGAGTGTCAATTTACTTTAACGACTTTTTGCAAATGTATGCAGCAAATGTTTCTTCAAGTCGATCAAACTCCTCAGTTTCCCTCCCAAAATGTCTCCAGTATACAGAAGTGATCATTTAACGGCAGCGTTTTGTACCATTAAAGAAATCGATATCTTAGCTCGCTGCATTGACCTTTTCCTGGAGACGAATCAGATCCCACTGTTCAGCCTTCACCAGCCGCTGCTTTTTAAATGAATCTTAATTCAACTCGGCTTTCATCCTCGTGTGACTTGTCTCTGCGAGTGACTTTAATCAGTCCCCTCCACCTGCACAGCAAAGAAATCCCTTCTTAATAGTGAGACTCGGTCCACGGTCCACGATAAGATACTCATCAGCGCTGCGGCTGAGTTACTAAGTTTTCCTGGCAAAGTTCAAATCCAGGTGAAGGAAGACTGAATTATACCAGTCATGAAAGTTGATAAAAATTAACGTGATGAAATGTATGTTTCTTTTTCAATCATGGACTAACTCCAGCTCTACTGGGCGGTCAACATGTCCTGTTATGTTGCCGTGTACTGTTGATGTGCAGGTTGTGTCCATTCATCTACCCAACACAGTCTCGACAACACGTCTACACACTCAGTCACATGATGTGTCAGTTCAAATTTGACGTAAAGGGAGTGAAATTCCTGATAACTCCAGATAATGCTGACTTCCTTAGGGCCATATAAATGTCGCCAAAGGGCTGCCAGGGGGCCTGGGCCTGCTCTAAACACATGACCTCACAATCGGTGCAGCCACACCTCACCCACGACCCAGCATGGCACTGACACACCACCGCAGGCAGCAATGGAGAAGCAGCTGGCTCTGCGCTCAAATGGAAAGCATTTCTGTCTTGTACATCTGTTCGTATCAGTGAGCTTCTTATCTTGAGGTTCATTGGTTGTTTTTGGATTTCAATTTTGGGGATTGGCATGTTGCTCCCGTTGTTGCTACGGCAAAGGTGGACCTGTATTCCTGTCATCTTGGCAGCAAGTCGGTGTGATCAGGTCACCTGTCGGAAATGTGTCAGAGCATGTGAGGCGGGGGAGTGAATGTCGGGGTGACACACTGGCACATCCTGTGCTTATGACACCAGCAAAGCGGGTCTTGGTGTTTTGACCTCAGAGTCTGTTACTTGACTCTTCTACCTTGTCAAAGATTCTGGTGTCTCCGTCCCCAAGGCTCTGTTCTGGGTGCACTTCTTCCTCTGTGCACGTCTTGTTTTTCATGCATGTCTTTGACTGTTGTGTTGCAGATGTGCCACATCCCCTACCTGAGCACACAGCTGGACCTGCTGCTGACCCTCAGAGAGCTTCCAGTGGGCATGAGAGACCTGCAGCCGGTGAGTCTCCATTGTCCTGTTGTTTCTGTCACCATGGTGGAAGACGTCTCAGAACCGCCAATCAAGCTGAAAGCTTTTTTCCCCGCACTGTTCTGACTTTCAAATTCAAAGTGGTGCCGAAGAGACAGAGGCACTTAGAGACACTTCTTTTAATTTGATGCATTTTATCAAATCAGCTGCAATATTTTTATAAGTGGTGTGTAACCAGGAGAGATTTCATATTCCTCATTGAGAAGCAGCAGCAGTGTGTGTGGTGGCCGCCTGATTTATGGATTCAATCACAGTCATAAAAGCTGTGACAAAACACTCACGATTGAAAACAGATGGAGAAATAAAATGTGCTTTTGAAGCTTTTTGAATACAGGACATAAAAAAGGTATTCTCCCCTGCTGGAGTTGCACCCCAAACTTCCAGCCTGCTGACACATCTCAAACCTGGCTCACATGAACATGCACAACCCTACATCCATCCGGCACCAAATTTCAAACTTCACTCACCTTCCAGCTTCGATTCAAACCCTCACTTCTGCGCACACTACCAACTGGGTTCTTCACAACAAGCCCCTACACACAAGCCTACACACCGAGCAGCCACCTTACACACGGGCTGATGCTATAAGAGAGACTCTGGGAACATCATTAGTCACTCTGTTCTTCTGGAGGATTATTGTTTATTGTCTTTGGGGGCTTCAGGGTGTGAAGATATTGCAGTCACATGAGTCGACCTGCCAGCGCTCACACTTTCCTCAGTCTTTATACCTATATATTTTCATGTAAATCCCTCCAGCTTCTCCCCGCGTCAGCGGCGGCCTGCGTCTGCCCGAGACGTTAGAGAAACGGTGGGAAAGAGTGATGGCACTGTAATCGCTGGGCCGCGACTGTAATTTCTCTCTGTCGCGCACAAACAGATTGTCTGCGAGTGCGATGACTCGACAAGAACCATGAGCAATTTCATTAAGATTCAATTTGCAGCCCCTCTTCTGCCTCTGGAGTTCGAGGGCGCGGCCTAATGTAGATTCATGTCGGAGATGATTCGTGGGTCACAGGGGTGGATTCAAATGGTGTCCAGTGCAAACCCTTTATTGACTCACTCTTCATGGCCACTAGTGGCTGAAGGAGCGCCGGCCAGGGAGGGTTGTGGGTTCACATCTGTCATGTTGAAACATCATGAAAGTTTCTGAGAGCTTTGGTCACTGAAGAGACAAAAATACACACACAAAAGTGCAAGTGCATTTGAAGTCTTGGCTTGCAGATGTAGTCGTGACTAAGTGGCATAATTGACAGACCAATTTACCTGACTTATTTCTTTAATAACTGAGTATTTAATACAAAAGGAATTCATGTGTAGTGAGTAATTTTCACCTGATTGAGTATGAAATGGTCTGTCATGGAGGAGACTACATTGTTCTTGTGTGTTTGGGTTGCTGATTGTGTCTGTTGGTGTGTGAGTAGACACACACAAATGCGTGATATAATCAATTTATTAAAGAATGTAGTGCTGTGTTATTAATTTATTTATATGTATTGTTTAATTTCTCCATTAAAACATTTATTTCATAAATCATTAACTTTGTTTTCAATGCATAATTATTTATATATAAATGTGTGCTTAATTGATTTTAGCATCTGTTTAGACATCTTTATTGAATAAAATATCTTGTATTCCTGTTCATATAATAGTGTAATGAATACTTTTTTTATGCATGTGTGGATCTGTATTTGTTCTCGAACAGTTGCATTCGTATTCTGACACGTCTCCATCTCACATGCCTCAGCTACAAGTCGCTCTGCTGAGGCTGTGTTTGGAGGGACTGAAGTGATGGCCAGCGGTTCGGCACAAACCGGTGTTGTACACACCAAACACAACACTGAGGTTTATAAGAATTAATGGTGCAGACGACAGTTCTGTGGCTCTCTGGCCTTATTTGGAGCTCCGCCATTCGTCCACTGCTGCCTCTTCCAAATTGAATAAATTCCCTCAATCATGATCCATATTCAGCAGGATGTGTTTTTCCGTTGGACGGGGAGATGCTGCGTTATCCTCCTGGGATTCCCTGACTAGGCATGGTTGCATCCCAAATAATGATCCAGCTCGACAACAAGGCCTTGATTATTCCAACATTGAGGTCAAGCGAGGTGCTTCTCAGAGGGTCCGTGTTTTATCATGTAAAACACTGAGGAGTTATTTTCGTCTACAAGTCGACTCCTCTCTGAGACGGAAAACTCCAAACAACCTTCACCCCGATTGCGATTCTTTAAAGCTAATCCCTGCGTGTTTGTCTTCGCAGCTGATGAACCAGAAGATCAGAATGTGCTCGCAGCTGCTCAACAGCGGGGCGTTCGTCGCCGTGCTGGAGTACCTGCTCGCCATCGGCAATTACCTCAACGAAAACGCCGGCAAGGGAAAGGCCAGGGGATTCCGTCTCACCTCCTTGACCAAAGTACGTGCCGCACTGCCAGAGCACCTTTGAGTCGGCCTTCTCATACATATACACTAGTTTCACCTTCATGGCTGCTCTCTTAGTGTTGACATTTCAGCAGGTGTGTTCATGAATTCATCAGGTCAGTGGTCGTGAAAGTGGAGTGAGTCAGTAAAGCCACAGTGATCCCTGCCTGCACTCCAGGAGCAGACTGAGCCGTTCAGTCAGGGCTGCACCTCCAAACACAAATGAGTTTCTCACACGCTTGGTCTGCTGTTGGCATCTTTAGTGAAGTTCAGACTGTCGACGTCTGCCCATCACAGCAGCGGAGATCTCTAAATTAAGAAGACATGAAGTGTTTTAATGAAACTGTAATGACTCAACACTTTGAGATTCCACTCTGAAGCCCCCTAACGCGGTGATAGACACTCATCCTTGTGCAAGTCAGGTTGTTTACCAATCTGAGTTCCCGCACCGTCCTCCGAGGAGCCCGTCTCCAAGTATTGATGCTGGGAGTTAAAAATAAAGAGGAGAGGTCTAAGATAACCTCCGCGTTTTTCCCTCCAAGTCATTAATTTGATGAGCGTCTGTCTGAAGCAGCAACACTTGACTCGTCTTAATGGGACCACACCTCCGAGGGAACAACGGGGCTCGGCTTCATTAAGGAGAGCACAGGACATTTTATGTTTGTGCCAGCAACACCGGCCCTTAAAGCTTCCCAGCGGAGGCACTAGGACGCGGAAAAGGGACTCAAATTACATCGGAGAGGAATAGTGGATATCAAGAAGGAGTGTGGAAGGAAGGGTGCGGCGGACAGCTGCTCAAGCAGAAAGCTATTGGTTTGGTGGAGTTAAGGCTTTCGCTTGTTCAGCTTCAGACGGAAGGCAATTATGTCGGAAAGGTGAAGAGCACTTCCTGAAACAGATGTGCAAGCCACCTCTGCTTTTGTTGACTCTAAGGTTTGAGCTCCTTGACTTACAATCGCTTCACTGTCACGACGATAGCTGAACCCAGTAGCAAATAAAGATGTCCCTTGATGATCCTCTGGGAACAGAGTTGAAGACATTGAAGACTTGCTGGAGGTTTTTCTTTTTCTATTTCCCTCGCTGAGTCGTGAGACCCAACTTTCCAGCTGTGGCCCGAAAGCTGTGAGGGTTACAGTCAGTGAGCTGTCAGGCTGAAGAAGCATTGCTAACCGAGAGCAAGGCAGAGGAGCTCATAACAGCTAACTGTTGGTGATCAACCCTGTGGAGATGATGTACAATGAGGGATCTATTAAGACTTGATGGTGAAATACTCCCAAGGTGACCAAGGTGGTGGACCTTCTCAAGGGTCTTGATGTTGAAGGACTCAAAGGCAACATGGTGAGAGATCTGCTGGTGCAGGAGTGCTCCACGTTCCGAGCACTGGAAGCAGTTCATCAGTCTTTTTGGCAGAATTAAAAGGCGATTCAATCTGGGCTTGTTTTCTCACTCACAATACCAGCGGCAAACACACAGTTGTTGTGGAGACATGTTTGTTTCGTTCCCTTCCAGCTACAGTTCCTCAGGTTTGTAGTCACCGGAGTAACGTAGGAGTTTTATCACCTCCATCCAGCCTCATGTGGGAAGTAAAAATCCAAGGGGAGGATTTGTTGACAATAAGAGTGTGCATGTGACATGTTGCTGCAAACATTCCCCTCATCAACATGCTATTCTTCTGTGCGGCCTTCAGCGAGAGTCGGCGTGTTTACGCGCCTTTGTGCTGCCAGAGCGTGAGCCGCCTGACTGGATTACATGTTGGCTGCCTTCATCACTAAAATGTTGTCGTGTTTTAACACTGCAGCTCTCGCAGCTCCGCGGCAGGGAGAAGAAGTTCACCTTGCTCCATGCCCTTGTGGAGCAGATCATGTTGCATGAACCGGGCCTGGCCTCGTTTACTCAGGAGTTGGCAGAATTTGAAACTGTCCCAGGAGGTATTTGCTAATCAAGATTTGATTTAAACTAGAGAAAATCTGTGCTTTTGGTTGAGTGGAAAACCTTCACGTCCGTCTCTCTTTCTCTTTTGGACAGCGTCCATCAAAGGCCTGACCGCAGAAGTGGACGGTGAGTCTGACACATTTTACTATGGCGCGTGTCAAAGTGCTGAAGTCTGTGGAAGGACTGGCGCCAGTCGACGTAGTTACGTTGATACGTCATGGACGGATGGAAGGACTGACATTCTGGGCTTTCATCACTCCAACCACAAATCTAATCTCCAAACAGCACGACAAAAACACTGAATGAGTTACCTTTTATGGAGTAAACACGCCTACTCCGTAAAAACATCCAAATGAAATCAATCTGAAATCAGTTTCACCAGAGGGAGACGAGGAAAACTGACTTGGTAGCTGACTAACTGGTGGGTTGAGAACGATCCTGGTACTTTCCATCTGAACATCTTTGACTTCTTTGGAGAAACTTCACAGGACAAGTGACCTAGTCACATGTGGGCCACACGTCGCGTGTGTCAGGGTCCTGTAGCCTTCAGCTCACTGCTGCGTATGGTTTCACATCGGAAAGGTGAATCCATCAACATGGCCGTCCTGCTGGGTGGACAGACTGGACTGACAGACCGGAATAAGAAACAGCTTTCAACATCAGTGTTTGGTAGGAAACTTTTCTGCTCAACTTCTCTGGAGAGAGACGGACAGATGGAGGAGAGGGACTGAGAAATCACAGCACATGATTTATCACTGGTTTGATTCTGGCTAATAACTTGAATACAAATGGAACAATCTGGAGTTTTAAATCCTCGGTTGACTTCATTTGCAGTGGGATGAGACGGCGGCTGGTGTTGTGCCACTTAGCAGTATGTTTCTGAGGAACCGGCGTCACCATGTCGCAGTTGCTGTTTGGGCTTCTCTCCTAACAGAGGTGTCGCTTTCTCTGGCATCAGACCTAAAAAACACCAGGGGTTTTTAATTCAGTTGAATTCAGAAGTGGGAAGAGACGCCATTACCCTGCACATTAACCAGGAAGAGGTCACGATCCGATGCATCACAGAGGCTCTAGAACAATTCATTACTTATGCAGTCGGCTCCATATTTCATAGCCTCTCTTCTTAAGAAAATAAACATAATTAACTCCACCAGCGAAGACCAGAGGGGATAGCAGGGCCCGGAATTACAAGTAAACACGCCGGCTGGAGGAGGAGGGAGGGGCAGCGAGGGAGCTGGTGGGGGGGGGAGGAAGACTGAAACATTTTTTTGTTCCAAGGTTGATCAGAGATGTGATCTGTGGGTTTGAGCATGAGAGGTAATTACCAGCTTCTCCCTGGTGAGCCAATTCAAATGCACCACGGCGACGATGGCGTCGCTCTCGCCGGGAAGGATCTGCCTGTGTCACTGGAATGTGTGTGTGGAGTATTCTGAGCAGTGTATGACTGCGTCACCGCTTTAAACCCTGCTCAGTGCAGCATCGAGCTGAGCCAAAGGGCTGCTCTCTCTCTGTCGAAGATCTGTCGACCAGGCTCAGAAGGATGAGGACTAAAGCGTCCAAACCAGCTCCTCCTGTGGCTCAGACTCATCTGAGTCTCTCGTTGATCTGCAAGGCGAAACAGGCCTCTAAAACATGGATCAAGGCTCAAGTGTTTGTCTCCTTGCTGCTCGACTCAGCAGAGCATGATGTGTACATGAAAAAATGAACCATGGAGCCAACATTACTGTGGAATAACAATGTGGAGACAATGTGCAAACCCCTGCGAGCATGAAGGACTCGGAGGATCACATGACCTTGGAGTGAGTGTGGAAGTGTGTGGGGGGGGGCGATCAAAAATAAAGTGCCTCCAAGTCCAATTACAGTCTTGATGACAACGTGGAAACATTTACTTTAAGCACAAATGGAGCGTTTAACTGCGCTGCGGCGAGACACTCTGATTTAACGCCACTCTGTGCTCCAGTGGCCGAGTGTGATGGATGCTAGTAAGCTGTCTGTGTGTGTGTGTGTCTTTCTCTCAGTCCTGAAGAACGAACTGCAGAAAGTTCACCAGTACAAGAAGACGGCGAGGAAGTGGAACGCCGGAGCTGCTCACACCAACTTCCTGAAGGAGCTGAAGGTACATGACTCCACAACATTCACCTGAGGAAGAACGTCCTGCCTCTGACCTGGAGCTCCGTCTGTCCCTACAGGTGGCCATCGATAAATACGACATGGACCTGACGGCGCTGACCAAGACGTGCGAGGAGATGAAGAAACTCTACTCCGGCGTTCTGGTAAGCTTCTGCCTTGTTCTGCTTGCACCTGTCGAGGCTTCCTGGAGGTCACGTCTCGTTCATGTGGGGGATGTTCACCCTCATTGTCATCAGGGTGTCCGTTCATCTCCGCGAGGTGAGGTGTGTGGAGTCAGCTGCCTGGTGGAGCAGGTGCTGGAGGTTGGTGTCTGGGTCACAGGCCGAGCGCGGATGTGGGTCAGCAACGCTCCGCATGAACCAATCCTGCTGCGGCAGAGATCGTGTGACAGGGTTGTTTAGAAACGTGTGAACTCAGAAGGCGTGTGATTTTGGTGGCGTTCTGTAGGCCAGGCTTGATTCACTTTCAGTCAGACCTCAGGTCATGTGACCAACTCTGGTTCAGTCCCAGGAAGGAGAGTTGTCTTTTTCTGTCTGCCTTTCTGACGGTTTAGTTCTCATGACTTGGTTTCATTTCCTTCACCAGCCCTTGTTGTCCTGGTTTGGGACTTGAGACATGAACCCTGCCTCCTGCAGAGTTGGACATATTTCAGCAACTTTCCTTCTTTCTGCTTGGCTCCTCGCCCTAATTCATGCCGCTGCTCACTCGGTAATGAGGTGCAGGGACATGCAGAGTGTGGGGTCACAGCAGAGTGGCGGGGCTGGACGGGCCCCTGGGTTCCACCCGGCCCATCCATAACACGTCTGTCTATTTTGCTGAGGATTCATCTTCTGAGGATCCAGCCGTGGCTCACACGGGGGCAGATTTATGGCCGCGCCCTGCCTCTGTGTTCCTTTATCACATTGTCTGCCAAGAAGAAGCTTCTCCGGCTGGCTAACCTTGTTATTCCAGCTTTATGGAGCGCCAGCTTACTTCTGACAACTTAACAGGTGCTACGTCTCTTTTATGGGACCCGCCACCAAAATCGATGGGCGGCAAAGTAGCGGCCGTTTTCTCACCTTTTCCCTTCAGCATGGAGACGATCCATCATCATCGGGAAATTTAGCACGGCCATCGGATCACTGAGAACTCTCCATTAGATTGTGCTGCTCCTGTTCCCCCCCCCCCCCACTTCTGGACCAGAGCTGCTGTAATGAGAGCCCATCATCTCCTCTGCTGAGGCCTTCATAACTGCTCCAAAACCATGGACTAGAAGAAGAAGAAGAAGAGAGTTGGGTGTTCTGGACGAGTGAGGTGACAACTGTGCTGTGGCCCTGGGACAACAGGCAAGACAGAAGTCCACAATTCTGGCTGCATTTCCATGTCACAAATGTTTGATCTGAAACGGGTCAAATTCTCCTCTGATGACGGAGATGTCACTCATAATTCTCAATCACCAGACGTGGAAGGAGGAAATGACTGGGGCCTCATCTGCATGGCTGCGTCTGATATTGCAAGTGCTCCTGAGTATTCCATCATGGCCGCCCAGTCACAGTCACGTGTGAGTCTCAGAGAGACAGCAAGCTGTGGCTGTCGAAGACCAGCCGGTCGAGCTGGTGTCCTCGGTGTTGGAGGGAGAGCTGAGGGTGTTTGCCAACTCTGTGTCTTGGATCAGGGATTGTTTTCCTTCTGTGAAGCAGCAACCGCACTTTTGGGATGGACATGGTTTGTTACAGTTCACAGCTCAAACACAGACCTTCCCCATCATGGGAGTCCACGTGAGACCGATCCTGCCACGCTCTGCGCTGAAAGTCCAGGTGTTAATCTGCACCGTCAACAGCATCCGCTCGGCTGATTAGCGCATTTATCCGCCGCGACCTTTGTCAAGTTTGACACCAGAGTCGCAGCGTTGTGATGGTGACCTGCCACCCCTGCAGATTGGTATTAATTCAGCTGCTGGACTTGGACATGCAGGAGGAGAGTGGGGAGTCATTAGGTCAGAGCGCTGCAGACCTGCCTGGGACATCCATGTTGTCTTCTGCTGTGGTCAGAAGCAACGGCTCGGCCCAAGTCTTGTGGCACCCGGGTCGCAGGAATGGACAAATGACAGAAGCCCAGCACTACAGTTCTGATGGAGGTGGTACTCTGACTCTTGAAGTTAAAAATACTTCCAATGGCTTGGATTCAACCTGCTGCATACTTGACTGTAGACTGTACGTATAACAGGACTTGTTTGTTCTGACCATGTTTTAGCTTCCCTCACGTCAAGAATCAACATCTGCTCCATTGTTTTCAACCTCTTTTATTTGTGCAGGAGTGAAGAGCCAACCAGCAAGTGGTGACGCTGCAGTTGTATTGACAGTAAAGATCAAATTCTGACTCCATGTCTTATCTCACAGCTCAAGTTTGGAGAGAGCACTGAGCAGGAGTCGCAGGGCCTCTTCATGTGCGTCTGTGACTTTATCCAGGACTTCAGAAGAGTGCAAGGACATGTCTGGTGAGAAGAAAAGAGTGTTTTTACAGTCCACCAAGGCGTTGCACAAAGACGCCTCACACGCACAGAGGTGTCAGAGTGTGTCACGCATATGTAGAGGCAACAGAACGCCCCCGTACACGTCACGCCTATATAGAGGTGACCGAACGCAACATACGCGAGCACGTCACGCGTATATAGAGGCGACCGAACGCGTCCAAAACACGCCTGAACGCAACATACGCGAGCGCGTCACGCGTATATAGAGGCGTCCGTACGCGTCACGCCTATATAGAGGCGACCGAACGCGTCCAAAACACGCCCGAACGCAACATACGCGAGCGCGTCACGCGTATATAGAGGCGACCGAACGCGTCCAAAACACGCCCGAACGCAACATACGCGAGCGCGTCACGCGTATATAGAGGCGACCGAACGCGTCCGTACGCGTCACGCCTATATAGAGGCGACCGAACGCGTCCAAAACACGCCCGAACGCAACATACGCGAGCGCGTCACGCGTATATAGAGGCGTCCGTACGCGTCACGCCTATATATAGGCGACCGAACGCGTCCAAAACACGCCCGAACGCAACATACGCGAGCGCGTCACGCGTATATAGAGGCGACCGAACGCATCCAAAACACGCCCGAACGCAACATACGCGAGCGCGTCACGCGTATATAGAGGCGACCGAACGCGTCCGTACGCGTCACGCCTATATAGAGGCGACCGAACGCGTCCAAAACACGCCCGAACGCAACATACGCGAGCGCGTATATAGAGCCGACCGAACGCGTCCAAAACACGCCCGAACGCAACATACGCGAGCGCGTCACGCGTATATAGAGGCGACCGAACGCGTCCGTACGCGTCACGCCTATATATAGGCGACCGAACGCGTCCAAAACACGCCCGAACGCAACATACGCGAGCGCGTCACGCGTATATAGAGGCGACCGAACGCGTCCAAAACACGCCCGAACGCAACATACGCGAGCGCGTCACGCGTATATAGAGGCAACCGAATGCGTCCACTTATACAGAGGTGACCGGATGCCTCTATGCGACCTCATCTTTCCTCACATGAGTAGATGGTGACTCTGGTCTGTTTCCACAGCTGAGGAGTCTTCAGTGGAGAGTGAAAGTCTGGACCTCTTTGCTGCAGCTGCTGCCCCCACCACCTGGGATCTGCAGAGTCTGATGAACGGCTCCTGAAATGAGGACAGCAAAGTTCATGTGCTCCAGGATCAGCAGAGAGACACACATCAAACTCTTAGTTCACCAAGTGACTGAAAACACCTTCAGAGAACTCTGAATAAATGACTCACCTCTGTCTCACACCCTGAGTGTCGCTGGAGTATGATGTGTCTGAGTGTGAATGATGTCATCGGCAGCGAATCCTCCCTGCAGCTCTCCACAGAAACCTGCAGGGGAACAGAAGGATTCCCTTTACAACAGCACAGAAACCTGATCCTGCTGACAAGTCCTGATTCCCCCCCACAAACTTTGATCTTTGCCTTAGGCTACAAACTCAACATTGTGTTTATCAATACGCGTGACACACTCGTGTCCACCAGAGGGCAGGGCAGAACTCAATCACACCTTGAAGAGGAGATAAAGTGCAAGAGAGTCCTGTGCAGCACAGGTCCTGCAGATGACACTGGGCAGGGAGGTGATGTTTGCCATGCAGCAAGAGCCCTTGCAGCTATCACCAGTGTGAGTTTTCTCTGATGGGCCCTCAGACTGAAGCTTCAGTCACCTCTGCGGACTCAGCCTTGTTGTCTCACCTGCATCTGGATGCAGTGGCTTCAGAGGAGTGAGGGCCACTTCAGTTTGAGCCAACAAGGAGCAGTCGTCAGGGACCACATCCATCCGTGACACTGGGCGACATTTGGCCCCCAGGCCGCGTGTTTGACACGTGACGCAGGACTCTGGTGGCGCGCCGATACTCAAGCGTTGTCTCACACTCCGCTGTTCGGAGTCCAAAGTGACGCAGTCCGCTGGTTACGCGTGGTCTGTGCACCATTACGCACGAGTCTTCACTTCCACTCGTGTTCGTGCGTAAAGTGTGCGCGCGCCCTCGCCGCGTCAGCCAGACAGTCAGAACCTGCGAGAGCGCGGAGGTGATGGACGGAACCTCGAGCGGTCCGGATCACAGCAGAGCTGCGCCCAGAGCATGAGCGGTAAAGAGTGACGGGCAACAAGACGTGTTCGGCTCGGACGTCATGGCGCGCTCGTGGACTCAGACGAGGTTTAGCGCAGCGGCGGCGGTCAGCATGGTTCTGGTCTGGACCGGACTCTCCGGGCTGGTGGCGGCTCAGAACGACACGGAGCCCATCGTGCTGGAGGGGAAGTGTCTGGTGGTGTGTGACTCCAACCCGACTAGCGACTGGAAAGCTTCGTCCTCGCCGCTCGGCATCTCCGTGCGCGCCGCCAATTCCAAGGTGGCGTTCTCGGCGGTCAGGAGCAACAACCACGAGCCGTCCGAGATGAGCAACAAGACGCGGATCATCTACTTTGACCAGGTACGCAACCCACACTCCAGCCTCACTTGTCGCCCCGTGCACGCGCACCCACACCTGAATCGCGCCCGAACACGGTAACAAGTCGCTAATGTGACCTGACGGCGACTAAAACTCGAGTTGACTAGTCCCATTCCGCACCACTTGGACCCGCAGCTGAAGCACACACAGGGCCGGACAGGAACCCCGTGGAGCCCCGGGCACCGAGGCTCCCGGAGGTTCCTCCTCGCTGCGGCTGGCGCCTGACAAGGTTGCTGTGCAACAGGGCGCCGCCAGGTGGACGGCACCACGTGCAAGGCTCAATGAAAGGGTGAGTATGAGCCTCCCGATCACCATCAGGGAGCGCTACAGCTCTACTCAGATCTGCCACGGCAGTCGAGGCTAAGCAGCGAGTCTCTGACAGATGACAGAGCTCCTCACTGAACGTCACACATTATGGTCATGAGCTTGTTACCATACCGCGTATGCTGTTAAATATGACTCTGTACTCACACGAACTTCACGCTGGCCGCGCTGGCGCCATCTAGTGGGGCAACATGTTGCTCCAACAGGTGACTCGCACTGTAAACATGAGCAGCGCAGATGTGTTGCCTCTGACAGGCCACGCCCCCTTGGTTGTGCCTGTTCAGACGGAGCAGTGAATTATTATAACCCCGATGCAAACACACGGTGGACAGAGGGACCAAACCTGATGGCTCCACTGAAGCTCGGCGGCAGCAGCAGCAGCAGCAGCAGCAGCAGCTCTCTGGACTCCTCAGACCGCTGGACAGAGCACGGCTGAACCTTCCACCGCTGGAGAGGTGACCCAGTCCCGTCACGGAGGCGGGTCTGTGACCTCCATTCTGGAGCACAAGGTTTGTTTGACCGTCACAGCACGGCGTGGTGATGGAGGACAGACGAGAAGGCTTCGGTTCCGCTCATGTGCTCCTTGGCTAATGAGCTGCTGGATGGTGTTATGATAAGACTGAGCAGGATTTAAAAGCACAGAGCTGTGAAGGAGACTCACAGTGACACCCGGGGATTCACTCCAGCCCAGGCGTCGGGCTCAGTTCCAGGACACGAGCTTGGACGTGACCGTGCGCAGCAGACCCAACTCTTCCTCACTCCAGGGTTCCTCTCACCCTGGATCGGCCGACTCCACCTGGTTGAAACCAGAAACACAACAGCAGGTCCACACTTGGTCCAAAACTACCTGGAGTCTGAAGCTCCTCCTCCTCCCTCAGCAGGAACGCTCGTCTCCACACGCACGCACGCGTTTCAGGAAGGAAAGGCCAGTGACACACATGAGGCTGGTGCTGCAGAGTAAACTCTTGTCTCCTCTCCGGCAGATTCTGGTCAACATTGGGAACTACTTCACCTTCGAGTCCGTGTTTCTGTCTCCGAGGAAGGGGATCTACAGTTTCAACTTCCACGTCATCAAAGTTTACCAGAGCCAGACCATTCAGGTAAGGCCACCTGCAGCGCACCTGGTCGCCCCCTGCGGGCCGAACACGTCGCTCAAGTGGAGATGCAGAGGTTCATCCGGTCTGGCGGCTGACAGTACAGTCAGTTTCTGTTCATCAGTCCTGCGCTCCTCAAATCCTGGGCATTAGAAAAGTGACCAATCACAACTGAGAACTGTAGGAGCCACGAGGGCCACTCGCTTGGGAACTTCAATCACACTGGCTTTTTCACATTAGTTCTACTGGTGAGCCGTGAGTTGACTAGCATCCACCCTCACTGCCTGTTGTGACTGGGCGGCAACAGGAGCGCTGTGCGAGCTTCAGGTGCAGGAGAGGGGGCACAAACTCCTGGACCCTAGAGCCGGAGACATGTTGCTGAAGACTCAGGTGTGGCCAGGGTCACACCTCGAGCGTCTGAGCTCAGTCGCTGACGGAAGGTGGCGCTGCTGTGTTTCAGGTGAACCTGATGCTGAATGGAAAACCCGTCATCTCGGCCTTCGCGGGAGACAAAGACGTGACCCGCGAAGCCGCGACCAACGGGGTCCTGCTGTACCTGGACAAAGAGGACAAGGTCTACCTGAAACTGGAGAAGGGCAACCTGGTGGGCGGATGGCAGTACTCCACGTTCTCCGGCTTCCTGGTGTTCCCGCTGTAAACAGGCAAACGATTGTGACTTTTCTGTGTCGTCAAAAATATAACCTAAAGCATCACTGCTGCATCGGACCAAAGCCAACGGGAGGAAGACAAGAAGGGAGGAGGAAGAGGAGAAGGAGGTTTCCTGTTGCTGCCACAGCTTCACAGCGGGAGAGGAACCTCAGCGGAGACTCATGACTGGCTCGTGTTCTCGTCTCATCAACGTTCTTGTTTGTGACTGTGAAACTGAGGCGACCAGATGCTGGACACCCTAAGCTCCACTCCGACAGAGGAACACCCTCTTCACATCAAACCACCAGATCATGTCCCAATGTTGTTTCTTCAAGTCCTAGTTTCCTGAGCCGCTTCTCACCTCTGGACTCACAACGAGATTTTATTCTGACCAGGACCCAGTGAAGGTCAAGACTGAAGAACTGGACGCAGCATCAGGCTGGAATCTAACCTCCACCTCATACTGAAGGGTTCCTTTCCAACAATCATTATTGAATCCTCTTTCTGAGAGGCTTTAACTTCAAATGATTTCATTCTTCAAGTCAAATTTAAGACTGTGTTTCAGCCTTTTGACTCAGACGTCAAGTTGCTTTTTAAAATCACTATGTTGACCCTGTCAGTTCCTTGTTTGTTAACTTGTCAGCTTTTTTTTGACCCTTGGTGATCCAAAGTTGTTGTTCCTTTTTTATTCTCACTTTTGCTTTTGTTCATCTAAGTTGTCTGGCAATCATTTTCAGCATCAACGCACTCACTCATGACACTCTCACGAGCAGGAGCTGGGGTGTGGAGAGGCTCTTCCCTCACCTGAGCAGCAGCAGCAGCGTGGCGAGCCGTGTTGCCAGAGCCGGGGGAGGGAAACGATTGGACTCATGAACACAGGAGGGTTTCAGACTGCATTACAACAGCCGCGCTCGCTCACCGTCCTTCTCTGCTGTGTGTTTGTGCTCCAGAGTGTAAATAAAAGCTACAGTGTGTCAAAGGAAGATGGCGGTTGACAGTGTAAGACCATCGACTATAAATAAAGATGGATCTACTTGGCCAGTCCGAGTCGGCCTCTCTATGACGTCACTAGAACATGGTCAGGCAGCGGCAGACTCCACAGCACTGCTGAACTCAGAGAAGCTCCAACACACGAGGGACTCCAGAGTTCTGCTCTACACCAGTCAGTTTTCTTCTTAACAGCCAGTGTTCTGAAAGCACAATGTTCATCAAAGCAGAGGTCCACCTGTTGACTTGCGTCAGAAGACCAGGAGGAGGGAGGCAGCTCCAGACATTTCCAAGTTCACAATAAATGGGTAAAAAGTCCTCAGAGAAACTGGGTGACAAACATTACTCACCCCAAAAAAACCCAAGGGAGAGCAGCTCAGCAGGATCCTGAGAGCTCACGTCCACAGTGTCAGACACAAAGACACACACAGCGCCAGCAGCAGAGTAAACAAGTCTGGCCTGCTCTATCTTGTCGTGTTCAACACCCTCCATGAATGAATCTGATCCTGGAATCATTTTGTGGAGATTATCTGCCACTGCTGCTTGATTTGTTTCCGTCACGTCGCCTGTTTACAAGATAAGGCAGATCCTGCCGGGAAGTCATTTGTGGAGAAGCGCCCGACTTAACACGGGTTTCATTAAAGAGCAGGCGGCAGGTCGGAGACAGAACTTCACATTCTGATTCTGAAGCCCTGCAGGAGCGAGTCGGGGACCCTCCCCAGAGTTGAAGACTCTGACTTCATTCTGACCTTTATTCTGGCATTTCCTGAGACAATATTGGGGTGAGATTGAATATATTGTCTCTAATCAGCGTAGCGCTCCGCTGCAGATTGTTTCCAGCACTTAGCTTGAGATATGCAGCGCGCCGCTCGCTTTGATTGGATCCACTGGGACACACACAACCCCTGAACTGAATTATTACTCAGCGTTAATGCAAAAACACAACAGCAGATTTCTGCAAACAGGCGGGAGAAAAAGCCCACCACCATCCCAAGTGTGGCTCCTCGCAGCCCGGCGTCCACACGGGGGGGGGGAGGGATCAAGTTCAGACAAACACCAGCCTCCCAGCCGGACCTTTTAGACACAGCCGTTTGGTGCACAGAAGTTAGTGTTGCATCGAAATGGCCCCGGTGCCCAGCTCAAGCAGATGGAAACAAGTCTAGTCTGAATATCTCATGAAGGACAGAGCTCAGCGCCGCCACTCAGTGGACCAAAGTTCACTGAAGCACAACAAGTTGAAGCACTTCCAACATCGTGGGGTTAACACAATGTGAAACTTTACTTCAATCTCAGCGATAAAAGCAAAGTTACACGAGAAACAAATCCAAACTTCTCCTTGCAGGTTCGGTGTGTGTGAATCCGTCATATTTCAGCTGATGTTCCAGTGTTTATTCTGTCCATCCTCAGCTGTCACAAGCTTTTCTCTTCTTTTAATTGCACTTGATATTGCCGTCGCTCGACTCTGCTCAGCTAAACTGGCGCTTTTAAGCTTCTGCATTATACATGAGCCAGATGAAAGGCCGCATCATGAAATAATAACATGTGTAGCTTCCAAAGAAATCAAGAGGAACATGCTCCGAGAACTCTGCTGATAAACGTTTGTATGCAAATCGATGGAGTCGTCACTGACTTGTGTTTCCACTTTGCATGCAGCGCAGCTCCGCGGCGGCTGCAACAAGGCTGGCTCTGATTTGTGAGTGGTAAATGAAAAGCTCATTTGGCGAGGCTCAAGAGCAGGGCGGGGTCAGGGGAGTCGCCCGGGGTAACAAGCAGACGCTCCATATGATGAGATTTCTCTGGGCTCATTTAGCACAGTGGACCTGTGTAGCGCCGGTAGAACGCAGACAGAATGAGAAGTGAAGGTTGATGTGTTATGATGGCTGAGCCTGGCACAGAAAGACCCAAGACTCACGAGAGTCACGGAATGTTGTGGCAATTTATCAGGCCAGCGAGTGGATAAAGACAGGAGGATTCAGATTCCTTGTTGCCTAAATGTACAGCATGTATTCAGGTGAATGGAACCTTTATGACAGGCCTGACCAACCTGCGTCTCTTTGCCCAGTTTCATGCAGCTCTTCACCACATGAGCGACGGAAATTAGTCGGAAAAGTAAGAGCTATTCCAATGAAATGTCAAGATATTGGTCAATGACTTTGAATTTAACTTTGAAACGTAACCAATGCGCCTCGCCACACATGCACCAAGCCCCCGCCCCCCTCAAAAATAAGTGGACGGACATGAACCAGCAACCTTGAGACACACAGGGATGAGCTTTAACCGCTATACTGCCGCTAAGTCATGTGACCAACTGCTCAGGTGAAGCCTTGTCTGCCACACCTACATATTTATAGCATGTGGCCCTTAGCCGACCACGTGTGTTTCAGTGGAAATGGACTGATGTAGAGCTGTAGATCACCGCCCCCTAGTGGTACGCGATATATTGATAAACAGCAGTTCAGATTTAGGTGTCTGTCAAACTGAAATTGATAGAAAATGACAAAATAATTGACGGAATGCAATGAAGAGAAAAACTACAAAACCAAGCGTATTAATATTCGAGGTAAACACTACAGTCATAACAGGAATTATGCTCCGGGAATGTAGAAAAGTATGTTGATCT
Source organism: Synchiropus splendidus (assembly GCF_027744825.2). Taxonomy (NCBI): domain Eukaryota; kingdom Metazoa; phylum Chordata; class Actinopteri; order Syngnathiformes; family Callionymidae; genus Synchiropus; species Synchiropus splendidus. The sequence goes on from NC_071351.1 coordinate 4,214,576, forward strand.
TTAAAGTAATAAAACCATATGCAAAATTATTTTGGAAGCTTTGTTGACAGAATATTGTACGAACAAGTTTAATCTTTCACAAAATAACTAAAAGGCTTGTGCATATTTGCTGTTCGAGGGGATCACCTTCACTATCATCTAACTATCTGGAGTCGCGCACGTTCCAACGGTGAGCGACTGCTCTGTAACGCAGGTCCATCTCCTCACCACAAGTGAAGTTGAAAAAGTGATGTTGGAGCAGCTACGACACATTTCCGAGCCTCGGAAGGTTCACAATCAGCGCACAAGCATCAAGTGTTGAGTGGCAGATCTGACGGCGGCAATCAGAGCAGCTAGAGCTGGAGGACTCTCAGACACGAGTGGCTCGCAAGACTCCGGCATCGTGGAGGAAGCCAGGAGGTGAAGAGCCTGCCATGTGCAATTATTGGTATTTATGATCTTGACAGCACCAATCCACGAGGTCTGACACGCACCGGCGCTCAGATCAGCTCGCACTGAACACCACGACCAGGACGACGGAAGCACTTTCATGGACAGACCATTCAGACACAGCTCTCTCACGCCACAAATGAAAACCAAAAATAGAGCTCCTCATCATCTATGCCGGCCAGACACCCCATTATTCTCCGGCGCGCCTGTTTATGTCTATATTTATCTCTTAAATTCATCCCAGCAATCCATCAACGTCTCACGCTGTTTGTCAGTCCCTGCACCAGCTCCCTCTGGTTCCAATACACCGGCACGTCAGGTCCACCTCAGAATCAGTGCGGGACACTCTGCATAATGCAGCTTGTTTCTCTTCTAACTCTCTGGGAAGAAAAGTACAACATCCTGAGAACTCCTGTCATTCGTGCTTAATCCGGAATGTCTGCCGGGTCATGTGATCATGAACAATATGTGACTGGTGTCTGGTCATACAGTTCAGAGGGGCCGTGTGAGACTGGAGAGCAGGGCAAGACTCGGGGGGGCAGTAGGTTTATTGAGCAGCTCCTCTGCTCAGATGAGCAGGATTTATTAAGAGGTCATACGAATGGTAGAGGTCGAGTGTGTACCTTCTGAGAAGGATAGCTGATTCTAGCTCTCAAAGATGGACTCTAGTCTCTTCCCACTAACCTTTAGGGAAAGTAGGGCAACATCCCCTCGCAGGTCTGAAAGGAGCCTCAAACCCAGGTCACATGGGACTCGAGTGGTGAACCTCACACGTGCATCAGTGGCTCGTCCAAGTGACACATCAGGACCTCATGCCGTTCAAGCCTGTGGATCACTTCCAAACATGGTTTGGAGTCCTTTTTCTCACCTTCAACAACAACGGCGTCCCAGTAAAGCGGTTTTAATGAGGTGCTAATCGAACGACACCCGCTCAGGGGTTACGACACGTTACTAATCTGCCTCCTCTGGAATGATGAGAAGACAGAGCCTATGAAGGTGAAAAAACATCCTTCAGACAGATGCCGAGTCTGATCGGATTTGAAGTGATGAAAGACTGGAGCTGGGAGAGTTTGGTCGCCACCTCCGCTGCGGAGGTTATGTTTTCATTCGCTGCCTGGTTCCTGCAATAACTGCAAACCAGATTTTAGGGCAAACTTGACGCCGATGTTCTTGCTTTATCAGAGTGGATGATCAGGCGTGAGGAAAAGCTCCAGCTCCACACAGCGCTGGTAAATAGAGAGGCCGTGCATGCACCGGCAAATCAGAAAGCACAATTCACAAATCCATACATTATCGAGAGCCAGTGGAAAAACTCATCGTTTTACTTTTGTGTGCGAGCCAGCCAAGTCCAGACCAGTCTGCCGTCACACTCTGAGCCACGGCTGGGGATCAGGGTCCCAGGCCGACCTGTCCACATCCAGACTCATGTGTCCATAGTCCCAGACCACACACCCTCCCAGACAACCGCAGCGCTCCTCTGTCTGCACCAGCTTAGGAGCAAGTTACGTAACCAACCTTTAAACGCCTGATACTGCGAGTAAGAATGAAAGAAGACGGCCGGGAGACTCGGCTCAGGAAACATTTACATCTCCCTCTCTCCAGCCAAGACGACAATAATTGGGCTAATTTGGGGTAAACAGATAAAGTTTTGGAAGAGGAGTTTGAATTCTGCAGCAGAGACTTCATGACCAGCAGGAGCCCAATCTGTCCCCTCTAATGTCCTGGATCCATAATCTTCCCTCCGTAGCCCAGCGACGTGATCCCCATGGAATATTGAGGTTCTGCTCCCTTTTGTGTGTCTTAATGCTCGACAAACTCTCCCCGTCTGACTCATTCGCCATGCTCACATCATTCGGAAGAGGCTGCAACCGTAAACATACCTCCCTTATCATCCCACCTGTTAGGTTCTTTTCACGAGTCTTTTTGGGGGGACTTAAGAAGAGTGAAAGCCCCCACCCTCCCCTTTTCACTCCCAGCATTGATGTTGGTCCTGTGTCAAAAAGATGCCAATGCTTTCTTTTCTTTAGTTCACTGACTTCTGGGAGGGTCATGGAGGGGTGAGTGAAGTTTATCATCCAGTCCAAATGCAAACATCAAGAGAGAGACTCACTGCAGCTCAGTGGAACCACACACTGTCAGAGCTGCTAGGTCTGGTTGGACCAGGCGTCTCAAGCAACACTTGAAGGAGCAAACACCAGTTAAAGAAGAGAACCTGCAGCACCTGAGCCATGGGACTGGCCCTGAACAAGAGTCATTTACGAGGAAGAAGACAGACAACTAAAACTAATGAAAAGTAAAAGCTGCCAATGAACACTCAGATTCAGTCTGTCCTGTTGACACCTGGGCTCCTCATGGACGTACACAGCTTCCCGTTTCCAAAGCAGCAGCTACTGAGGAAGCTCTCCTTTCACTCTCATTGAAGGCTTCACTTAAGTTTCAAATACAATGCCAACACCACGAGCCTGCAGCTGAGAGTCAGACCTCAGACGTTCACTGCAATAGAACGACCGTTTGTCTACTCTACAAGAACTGAAGTTGGACATGAAGATTTTGAATGTGTCTGGACTACATTATGAAGTGAACCACCTCAGCAGATTTTCAAAGCCTTCAGTGATGGTCTGTAGGAGTTATGACTCACCTGACACTGGCCGACTGAGCTTGTGTCTTCCATCTGCAGTGGCAAGTACCTGTGCGAGGAAGGAGAAAAGGGCTTCAAATGACCCACTTCTTCCATTGCACAAACAATGAGTTGGGTTTTTAAAATACATTCCAACACGTTTTTTACACAAGCTTCAGGACTGTATGACTAATGCTACTGAGCAGAATTCAGCAGGATTATCAAGACATAAAAGGTAGACTAGAAAGCTTACAATGATTGTGCAAAAGTGTAAAAATCTGACTTATATGGGTCTTTTTATCTAAACTGACGTACCTGTCATGTTTTAATTCGAACTGGGCAGCTTTTGGAGCGGTTCCATTCTGCAGTGGTCAGTACCTGTGTCAGAAAAAAGGGGAATCACAATCAGCTTTATTGCCAAGGTCAGTGAGATTCCACCAACTAGGAAAGTGCTTTGAAATAGTATGCAATGAACAGAAACATCATAAAAAATAAAATAAATAGAACTAATAAATAAATAGTTAGTGCCAGACAAAGTACCTGCATCCTCACGTGTTATTCAACAATCTTCAAGGATTCAAAGGACAGTTACAGTCGCATAAAAACAAACACGCAAAAATAACACTCCAACCACCGTATCTGAAGAGACATCATGAGGCACAGTTACAAACAACCAGCAGAGAGGTGCTCCTCAGCCAGGTGGTCCAGGGCCAGGGTGAAAGGGGGGAGGGGTCTGCTGTGCTCCTTCTGCATCATGTGTTGGTGAGGCTGAGGGTCCCGTCTCCTTCAGTCTTCTCTGCTGCAGCACCGCTGACATGCCACACCATCACATGGAGGCTCATTTGATACTCTCCCCCGAAAAAAAAAACACATCGAAAGGAATAATAAAATAAAGAAAGGCAGTGAGAATTTCAACATGCCTTTATTATTGGCTGAAGAATTATACTAATGCTAGAAGTGATGTTGGAAACAGACAACACACACCATAAGACCCAACCCCAGCAGCACACCATGACGACCTATCGGTTTACTTTATTTAGCTTGTTTTTCATTGGAACTGCGGGGCTCAGTCCAGAGCAGGAATTAGTGCTAACAACATAACGGTTGGGGCAATTTCAGTCAAGCAGAAAAAGTCATGGCTCATGACAAAAGACAAAAAACACACGTCAAGATTTAAAATGTGAGCAACTGACTGCATGGTTTTATTCTCTCCCTGTGTTCGCACCATTAACTATAGACGGCAACAAGAAAGAGTTCAACTCCATTCAGGGTCGAAGCCGTAAAGAAGGAGGCAGTCGAGAGGCAGCTGCCGTACGTTAGTTGGCACACACATTGGAACGAGAATGTCACGGAGTTTCACACTTATTCATGCGGAAATTATCTGAAAACCATCTCGTATCACAAATAAAGCAGCGCTGGAACACTTTGAACCCACCGGAAGTACAATTCAAGGTCAGAACCGCGCTGAAACTCACTTGTTTGAGCAGCTGAATCAATGTTTGGTCTCCAGCAGAGCAGCGACTGTGACTGACGGCCAGCAACAGCAGCCCAACCCACGGGAGGGACTCTGCCTTCACTTCAGAACCAAAGACGCTGCTTTTCTTGTCGCGGTTTCACGTTCGAAGCAGCTAAAGAGATAGAAAAGTCATTGGTATTGTCAGGAGAAGCAGCCGCGCGCGCGCTGCCACAGCAGAAGCGCACCTGCAGGTGATTGCAGTCAGCTGACATGGCTCGACTGAGCTGATTGGCTGAGCAGCGTGTTGCACAGGTTCGTCTGAAAGCTGTCAAAACCACCGACACTGCACCGCGTCTACGAGTCTTCGCTGCGGCCTGACATGACAGTTTACCTTCTGGTATACAAGATTAAATGTAAAAAAAAAAAAAAAAAACTTTGGATGAACGTGTCAAAACTAATGATTTTTTTTCTTCTTTTGTTAATTAAACTAGGTTCAGATTAAAATGTTTCACAATTTTGCAGTCACCCATTTTCGATGAGTTTCACAATATAAATTCGTGACAAATTTCTTCTGTAGTTATGTGTAATTACAGTGCATTTATGCAAACTGAGAATGACTTATTTCCTTTTTTAACTTTAATACGTCTCTCATGATTTTTAACATACTCAATGACAGTCTGCACATGTGGGACATCAACACTGGTCACTGCATAAGACTTGCACCTGGAGACCAAAACAAACAAGTGACAAAAAAAATGCATCATTTATTGCATGTTCCTGGACCACGGAAGAGTTCCTGACTGAAATCAACAAAGGCACGCACACAGAGCAAAGTCTCAAGCAGGATTTGAACCCACAACTTCTTTGCTCGGTGGCCGCAGCACTCACCTCACGGAGAACAGTGAAACAGAGTTGTTGTTTTCAGATTCAGTTTGAAGCCTCCTGAAGCCTCTGAGGGCACAGCTCAACTGTTGATTGTCCAAAAATGAGGCTCATTTCAGTCTCCTCAGCCTCCTCCATGGTCTTGATCCTGGCGATGTGAGCAGAATAACAGAACCTGCTGCGCTGCGATGACAAACAGAAGACTCTTTTTGTCAGGAATAACAAACAGCAACAATGGCGTCCCCTGAGGAGGGACTGAGGGCAGAGGGACCCACCAACAAGACCATCCTGCCAGAAGCAGGCCGCAGCAGGCGCACGGCCGGGTCTCCGCACAGCGCGCAGAGTTAAACGTCCATCTGTCCGTCCTTTTCTCTTCGAATATCAATGTTCGTCCTCAGAGAGTGTGAGGGAGTGAATCTGGAGAGATCGATTGGATGCCACTCACTCTCATCTAGCCTCACCAATAACTCAATTCTTCACTCTTCAAATAAAGTTCCGCTCAAATTGTTGGTTTGCATGTTGGCAATAAAAGTTCTTCCAGTCTACTGTAAAGTTTAATAAACATTCAGATGGGAGACGAATAAATCCAACTACTGCTGTCTGGCGTCGCCGCTTGAATCCTCAACTAGCTAAAAAACAAGTCACTCTTTATCCGCTCCAAGTCTCACAGACGAGAAACTTTAAATGCACGGTCACTCCCTAGCATTTGTTTAGAGCTGCCGTGACCTCCGCCTGGCACCATTGAGTTCTACCACCCAGCCAGGAGATTATTTCATGGTGTCCGCAAGCTTTATCCTGTCGAAGAGGCTGCGACTGACCAATAACTCCTGTCAGGAATCTGGCTGCCATGACGACGCTGTTGGCGTCATCCGGGAATCACCCCTGTCTGGAGACTTCGGCTCTTGACCACAGACACCAAAACGTCACAACCAACACGACAAGTCTGAATGCCTCAAGCATCGTACACCTAACTTTTAGGGCCTCAAAACTTTGCAGCGGCGAGAAAATCCGCGGAGACTGTCGTCTATATCTGTCTCTCAGTGTGTGTTGGACGTTGCTGTCTGTGAAGTGTTCCCTTCTGCCATCGTAAACATCCATCCTGCTGTTTCTGAATAGTTTTGCAAGGAATTCCAACCTGAGGTTTCCTGTCTGCATTCCATGATTTATGCAGTGCACACTGTTCGCGGTGCAACGCCGAGTGATGAAGGAGGGCCTGGGTGTTGGCGTTAGCGCGAGGCGGTAAGTAAGTTGGAGGCAAAGACGACTTAAAGAGTCTGTGTCTCTTTCTTCTCCCCAAATTTAAATATTAAAGGCTGATTTATAGCTCTCCACCAAGCCGCTGGCACAGAGGGTCCTCGACATGGAGCAGCTGTAGCGCAGCTCTCCAGATTATTTAGCATGCGACAATGCTGAGGGAGCATTTCAGCGGTCCAGCTGATGTCACACGCTTGTGTTGGTCCACCACCACAGATGAAGTTTGAATGGTGTAGCTCATAAGGCTTGGAGAGCAGGACATGGGCCCCAGGCAAGATCACCTTTGGGGCCTCGCCTGTGGAGAACGGTCAGCCTTGAATTTAAAGAACCTGATGCAAGACACAAGCAAACATGGCCCCCGCTCACTGTGCAAACCAACACAGCGCCTCCTCTGTTCCATCCACAGGAAGAACAGGAACCATATTCCACTGTATGAAGTGTTTCACTGCTTTATCTGTCACATGAAAGCTGAGAAATGGCTCGAGGTGTGTAACACTGCCTCGTCTGGTGGCACCAGCACATCACCGCTCCATGAGCGATGGCTGAGAAACGATTAAGAGCTTTTGTGAGCTTCGATTATCTTACAAGTGTTTTCATTTGTCTTCCGTCTTTTCAAGAAATCTCACTTGGTTGAGATATTTCAACAATTTGTCTCTTGCAGGGACTTCAACTCTCCCCAGATTCGTCACTGCCTATTGTTGTTATTATTAGTTTTGCTGTTCAAAGAGAAAACTCATTTTGGAATCAGAGACAGATAATTAAAAGTCCAAACAAATCTCCTCCCTGTGGAGGCTGAGCTGGAGCTGGCAGCTCTGCCAGGGTGTCAGACGATTAATAAAGATGAGATCCTGATGGTGGAGCAACACGGCGGCGTCAGAGGACCGGTTGAGAAGATCCGGGGGTCCCACCTACTGCGGCTTCAAGAAAGGAGGGGATGGATGAAAGTCAAGATACGAAGCCTTTCTGCACCTTTGCATGAGCAGGCTTCTCATCCGAGCCAGGTTAGTCCCGAAAATGATGACAAGATGGCCTCACCACAGGACGCAAGAAAAGCCACTGGCACCACTGCTGCACAAGCCAGGACCAACAGTGGCTACCTCACAGGGGTTCGAACCCCCGACTCCACTCCTGCTTTATAATTCAGCATGTTTCCAGAAGTGCTGCCACAATGCTGTCACGTGTTCTCTGAAAGACCAGGAATAATCTCCGTCAGAGGGAGAAACAGGAGCCATTAAAAGCAGCTTTGATTGATCTTAACTTATAAAGCTGCCTCCGCAGGAAGAGCAGCGTTATCAGGCACCTTCTCCCAGATTAAGTTGTGCGCTGGAGCGAGGAGATCTGGCACGTGTCACTGGATGGCAGTTTCAGGGAACAGTTGTGAATGTCATCTGAAAACATTTGTGTCAATTTCACATGCTGGGAGGATTCCTGCACCTGCTGCCGGTCGGAGGGAAGCAATATTAACATGTCAAGGAGCTGGTGAGTTACGAGCAGCAGATCGGGATCTCCATCATTCTCATAAGGCTCCTGCTGAGCGTCGCGCGACAGGACAAACAGCCACTCAGAGATCTGATTTAAAGTGAATCAAATGCTCCAGACGTCTGTTATCGACACCCGTTCTGGCTTTATAGAAGGTTTTATTAGTCCAGACAGAAAGATTAATGCTGAGTTACCAAATGTGACTTCACTTCTATGAATACGAGGGCCGGGATGACAGCTGTCTGCAAGCTCACATCCGCTAAAGCAGCAGTCTGCATTGTTTTGAAAGGGGAACCACATAACCTAACCAACACCACCTGGAGGCTCCAGCGTGGGACAATGTTTCTGGAATGAGGTCTGAGCGAGGAGCTGTCACGCTGCCGCTCATATTTGGAATGTTACAGGTTTGTTCTCTCACTGCCATCCTCTCAACCTCGCCCCTCAACATCCAGTGAGACCAGGTCTTCACGGCCATCAGAAATTGTACAGGTTGATGTTAGTTTGTGTCAATAGACATCTTTTCATGACGACTCTTTCGTTCGGCCCAGATCCACCACCAGAAGTTCCACCTGAAATCACAGACACCGCTCTCTCTCACACACTCACACTCCTAAAGACAACTCCATCTCACGAGTGGTTCACCTCAAACCAGCAACCTTGCTGTGAGGCTGAGTCTCACCAGGATGCTGTTGAGATATTCAGTGGCAGGTCGCAGCCGGCAGCACCTCCCTGCCCTCCGATGTCCTTCCCTTAATCCATTCAAAGCCTCCGTCTCTTGTTCTTCAGACGGTCTTTTGTGTTCTTGTCGTGTCTCCATAACAAGACTGACCTGCGCTCTGCTGAGTCAGCGTTGGACAAAGACCCACTGCTGTTGTTATTCTGCACCACCGCTGCCTTTCTGAACTCGACTGGCCGCCACGCCTCACACGCTGGCGGCGACACTGCTGTTTCAGAAGGAGAAGAGATCAATGAACGAAGAGAGGCATATTTGGCAAAGTGAAGGTCGCAGCTGATGAAACAACTAAACAGGATGCGGAAGAAGTGCCCGCAATAGTTTCGAGACTTGCCACTGTTAGCAGCTCCACTCGACCAGCACAGTCACCCCACCGTTCAGAACGTTACAGGTGATGCAATTCATGGCGACACTGATGGCACGAGCCAACGGCAGCAAGTCAAACTCAAACCGACGTCTCCTCCATTATTTATGGGCATAAAATGATGCTTCATCTTTGATCCTGAGCGTCTTCCCTGCTGCATTGTTTGGAGGATAATTTAACGACTTTGACAAACGGTCTCTCCTGCGTTGTTCCCGCAAACCCATCCTCGATCAGCAAACAATTAATGACAGTACAACAAAAATAATACTCTGTTCCGCTGCTCCGTTTGTGTTTAAATGACTCACCATCCTGAGGGGTGTGTTTGAGCACAAAAGCAGAATGCAAATTGTAATAGAACAATTCATTAGCCTTTAGCTTCTGAATTAATGAGAAACACCAGTGTCCCTGTTTCACGGAGCAGTAATACTTCAATGCAGCAGGGCGGGAAGGTTGCTCTCAGGTCACGTGTCTCAAGTGTTTGTTGTTCGGTCTTCAGAAATGATTTAAAAATATATATATAACATGTACCTGTATATCTCTGAATGTTGACACAGATTCCTACCAGATTTTTTTTTTTTTTTTTTTTGCTCAAAGGTTGCAGATATGTGATCGGTGAAATGAAACTTTTTTATATTTCTTTAAGTACAGACAGAGTGGAGACAGCATGACTCAGCATAACTTCACTTCTTGGACTGAGATAAAGACTATTGTGATAGATTACATCAGTAGTCTCAGCTGCCCATCATAAATCGCCATATTCATCATTCTGAGACTTGTTTTGTTTTGAAGAAAGTTTTAATTGATTGACAACATTTCTTTACTGTGATTGTGAAGTTAATAAATCATTAGTCTTATTGGAAAGAAATAGACTTAACAGATAGAAAACAGTTCACAAGGTGAGATTCACTGGCAAATTAAAATGGATTTCATGATTAGATCAAATGATTGAAAAATAATATAAAATAAAATATTATTTCATGAAGTATTAGTTGAATGACAGCAAGAAATGAATCATTTATTATAATAAATGAACAAAATAAAAGCAGAGTCACGGTGAGAAGAAAAACCCTAAGAAAAAGGAGAATGCAGAATGCCTCCTTAAAATACAACAATTTAGCAAAAAGAATGTTCTCATCCGCAGGGGCCAATGGCTGTGCCCCCTGGGAAGTACTTTGCAAAGCCTTGCTCAGCTCTGAGCTAACTGGACCTCTAAACAATTTCTACCATTCGCTAACACAACAGACAGAATCGTTGGCTGCAGCCAAAACTGGAAAAACTGCACCATCGTTTTTGGGGAATTGAAGACGCTGACACTGTGCAGAATCAACATTTTCTTTACCTGAATAATTGGTCAATTCATCTCTGCATGGTGCTCCCAGGATGAACAGATTCTTCTGCGCTGTTTGGCCAGCGCCGCCGGCTCTGCGACGCGGGGACGGACCAGGAAGAACCATAATACTCAGCCTGTTATCAGAGCAGATAGAGAGTTGAATTAGGACAATAAATGTGGGATTAGATGAGACAATGAGTCGGCGTGTTTCCGGCACGCCGACCCTCTGGATAAACGATCCAGACTCTGGAAGCTTCTTTCTGCGACAGGACTGTGGGGACTCGTTTCAGCGAGTAATTGGACGCAAAAACATCGGCACAAATTGATCACAGATGTTGTAATTAGGGGCGATGCAGGATGATGGTGAGCGTAAAACGGCTTTGCCAAAATATACAGGAGGGTGCGCTGTGCTGGAGACTGAGGTGGGGGATTTCAAATATAATTCAGCAATATTTTACAGTAATGAAGCAGCAGACTCTCTGCTCAGGCGCATTAAGCACAGGCAAACACAGCGAGAGAATTGTCCATGTGAAGCTTTGCAGGAGAGAAAAGTATGTTTTGCTTTGATCGAAGGGATGAAATGGATTAGCACATCTTGCTGAACTGCTGCTTTGTTATGAAAGACCTTTAAGGCTTGTTCAGCTCTTCCAGAGGGACGCCACGGTGCGCCCAGGTCAAGGGAGGGATGCCACCTCTCCAGTGTGCTGTGGCCTCCAACATCCTTCCCTCACTTGTAAACCCAGACAGACGCTTGGCCCTTGCAGCAACCACGTCTGAAGACTCAAAATAGGGTTGAGGTGCTGTGCAGGAAGAGCCCTGGACACCTCACTGGAGAGGTGCTGAAGTGGGAGACCCCTTTTTGTTGCTTCAGGAAGAGAAGCCCACGTTCAGCTCGCAAATGTCGCGTGCATGTGACTAACCATTGGATGGCGAGTGCGAGCACTGACGCTCTTCCAACAGTGAAGCTCCTGCTGCTGGTTGGTCAGCTGCCCAGTCACCTAATTGTTTTCTGACGGCTTCAGAGCAGATGATTGATGCAGCGGCGTCACACCAGCTACCTTCAACAGAAACTGCCTCACCTGTCAGCGAGCGACAAAACTCTTCACCGCAGCTTACTGGGGACACTTTGAAGATCAGCCTGCTGCTGTGTGAAGATAATATTTGGGGAATAGTGGTCACACTTTTCAAAAATGGGACGAAGGTTTGTGTGCAGCAGAGATGAAGCTGTTTGGCTAATGTGTGTTTTGAGGGAAAGACAAAACCTCAGAGACCGAAACACAAATAACTTTCACATGTCTGAGCGTATGCAGAAACACACACAGCCCAGTGGAAACAAACAGTCATTCGCAAGAACAGACACGCTGCTACAACCCTCAACATGCACACCAAGCATTAGCATACCTAAAAAATAATCTCCAAGAGAAGCACAGAGGAACAAACATACACACTTGTATCACTGCCCTGTGTGGGGACCTCTCACGGCCATAATCCTTTCCCAGCCTCTCCCCCAAAACCTAAGACGGCTAACCTTAACCAGGACTCTGAACCAAATTGGAACCCAGTTCGAATGACCTTGTTTTTTTGGTCAAACACGCATACAAATATGCTGAACAAAACACAAAAACTCCAGGTCAAAGCAAGCATGAAAGCACCCGGCCCCCATGAATAACAAATACAAAAAAATCCAGGCAAAATAAAATCACGCACTCTACTAACCGAGCACAAATGAAAAAAGAAACAAGCAAAAATAACAAGTTGTGTTGTCAGCTCTGAGTAGTGAGTTGCATTTCCAAATATGGTCGTCGACCTGTTCCAGTGTGGCATGAATGCTAATACCTGTGATCTCCTCACTGGGTGAAAATCCCCCTCACACGGTGCTTAAGACCCCCGAAATGGAAAGAATCAAGCTTTCTCACCATTGTTTGCTGTCGTAATAATCTGCGAGTGTTGCCTGTGTACGATGACCTGAATGGAGAAACCTTTATCCTCTTTACACACACACACACTCGCACACACACACACACTCGCGCACACACACACACACACACACACACTCACACACACACACACACACTCGCACACACTCGCACACACTTTCACGCCAAGCCCCAAAGAATTTTAAACCTCGATGTCCTGATACTGTTGCATTTTTCATCGGTATTTTAAGCAAAGAGTTGTGGGGTCTTAGAAGTCAGCTGGCATTAATTCCTGTGAGGCAGAAGGATTCAGCTTCTCCTGGAAAGAAGCTTAAAAGAAAGTTCTCCTTCATCAAATCACCACTGACATTCTTCAGACGAACAACTGCATCTCGGCTTGTTAGGACGCACGACTGAATCAACGTTTATTTACCATGTCGTGCAGGTAAGGAGAAACCGAACACTAATTGTGTGACCGGTAGGTGAATCCACAAAACATCAAGGTGAGCAGGGCTGTCGTCATTACCTGGCTTCTCAGCTGAGTTCCTGAAAAACACGCAGTTCAAACAAAACTTAGCCTCATCTGCTGACTTGCACACACCAAAACATACACAGAGAACTCACAGACTGAGTGAGAAAACACGGTTTGTGTTTCCCTACACAGAAAAATGAACCGAAACATAAACACAAAATTGCAAAACACATCATTGAGGCTAAGAAATACCAACAGCCCAAATCAGGAAATCATATTTTAATGTTTTTTTTCAAACATGAATGTGTCACATGACCAGCCACTTCCTGTTTAGTACCATAAATTAGCTTCAAAGCTGCCTCTTCTTGACCGTGTCAAACAAACTTCTCCATTCTGACCACATCTATCCTGGCGAGCTTGGAGAACCAGCGGAAATGGTGAGTGTCCATGTGCGATGACGTCTGAACGAAGCCCAACTTCCGGAACATGGAAACGGCAGCGGCCTGCGGCAAACTAACGTCCACAGTAATCCGGGCAAAACCGCGTTCTTTGCAGAAATCCATGGCCTTCTGAGTCAGATGAGAGCCGATGCTTTGCCGGCGGAAGGGAAAAGCGACAATCACTTGTGACAGCTCGCCGTAACTTCCTTCCCGGACCGCGTCACCTTTTACCCCGCCGTTCTGGCCTTCATAGGCCTCGCTGCTTCCATCTCTTGGCCTGCCAATCAGCGATGCGACTCCGATAACTTTGACCCGATCTTTGGCGCAGACCTCCGCCACCCAGATGTTGTTGTCAGGATTGTCCAGGTAGCTCGCTGGGATGTTGGTCATGTCTGAGCTCATCCTCTGTGCTGTGTAGTTTTCATGAATCTCACTGCAGCAGTAGTAGATAAGGCCAGCCCACGCGCTCCCGAACAGGAGGGCCTGGAAGTAAGAGCTTCCTCCGAGGATGTATCCTGCCACGGCAAGGCTTAGCGCGATACCAATGTGGTCAGAGTGGCCCAGGGCCTTGAAGAATGACGGGTAAACATTTTCACGAGCGCCTTCACGAAACAGAGACGTGACGACGTAGCGATCCGATGGCCGATATTCCCTGATGGAGAAGTGAGCTGCAGGAGAGGAGGGAGAGCGTTCAGTCGGACTAATCCAGCGGAGAAGTTCCTCCACCAGTTAGACTAAGGAAAGTTACATCTCAGTTTTGTTTAACAAGTGATCAGCTGTTGGTCTGGTGAATCAAACTCGCGTTGGCGTTGTAATCAACTCAACAAGCAAAGAAACGCAGGAAATATAATCAGACTTACTTTTCTGGGCCATGCTGACACCTTCGTCCTCCCTCTCACTCTCAACTGCCCAGCACTGCCGCGACTCCAGACCTTAAGCTACAGATAATCAGGCGCATGTTAGAGGAGGGGAACTTCTCCAACACAACACTTGCTTTGCTTCTACTGCCACCCAAGTCGCTCCGGAAATGCTTTTAGATTTGGTCACTGAAGTAGCCAGCCGAGACTCCCTCAGACCCAAGGGACGAACAACTTTTACACCAAGGAGCAGTGACATTAACAGCAGAGCGCAGCGCCTGTTCACATGATGCACGGTTGCTTGATTCAGACCCAGAACTGAACCACAGACATTTTTCTGACTGATGGTTGAGACATAACTTACTTCAAAACCTTCAAAAATCACACACGTGAATGTAACTGACAAGAGAAGAGGAAGCAGAGGACAGGGTGAGATGGAGGAAGATGATCCGCTGTCGGGACCCCTGAAGGGAGAAGCCAAAAGAAAAAGAAGAAGAAGAGCAGTGGTAATAATAATAATGAATCAAAGTAGATCTGTCAGCTGAAAACGTACTTGACCCAGCAACTCAGACATGATGAGGCGGCGCTGCTGATTTAAACAGGTACAGAGGTCAGAGGTCATTAAGCAAGCCAGCTGGAGGACACCTTCGTGACCTGCAGAGATCCACGCTCATCCCCTGGCATAGACACCCGGAACACTCTCTTCTGCACAGTTATTTGTGACAAGCTCCAGCAAACACACCCTCACTCTCGGCTCAGAATATATTCCCGATCTGTGCTCCTTGACGACAGACTAATTAACTTTTAAAACAGCGTGTCCCCGAATCAAAGCTCTGACTCATGTTGCCGCCTCAATCAGCCAAAATACGTGGGACATACCAAGCTCAATATGTGGAAGAACAAGGTGATTTCTTCCTTAAGCTGTTGCCGGACTGAGCGAGACGCAGCACTGTGAAGGACTTGACGAATGAATTCAGGTTTAATTATAGACTGAGGGTGGATTAGCTTGCGTTCAATGCCTTATCTCCGACTTTAATGCCCACAGCGAAACTAAACCGAGACTGTATAAAACAAAAACAAGACTTTAGAACGGAAATTTGACTTTCCAAGTGATGACTCACGCTTTAATGTACACCGTCATCATGAACGCGTCATGAAAACCTTCACAGCAAAAGACAGAAAGACCAGTTAGCGTAGCGCTTGACAGACACCGACATCCTTGATTCTCTTAGAAATCAAATGACAAGTCGGAATGGAGAGGAAGGCCAGACCAGTGACCAAGACCACCAAGCACCATGTCAGCAGTAGTGCAGCAAGCTGATCAACTGACTGCACTTGGTTTCCCTCCTCAAAATGGAGGCTCACAAGAGCACACAGTGAGATTTGAAATTCAGCCGGACACAAGGATGTCTAGACTCACACTGTAGGGAGGGCTGCGCCGGGTCAGCGCTGAACGCAGGAGGAATCAGAACACACTCAGAGTAAATATTTATCTGAGCGTTGCCAGACTCACGCTGGCTGGTGATCCGGGAGGAGGGCCGCTCCTGGCACTCGTCGGAAATACCCACTGATTTCAAATTTCCCCCAAACAACCAAGCCAACGTGACTTAATCCTCCTGTCAACAAGTCCCTTTTGACAAAGAAAAGTTGCAGTCAAGTGCAGCTGCACTGTTTACCTTAACTAAGTGAGTGTCTAAACACTACCTCTGACAGAGACAGCTCACCCAACAAACCATGTAGAAGCATGTTTCTCCTACAAAATAACACTATGATATGGCACTCTGATTGTGAGGTAATTTAAGGTACTTGTTCTTCACTTCAGCAGATGAACGACTAACTTTGGGGATCTCTATGGGCGCCATTGTAAAAGTTCCCTTGCAGACTCCATCTCAAATCCTCTGAGTTTTGCCGACAGATATTGTAAAGTTGTGACCTCTGGAGGAGATTAAACTCGGAATTTTAATCTCAGCGACGTCTTTGTCAAGCTATCGATGGCATCTAAATACAAATAAAGTCCATAGGAGCGTTCGAGGGAGAGCGGCTGTGGTCTGCCGTGTCTGAATACTGATGCAGTCCCCACAAAAGGCTTTTCAGCACAACTATATTGCGGCGCCGACTCGACCCGGCCCCTCAAGAGACCCGTGGGTCGGAGGAGGAAACTGCAGCGGCCCGAAACTAAACTCCATCCATCACACTTAAAGAAGCCCACCTGCACCAGGAGCGAGGGGATTACAGAGGATTTCAGCGCCACAATGAAGCCTGAATAATTCTGTTTTTAATCAAAGGTGAACGAGTACGAGGGAAACAACTTTTCAATCAGATTAGAAATAAAAGAACAGACGTCTCACCCTTCAAACTGAGGGGAACAAACAAGTCCTTGCTCAGTTCCGGCAGGACTGATGATAAGTATCAACAGTGACATGGTCCGTGACTCCTCTGAACTGCTAGTAAAACATGGTCATCTACAAGCCAGGGACTGTCTGTGTTCTCCAAACTCTTGACCCAAGACTGGAGCTCAGGGCACTTGAGAACACAGGTGCCACTGCATCATCTGCTGCCCTTGGTGTCTTTTCTATTTCCCTTTTAACAGTTCAATTTCAGACACCGACATGAAGCAGATATCGCAGAGCATTTTCTTCACGTTTCCTCAGTGCATTTCAGAATCATTTACTGATATTCGGTTGTTTGTCTCGGCAGGTGGTCGCTTCCTTAATTATCGCGTCTTGATGCCAACGGCTGAGACGATTCTCTTCAGGAGGGGTTTTTAAAAGGATAGAGAAGCTTCTTCTTTCTTTCCCCTCCAAGGCCTCTCAGGTGATCCCTGAGCGTGCGCTGTTGTTGTCTGCGAGGTCGTTTATTTATAGATGTTTGTAGTGAAATGAGTTTCTACGTTTATCTGCCTCTCTCTCACTGCATCGGAACTGTTTCAATCTTTCAGCACAATATTTATGCATCCATTTTCTCAGACCATGACGGAGATTTCATCTTGATGTTGATGAACATTTTTTTTAATTTAAAATTATTACTAACTTTTCAGTCTATGTAGTTAAGATCTCACGATGCGTGATTTTTACTTCTAGATTTCTGAAGACTCTAAATCCTCTCTGAGTATGACTTGACAGTCCAGTTTTATGTGTCAATAATATGAAGATCTCAGTCTGTTTGGAACAGAAGGAATGGAATGCTGTTGGCCAGGCATGTGAGTCGGTTCTTTAATCTCCACCAACATAGTATATAGTGGCAAGTCAACTGGCAGAGTGAGTACTGAGGCAAACTTTGTACCACACCACTCCACCTGCCTCTGTGAGCCTCAGTCACACCTGACCTTTCCTACTGCCTCTCATGGAGGGCGACTTTTCACCCTGCAGCCGCCCACCTCCAAGAAGAGCTCAGCTTTGAAACCTCACTCAGGATGTGTTCCTCACAGATACTTCTTTTTTTTCTCACAAATCATCCTTCAGACACCTGAAGAGAGAACTCAGGGCCACACAAGCCGCTGCAGTAACAAGCAAATGCGACGAGGGGAACGAGTGCTCCTAACTCGTCATACACTGCTTCTAAAAAGGGCACTTCAAGTTCACACCTTCTTTTTATGACATTTTTGCATCAGCAACTTATAATTCGCAATTTCCCTTCCAGCTACCTACAAACGTTTACAATAATACAGTACAATGCGCCCAAGAAGTGCCAGGGAAGTCACATAATTGAGAGATATATAATGATACATTTCACCAAACAGAGAGCAGAGTCCGAAAAAAGGGTGTCGGCAAGGATGAAGGGGAAGGTGTACACAACTGTGGTCAGCAAAGTTGGATGGTTTGGAAACAGTGGCACTGAGGAAAAGACAGGAGGCAGGTGTTTAGGAGACAAAGTCAGAGAGGCTAGATGGAGATGGTTTGGACAAAGAGGAGATTGATGGAGGTGGTGAAGAAGGACATGAGGAAGAAGAAGAAGAAGAGAGCAGAGTCCGAGAAATGTCCACATAAAGAAAGCAGAAGAAATATACACCACATAATCAATCGCTTCATCTATTGGCATCAAGAAACGGCTTCCACCATTTATCCAAAATATCTGTTTGAAGTCTAAGCAAGTAAGTCGTACCATCTGATAGATTTCTATTTCCATTTTGCCATTTCATTGTAATACATTTCAGAGCAGCTGTTAGTAGTATCTTGCCAAAGGTAGATGTTTCCCCTTCCCTCCATACACATACACAGGAATCACACCCAAAACTGCTGTTTTAAAATCAGCTCCACCGAGTAACACATTCAGGAACTTGAAAATGTTTTGCCAGAATGAGTACAGTTTCCGGCAAGCCCAAAATATGTGAGTGTGAAGTTCAGACTTTTCGTTGTTTTGCTTGTCTGGTGTCCAAAATTCCAAATTTAAGAGGTGTGTGTGTAAGTGGGTTGGTTTTATGTGTGCAAGTGTGAATTTGTGTGTACTTCTAATTGGACGGCGGCAGAGTCAGAGCTCTAAAACCATGGAGGCACCACTGGGTTAAGTCTCCACTCTGAGGAAATCCTGACAGGAGAATGTCAAGCATTTGAAGTTGCTAGGAGTCGAGACAAACTTTGGAAGTGGCACTGAGGTCAGAAGCCCACGGTGTGTGCTGTGGTGGGAACAAATGGACCACAGCTCCTGGTACTCCATGTGCCACTGCACTGCTACAGACCAAAACTTGACGCTGACTTGAGTCGTCTCTCCGGACGTTTCATCGTCTCATCAAATTAAGGTGACAGAGAGTAATGAAATGAATGACGTGCTGCAGGCAGTTACACTCCCCGGCCACCCTCAGGTCCCGGTCGAGCACAGGTGTCAGAATCCTCTTCATCAACCTGCTCTTTTCTCTCACGTAATCCTGCTGCTGTTAATTCTGGCTTTCTATCACGGTCTCCAAATTCCTCCTCATTGAACGGCGACAGAAGAGTAACAAGGCTGAGCGAAGTAGGCGGCCGACAAAAGCAGCAATATGCCACCGGCTGCGTTTGTGAACAATAAAGACGGAGTTATAAATGGCGGCCACTTGACGTCGCCCGAGAGGACTGATGAGATTGCTGTTCACTTTTAATGAATAAAGCCTCGAAAGACAGACATGGGAAACGACTTGGGAGAGAGGAACCAGTGGAGACACAGCGGAGAGAGATTCAAGGAAAGCTTCGTATAAGAGAGGAAGAATCTAGCATATACTAGAGCTGCTTGTATTTGTAGCAGCAGAGCACCATACACTGATGAGTTTATCTCAGGCCTCCACTTGACTAACGCTACTACACTCCTGGTTCAGACAGTGAGTGAGTGACAATGGTCTACTACCCAAATCCGAGCGACGCTCTCTTGATCTTAGTTTGTGGTCAGAAGGACAACCAGGAGCATCATTTTGGGTTGATGACGCGCAGATGCTTTACCTGGCAGCAGCCCAGAGAGGACTGGAGTTCGAGACAAACCCACAAGTTCTACACAAATTCTACACTCCTGGATCAGGAGGATGAGCCAGAGGGTCAGATCCTCAGAGGCTGACACTTATGGCGGCCTGTTCCAGGTCTCGCACTGAAGCCAGGTCTCCCTGCACATGACACTTCTCATGCTATACTCGTGACATCACCCAGCTCTAGACTGCCCCCTTCTTCTGGGTCTCTCGGGTCACTTGACCACATGCAGAAAAATGGTTTCAGCAGAGTACCGTGTGGTGATGAACATATAAGAATGATAAGTTATCTTGCATCTGAAACAGGCAGCAAGACAAAAACCCACCGTAGATATCTCATCAGCAAGACCACCCAATTATAAACGTCTTTGATTGGAGCTTAACATCAAGAAAGGCTTTAAACGTGGCAGTGAATCACCAAAAAGTAGGTCAGCTCCTGTTTTAGCTGCTTTATGAATAAAAAGTGACACGACCAGCTTCACTCCGTGGACGTTCCTCTCTCTGCTTCTTATTTCTACTCCCTCGTCAGCAGAGGGAAAGGCAACATGTTTGACATCTGTCTTCCGTCCTAACTAGAAGCTGCCATGTCCCATCAGCCTGAGGAGACCAGCTCCAAGGTGCAGCAAATGGGTGAGACGGTAGAGACCCCTGCTGGACTGAGCCTCCTACTGCGGGACTCATGAAATGTTGAGACAGCTGCACTCTGATATTCTATCAAAACATCAGGAGGACTGAGTTAAAAAAAAAAATCATTTTAACGAAAGAAATATAAAAAATGAATTTAAAAAAATCCCTGCATTACTATGTTCCACCAGAAAAATAACCAAAATTCAGGAGTTTACGTTAAATAAGATCATTGAGATTTTTTATTGTAAAATAAAACAAAAACATTTAATATATTCATGTAAAATCTATTAATTCATGAGAAAAAAAGGTTAAAAAGCTAACAAGCTCGTAATTTTTTTTATCTAAATGATCCGCATTCTTTATAAAGAGCAAGATATTTGTCGACTTACTTTATTGTCACACCTCTGAAAGAGAGCGGTCAACAAAAGATGCTCCGAGTCTAGCTCCTTGTTATTCTGCTGAAAACAAATGACTCCTCTCTACTACAAACACAACCCAGCAGGTACAGTGTCGCTGTTTATATTAGACAGCAGTGACTCCAGCAGTTCGTAACCCTGCAGAAGCCTCATTAAAACGAGCCCTACAGCGCCGCCTTGCACACACTCCCAAAACTGAGTAAAAGGAAGCTGCGACCTTGAAGTTGATGCAAACACCTTCGGGAGGATCAAGGTTTCAGTTATCACCTCTCGCAGCAGGGATTTAAAGCCGACTGCTGCTTATTAAACTAACATTTTCAATTATTGAACTTGTGTTTTCTGTTGTTATTGCGGAACATGCAGCACTAGAGCTCAGCCACTAGAGGGTGATGAGGCAGAAACATGACAGGATTCTTCTTCAGTGGTGTTTTTATTGAGATTATTAGTTGAACATTTAAACATGATGGCTGAATGTTCCAGAGGACTTGACTGTCGTCTGCATGAGTGTCCCGAACTCCATGTCCACACCAACCATTGTGGGGAACGTTTTGCGTAATTCTTGTGGCGCAAAAGTGGAGTGAAAGAAAAAGTCTGAGTGTCCGTTCCCACTATTCAGGGTCGTCCGCATCCAGGTTGATGTTGTTTCCGAACTTGGCGTAGAGCTGCACCTTGAGCTCGCCCAGTACCTGCTGTATCGACGACACGCGGTCCTCCAGGCTCTTCACTTCCTGCTCCAGAGTTTCCTGTGGTCGACAAGACCATGCTCAATCACATGACCAACAACTGCTGCTTTCACAAACTTCTTTATTCACACATATTTACAAAGATGAAAACAGTAACCAAAACTAAAAATAAAAACATTGGCAGTGAAAACATCTTTTCCAGCTGAACTCTATCTAGACTCGTCTCCCAGAGTCTTTCACAGACGGTCAGTCGTTTATCAGTCGGTGTTCAGGCTGATTCTCTGCCGCTGTTTTCCAAATCGACAGGCAGGCGTGCATCAATCAGTTTGCAGCTCCAGCGCTTTTGAAACTTTATCAGGGAACCCGTCGGCAGCTGAAAACCCAGATCTATCTGGGCTCCAGTCTGCACGCACATACGCACACCGGCAGGCTTCGGTCGCAGAAGGAAATGTAAGCACTCGTGTATTTTTGCACATCTGTGTGTGTGTGTGAGTAACTGTGTGTGTTCCACTCAAACAGTGTGAGTTGTTTGCCAGCACATCTCTGTAGACGGCGCTGTGATAACACCGCTGAACTCTGCCGTTGGCTTCTATATTTGAGATTTGCTGCTGACAAACTATGTGGGCAGTAGGAGACGAGCGGCTGACAGTATAACACAGATAATGACTGAGTGACAAGACGTGTAAACAATCTCAGACTTCGACTGAATTACACCCACTTCTTTAACTGCGGAAGGCAGAAATCACCACAACTATTAGAAAATACAATCATGAATGAAGCATTCTGCTATCTATCACTGCATCTGCACTACATGATGTTTTGGATGAATGGATTGTCATCCAAATCATTTGGATGATTAGTGGTGAACAACTAGTGGTAGTTGTGCACGATTCTGAATGCTGAGCTTTTTCTTTGAACCGCTCACTCGACTCGTAAATTCGTTAAACTGACCTTGGCCGTGTCCAGCATCTCCTGCGTCTCCTCCTGGCTGTGGCTAATGAACGTGTCGCCAATCTGGTAGGGAATCACCTCCACGTCGTCGTCCAGCATCATCAGGTCATCGCTGGCATCCTGCAGGTTCTGCAGTGTTTTCTGAAAGGAAGCGTCGGCGCACACAGTCAGAGGACGTGCCAGCAACAAGACGCAGCTCTGAATTGTTTGCAAATACAAATAATTCTGCTTCTCAATTGTATTTGCAATTGGAATTATCTTTCACTTAACATTTCTCCAGTCAGTGGGGCACTTAGTAAGTACATGGCAAAATACATACACATAAAGACATCTGAATTATTTATTCTTCTCACGAGCGAATTAATTTAAAGTGGCCAGATTGTGTAGCCTATCCATAGAAAGCAAATCTCATACTCTCAGAGCGGCTTGACCCCAGTACGCAAGTCTCAACATAAGTCCGTCAGCACAGTGATGGAGGCAATGGTACAGTGTGGTCCATTGAATCTATGATTCTCTGTGGGTTCACAAAGTGACGCATGAAAGTCAGTAGTCGAGCGACTGAAGTGTAAGGTCTTGTGGTGGCTGATTATTAAAACTCAATTACTCAAATATGGGCGAGCATGGCTCCTGCACATTCCGGTTTCATCTGAATGCATTCAGAAATGATCAACGTGTGGGGAAGCATAACAGGGCTCCAATAATTCAAAGCAACTTAAAGGTTCAAGCGATTTGGTTCACATAAAAATACTGGTACCAAAGTTAAAATAACGTAACGGGATGTATTCTGAACAATTTGGATCGGCACGTTCTTTTCCTAGTTCACTGAGAAGCATAAAGTAAGCTATGCGTCAAATATATTCCACCAGTTATCTTAGCCACCGCTTAGTGACATGTACAGCCGGACTCAAAGTGCAAATTTGATCAATTGATCAGGAGCCACAACAGCAAATTTCCTCACAGATTGCTTCACATCAGTCGCCTTTTGCACCGACCATACTGCACTCAACGACAAAACCAAGACCCAAAAATGATTCACCTTTTTTGTTTTGATTTCATTCTTCAGCTCAGTCACTCGACTTGTGTTCCTGGCAAATTTATTGATTTTCTGCTGGTCCTCAAATGTGACGTTGACATCTTCGTTCGCCTGAAACAAGAGAGGATGTTATTAAAGGCTATGTAGGTAGAGCTGGTCTTAAAAAGCAAGAAAATAATCATCAAGTTTTCTTTCCAGCATTTTAGGCTAATCATGAGCAGTAATATGCAACAATTATATTTCATATATATATCTACATTTATGTATACGTAAATAATCTAGAAATCATTTGATTTTAATCTATATAAATAAAACTGAATGCAAGTCCGCTTTCTCCCTCAAACTAATAAAGGGACCAGATCAGCAGAATATCTGACAGTTCCATTTACGGTCAAGCTTGTCGGCTCCTTAACTGCGACTGGTGGGTGGTGGCTAACTGGGGTTGCCGAGATTAAATCTTCCTTCTCCAGGATGCGTGAATGCACGTGGTTGTCAGAAATAAAGTATCTATGCGGGTTTTAACAAAATCCTACAGTAGCGGCATAATTATTATCAGACATATGAGTTTGGGTTAACGAATAAAAAATGCCGGCTAATGTTGTTAGCGTGCTAGCTACTTCGGCATGCGCTGCCCTGACATCCTCCAACAAAAGGCGGACCTCTGCGTGTTTTGAATAAAACACGGTGCCATTTTCAAGTCAACAAAGCCGGAATGACTCGCGGTAATGAATGTAAACCTTGGACGTCAAAGCTAAAGCTAAAATACGGGTTTAATGCACACTTACTCCTTTCACAGTAGCTGCCATCTCTACTTCTTCCTCGCTGCAGAAAGAGCGACCGTCAAATCGGCTCTGTACCCACAGCGCCTCAAGCGGGACACAGAATAATCGCACTAGTTGATATCTAGGTTTTTACAGTTATCGAAGAGGAAAAATACAAGCAGGAATAGAAAAAAACATCGTTTAGAACACCTCAATTGTGCATTCATTTTATAATTGAATTTCGTTCTACCTGTTTTGATGGGTCAACCGGAACTACCGCTCTGTCAATATTTCCTCAGCAAACAGGACTGCACCCAAGTTCAAATATTGACGACGCACATGTGTAAAGCAGGGTACAATTAATTTACAGAGGGCAAACATGACTATCAGCTTAATACAGATATCTTTCGCCATCCACTTACAGAAATGGAGAAAAAAGGTTTTCAGTGATGGAACGTCATGGCAAATAAAATCCCAACCAAGCGACATTTGAGCACAATGTCCTGACGTTTCTTATCATATCCATGTGAGGGCTCCATTTAAAGAAAGCTTTCCAATAACAATTCATTTAAAAAGAAAATATATGTCATTGCATTAGCGTTTCATCAGCTGTTTAAAATGTATTCAGAGCGCAAACAGCTGCCTTATCAGGTCAGTTATTCAGCCCAGACAGAGGTTAGTAATGAAATCATGGAGCAGGAGAGCTGGGGTCGAGAGGCAGAGGACCACCGGACTGCTCTTCAGCCCACCCTCACACACACACTCACACCAGCAGTTAACTTTACCACAGATTTGGGTGAGAAAGGAAACCAGAGAACAATGAAACCTTCGACCCCACCGCACTGTCGTGTTGTGTCATACAAGCAGTACACTCAGTCTCTGTGAAAACATCAGACTCAAAATGTGAAGAATCCATCACCACTGTTGGAATCTGTGGAGACAAAGTTGTGATTGTTGCCACACATTGAAGTAGGAGTTCCCTCTTCATGCACTTTTGATTTGACACAGCTGATGAACTTCAAATGATCTCTTCTGGAGGAACAATGGCAGAAGCTGCTGCACATCTTGGAAGGCCACAGACGTTCGCACAGACATAAACGTGACTCGGTTTCTGTTAGTATTGTAGTCAAGACCGTGTGAAGAAGAAACTTCTTCATTCAGTTTGGTCAGGTCTCCTCCCGTATGGTCTTGGTCTCGACATGGTCCTCACACGAGTGTAAACCAAAAAAAATGATGAGAATTACATCTATATATTCTTAAAGTAATATGAATATATTTCTTCTTCGGAAACTGTTTTGGCTGGCTCATTCTCACACTTTGCAACGAGTGGATCTCAACATCACCTTCACTTGTCAACAACAACACATCAACTTGATGGTCTCTCAGGTCGTGATGATATTGACAGACTGTGATTAACTAATCATGGGTCCACGCTGCAGGAACCCTGACCTGAGACAGACACGCCCACGTTTTAAAAGGCACACATATAGTAGCCCTGTCAACACCCGAGTGTACACACACCAGTCCAGTGCTCAGACACACACACACTTTCACCCTTGGAGCAGGATATCCCCCTTCAGGCTGCCAGAGACTCACAAGGTAAGTGCTTCAGTTTTCATCACAGCAGTGACTTCATGAAGAAACTTCACGCAGCTTCTCTCTGTTCAGGAAAAACGTTGGGAAAATGGGAAACGAGCATTCCAAGACTAGAGGCCTCAGCAAGGTAAATCTGTCCAGCACTGGGATTTGGCCACAGTCGGCTTCCAATGAAGTTTTCTGCACAGTTAAGCTGTCACTCACCTGAATGTTTCATGCAATATTTCTGAATATTCTCAATGTCTGATGGCATCTACAATCCGATATTTAATTCCTTTTTCATAATAATGAAATAACAAAACATGCTGTTATCTAATTTTTCTGTTCAGCCATGATACATTTATTGACTGATCAAATAATGCCTGTCAATACTGTCTGTTATAAACCTTGTAATATCCAACTTTGGTTTAAATGATTTTTCTCTCTCTCAGAAAGGAGCTGCGAACGGCCATGTGACCATCAGAGCCAATGGAGTGGCTGTTACTGGTGAGTTACTTGCATTGATATACCCTGACTAAAAGCTAGCAGGCGTCCACACTTGCTTCTGAATGCATCCTGAGATTTGGACCCCTGACCTTTACATGCAGCTCCAGCTAAGCACAAGCCAGACCACAGACAGACAAGTGACTCAGATGCTGGGCTACACCAGTAACTCATCCTGGCTCTTGCAACCTAAATCATTCCAAATGAATTATTAAACGTGATGTCACGTAACGTATCATTGATGACTGACTGATGATTTCGCTGGTCATGTTCTGTGAGTCCGAGAATGTGCTGACGTAGGACCCCTGAGACTCAGAAATCAGAGGGTTCCCACGTCCGCACCGGATTAGAGATGAACTCGGCTCACTTGTGTGCAAACACCATCCTCTCGCTAGCCACTTGGTTTTGGACACTGGGATTTGAACTGCAGGCGTTTCCTTGGACAGAGGCTGTTTGAGGAGTCAAGCCGCCGTGACCTCCCCAACCCTTGAGTTTGTTTTGGAGGACGATGATGTTGACGGAGCTGACGGGCACAGTGATGGATGACATTGCAAAAATTCCATATCAAATGGGAAATTTATACAATATGACAACTCATTATATTTAACTGAAATGATTTAAAATGACCAAACTCATTTCACATCTGCAAACATGAAGCCTCACAAAGCACCTCACTTGCAAGTTCTAACAGGAGGATGCCAAGTTGTTCCCAAGCCAGAGCAAATACATCCCATCCTGGATCTGCACCTGGAGCTCTACCCAAATGGAATGAGTCTGGTTTAATATAAAAGAAATGACTCGATCACCTCAGTAAAGAAGTGGGTAACCAAGACTGAAAACACCATTCCCTTGCCACATCTCAGTGACTCCTCAAACAAGACAGCAACTCACTTACACAATAGCACAGGCTTAAAGGTGCTGAATCCCATATCTACCGCTGCACACTGAACTTCAAATCCAATAAAGGATCGAATGTTCTTTCCTTCCAGCAAATGGTGGAACTCCAGCCAGTCAAAGTGGCAAGTTGTCAGCCGTAACTTCTGTGGAAGACTCAACTTTGTCTGGATATGTGATTGTCCAAGAGGACTCCCAGCAAACTGAGGTGGTCACAGATCAAACAGACGGCGGACCTCCGACCATCGAGCCAGAGACGGTGAGTGAAGGATCTTTTTTTCACTTGACAAAATGCCATAATGAGAAAATAGATCCTGTTTACTCTTGAGTAGGTACAGTTATCTCTTCACAGTGATCTGGTGGTGCTCGATAGAGTTTGCTCACTCACTGCAAACATTTCAGGAAAAATATCTAAATGGAAAAGGGTTGTAAAAGAAGCAGACCATACATTGAAACAGCTATAGCTTATACCTATAGCTTTGTCAATATTAATGATCACGAGTGACGCTTGTTCATCAGCGTGGAAGGATTATAAGACCTTAAAGGACCTCCGTTATTTAGTTATTGACTTGGATATGAAGATAATTTGTTATTTGTGATCAAGATGAGTGGATCAAATAATCTGCTGAATTCAATTCGGCAGTAGCGCCACAAAGTTTCAGGTCATTTGGAGGTGTAATTCTATCCAACCATACGAAGAGACGCTTTTAATTTGCAAGTTAAGCACAACTACACCTGGTCACAAGCTGCAAAACAATCAAAAACCCAGGAGAGTTTTCTGGTGCACACATTTTAATATACCTTCATTTACGCTTTGACCTTGTCTTTAATATTCCTATCCACCGCTAAATCATCAGAAAAGTAAATAATATAGGTTCATACAGGCTGTTAGCTTAGGTTAATGACAGCGCCGTGATATAATGACCTAAATTCTTTCAAGAAACTCGGCTTCAAACGTTCACAATTACGAACTGCTCAGCTATTGGATGACGTTGATTCTAGTGACGACATAATTATGCAAAATACATTCTGATTTAGCAAAAGCTGAGGCAAATAAAAGTGCATTTCTCGTGCAGAATGTCTCTGGACAGCTAATACACACAATGTGCTCAATCTGCGAACATTTAACCTCAAACCATGTGCAATATTTCACGATACACATGTACAAATAACTTAAATCATGTGGTTGGCTAACTTTAACTCAAGCATTTAGTGAGCAACAATATGCTGCTAATTCCTCGTGACCAAGGCAACAATCAAAGTATGTTCTTCTCCTCATGGCATCTTGTTGAACCGATGTTGTAACAACTGACCCTCGATCCTTTTTGTCTTCTAACCGCCCTCCTCCAGTCTGACCGTCTGTAAACATATTGATTACCTGTAGAATTCTTCAATCTTATCACCTCAGCCTATCAGAAGCCCTCACCTCAGAGGAACGGAAATAACACTTTACTAATGTCATCACCGGAACAATCGACACTCAGTAGCGCACGTCAATACATCCAGCATCATGTGAGTGTGTTTAACCTGAAAGTTGTTGTTGACACGATAGCTCACAGTGTGTTGACCAGATTACCGTGTTGACTCAGCAGCAGCCAGTTCAGGGAGCCACATTAGAACCCGCCAGTCACACGGAGCTTTGAGAACCACTGAAGAGCTCTTACTGCATGAACATCAGACAATACAGTCAATAAATCCTCATTTTAGGCGAGACTCCTTTATCATTTTAAACAGGCATAACTAGTGTGACTCATCATATCAAACAAAGACCTGCATTCTATGAAATGATAATGTTAATAACATGTATTGGTCAAGAAAAACATTTTCATTCTTTCATGGACAGACATTGACAAATGTAATTTAAACATCCCTGATTCGAGACATTTTAGAAAAAGTGGCGTGAGTGAATCACAAATAATGATGACAAAGTCTGATCCACTGAACTACGTCAACAACAACTTTTCTTCTTCGTTCTGCCCGTAATTGGCTGCATGCTCGCTCTGAAATCTAACAAAAGGAAGCCTAAGATGCGCCTTGTTTAAATCCGAATATTGGTTTTCAATGAAGGACTCCGATCAGTGTGAAGAAGGAGATGCTGCTGTAATGTTGGAGGATCAGGCACAAGAACAGGAACACTGGAAGGTTGAAACTTCCACTCAAACTGAATCAAAAGTGGAAGCACATATGGCAACACAGACCGGAGATGACGAAGCGGCGGAGAGTGAAGTCATACAAACGACTGGAGAGGACACCGTAGGGAACGTGGACCAAGGCACGAACACCTTTAACACCGATGATAGGTTTGTGTTCAGAGCAGAGAGGGTTCAAGTCAGAGACATCAGTCCCACACCCGATGAGACGATAACCGGAGGGGTATGCCACGCTGGAGAGTCAGAGATGTGCTACAACCTTCCAAAAGTTGTGGCAGATGTTGTCGAGGCAGTTTTCACAGTGTCAGCAGATGACACAGATGAAACAGAAGATGTCATGACCAAAGAAGCTGAAGAGAGACGTCTCATTGGAAAACTTGGTTTGGAATCCGAACTGTTCAATCCTGATATCATTGAGAAAGGGCGGGTTTCTTCTTCAGGTGAAGTATCTGGGACCACACAGTTGGAAACGATTCCAGAGGCTGTTCTTGAGGAGGCCAACACGACTGATGAAGTGGCACCCTTTGACGAAGAGGTTCCAGAGATCCTTGCAGATGGGGCCTCAACGTGCTCTGCCACTCATGAAGACCCACCCAACGTGGAGCTACAGATGGAATCTTTTCATGATTTGGGGGCAGAAGGAGCCCCCATGGCAGTTGAGGAAATCCTTGATATTACATCAGCCATTGACTTGACACACTCTGACAATCAACTTGGAGTAGAGGAGATCATAAAGATGGTTGAAGATGATAGTGACACACCAAAATGCACCGCTGAGAGTGAGGAGTCAGCTGAAATCCCACAAGAGATGGAGACAGAGATCTGTGGTGGAGGTGTCTCTAGCATTGAAGAAGTCACCCAGTGTGTGGCGCAGGACTCTGACCTTGGAGCTGAGGAGATTGTAGATGTCTCTCTGGCTTCAAACAGTGAAAATCTGGACTCATCCACTGGCACACATCCATGTGAAAAGGACAGTGGTGACAGAGATGCTGGAGAAGGTCCTTCCATGGATGCCATTGAGGAGCTTGATTCTCTTC
Source organism: Synchiropus splendidus (assembly GCF_027744825.2). Lineage (NCBI taxonomy): Eukaryota > Metazoa > Chordata > Actinopteri > Syngnathiformes > Callionymidae > Synchiropus > Synchiropus splendidus. Next base: position 4,244,861 of record NC_071351.1, read on the forward strand.
TAACTGCAGACCAGACTACTGTAGTTCCAGTCAACGATGAGACAGTCATCAAGGAGATGCCAGAAGAGGCCATTGAGACACTTTGCCAAGCACTCCAATCTTGTGGCCTCACTGCTGAAGCACCGTTGACATTTAATGACCTTTGCCCACAGCAGGAAGACCTCATTTCTGCTGAGGTTTTCGTGCCTCTCACTGCTGAACTGTCAAGCATTCCCAATTCCGAGCAACAAGTTGATGCAGCAGCAACCTCCAAGCAGGATGAAGTCACTGTCCAAGAAGCTATTGAGTTATCAGAAGGATTGGATGAAGCTCCACAAAACATTGAAGAAGAAGGTTCCACAAAAGAGGACGGACCACAGGGAGATCTGTCAGGAGATGCCGTGGCTGAAGTTGCAAGTGCTGATAATGAGACGATTCAGGTTTTGGAAAACATAGTTGTGTCAATTGTTGAAGCCATTGGTGAGAATCTAGAGGCCATTGAAAACATTGTGGAGGAACTTAGTGGTGAACGAGCAGAAGAACAAGGAGCTGCTCTGGACAACACAGACAATAACATGTGTTGTGATGAGGGGTTGTTGTCCAGTTCAGATGTTTCTGATGAGAAGACCCACCAAGGACAACCTCCAACTGAGAACGAGCAGAGCCCACTGGACAGCGTGATCATCACTGCTGAACTGCAGGTGCCTCCTTTAGTAGAGCAAGACACAAACATTCCAGATCCAGAGGCCCCCACGGAAGATGAGGGATTGTTGTCCAGTTCGGATGTTTCTGATGAGAAGACCCACCAAGGACAACCTCCATCAGAGAATGAGCAGAGTCCACTGGACAGCGTGATGATCACTGCTGAACTGCTGCTGCCTGCTTTAGTAGATCAAGACTCAAACATTCCACATCCAGAGGCCCTCGCTGAAGATGTCCAGAGCTTATCAAGAGGTGATGGAACTACAGAAACAACGGTGGAGATCTTATCAGAAAATATTGATCCAGTCACCAATGCTGTTCAAGAAGTGACCACCCAAGCGTCTGTGAGAGAGATTAGGGAATGTGAGGGAGAAGCAACAGGAGCTGATCCAGCATTGTCAGAGACCGCAGAACCATCTGGACAAATCAATGCAGAGTGTCCGGAAAATGCAGCCGTTGTAGTGTTGGAGAACATCGTTGGCTCCATTGTCGACGCCATCGAAGAGAATCTGGACGTCATTGAAAACATCGTGGAAGGTCTGGGTGGTGAAGAAGCTGGTTCCGGATCAGTGGTGGCGATGGTCCCTGAAGTTGCCACAGAATGTTTGTCAAATGTCTCCGCCATCATCAACGCAATCAGCAACTCTGGCGGATCTGAACTCGGGACTCTGGTGAAGACGGTAGCGGAGCGCGTTCAACCCATCATCGAAACCGTCATGGATACTCGACTAGATGTTGCCATTTCAGAGAAGGCGGAGCCAGAGGTGTTAGCAGAAGAAGAGATAGCTGTGGCAACAACTGACAATACCTCGATCAGCATTGATTCTCTGCTGATGAAGCTGCGGTCTGCCTGCGCCTCAGTCGTTGAGGAATCGTTGTACAAACTTCAGGGCTTGGAGATCACCTCGCTGGGGTACACCATCACTCTGACCATCCACGTGGCTGCCAAAGAAGAACAGTAGACTTCAAGTTAATTTGTGTGTCTTAGCGGTGATCTAACTTTTTAAACTATTCAAATAAAGGGAACGCTCAGTTGTGTTTCATTCCGACCCACGATCATACTGCATTGGGAGTTTTTTAAAAAAAGGCTTTGTTAAAATGATATTCGGGTGCCTAAATTTGACTGATATCTTTGGGACAAACTGAAAAGGTGGACTGTCAAACCAACAACAGCCAAATAAAAGCTATGTGTGTTTGTATTCTGCAGTCACTCCACTAAACTGGAAACTAGAGAGTGACATTTGTCACATGACATGTGCCAAATATCAACGTGACATTCCCTCTGATGCTATTAAACTAAACCTTATGCTGAACTGGAAACATCACACAGCATTTTCTTTATTTTCAGTTGAATATGAGGATAGAGGTGCACCTAAGAATTTATTAGTACTTGTGTGTATCCACAATGGTTCCTACCCACAGTCCAAAAACGTGAGGGATTTTATTCTATACGTCTCCTGTGATGGACCACAGCCTCTGGATTCACATTCACGAAAAAAAGCAGCAGACAATGAATGAACAAAAGTCCTTGTGAAGATGAAAATATATAAAATATATAAATGTATAGCAAAAATAAGAGATCAGGTAAGAATAAAAAGAAAAATCCACATGAAGAAAACTTGCATACCAGTGAAAAAGAAAAAAACTAAAATTTCAACTCTCCCAACATCAAAAGTGGTGTTGAGCAACAAATCATCACTAGGGCGGAGACACTAGCTTCTGGTCTGTGGCTTCGTGAAACACCACTGCACCCTGAACGATCAACCGTATGGTTGCACATTTTACTCTCCGTGTCCATGGTATGTGAGATGGAAGCAAACCCTTCACTGTTGCTTCCCATTGGTCATCAGTACTATTGTGTGAATTGTGAAATTTGAACTCAAAAATCAAGAAGAAAACCTGAGTTCAGTCCAGAGTGACCTTACAAAGATTCATCCTCCGACATGTGTCCGACAGCTCGGTCTCTTCTGCGACATAACTGTCACACATTTTTGAATATCAATGAGTGTGGGCGGCGCACACAACGCTCATAAAAGGCTGATTGTTGACAAAACGCTGAGTAGGCAGAGGCATGTTTGGAATTGTGCTCGCGTCTCATCAATGCTGCGATTAAGAAAGGCACTTGTTACTGGCACCTCGGCTCCTCTGCTTTATTCTCCGTGGCTTTTGTAACTTCGTCAGGAAAGTAACACACCACGAATATTCTGCTCAAACGGAGTCAACTGGGAGAAGGATCCAGCGATGAACTTCTTGAAATCACTCGTAAGTTATTAACGCCTGGCTGTTTGCTTTGAAAGGTCAAGTTGTCTGCTGATTGCTAGTGTGGGACAATACGTGATGTCAGGTCACTGTTGGACACAGGGAGGCAGGAAGATCCATCTATAGAAAACAATGTTCATTATGAATGATCCTTCGTTCACCTTTTGAGACTAGGTGGGATGGAATAACATTTTGGGGGTCTTCTAAAATCCAAAAAACAGTCTCAGAACTGTTTTTGCCACATGAATGATGACTGAAATTCTGCAGCAAATGTTGTGAAATATGGTTGAAATTTTGACATGAGCGGACACCGAGCCTTCAGTTACATTCTAAAAGCTGTCACCGCCTATTTTCCATGAACCACTCCGCTGCAAACTCAAGACGACATGTTCATGAAACCGATACCGTCGTATGTTTACATAAAGCAGTCATTAAAAAGATGAAATACTTGGGATTATTTTAACATAATCACCCATCTACACGTCTCATGATTTGATATTAATAATGGACCGACTGAGGAGCACCTGAACACAGCAGCAGGAAGTGAACTTGTAACTATCCAGTGGTCATCACATGACTGCAACATTCAGGAATGAGGGAAGGAATAATCAAATGACTTCTTAATAGTGGGACTGAAGTCCAACGATCTTCTCATCTGAGATCAGGAGGCTCAGCAGCTGAGGCAAAGAGGCCAAACGTCCCTCAAACTTCCTCCAGCTCTTCAACTGGGAGACATTATATCTCCAGCCTGACCCAGCCGTCCACCCAGCAGGACATGCAAGCTCCTCACTAGGCAAGCATCAACTGGTGCCTTTCAATACAGATGAAGCCAAGTCATCCACCAGTGACTCAGAGTAGATCGGCCATCCAACCATTCTCGCTGTCTTATCTGAGATCAGGTAGCTTGGGCACAAAAAAAGAGTCACAGACACCTCTGGCAGCTCTGCTGGGTAGTACCAAGGTGTTCCCAGGTCAGCTGAGACATGAGACACGTGAGGAACACCTCACTCGGGAGGGGCCCAGGAGACAGGATATCAAAGCCTCCTGAACTTGTTTATCCCGGTACAGTTGAAGCTTGGTCATCAGGCTGAGATTCAAAGTAGATCTTTGCATTCAAAGAAGCAAGTAAAGAAGGTTTTTTCTTGACCATGTTAAGAGAACGCATGGCCACATCCCGCTGGAAAGTGACCACGCCCAAAACTGACGTCTCTCCACTCTGACATCGTGGAATCTCAGCCCACAGTTGCAGCAACAGATGTGACAAAATGATTTTGGACGATCATTTTACAAAGCAATCATTCACCTAATCAGGGATTAAGGTCAGGTAAGGTGAGCGTGAGCTTGGTTAGGAAAGCTACGGTAGGCGTGACGCGTAAGGCTTGCAGAACAGCTTAAAATGAAACTCTAAACCCTTGAAAGGTTTCCGTGAACAGATATCCAAAACCAAGCAGCTGGTTACAGGTGTTGCGTGGTGTCTCTTTAGATCAGCGACATTTGTGTGACTTTATTTAGGCCCAGGCCTGAGAGTTGCGAAGGTAGCTCCAAACGAAGCCCAAAAAACAAGCCTCCTTTTGTATTTCATCTTCATCATGCTGACTTTTGGACCATGGAGGGTTTCTGCAATAATCAAGGCTCTGAACATGTGGGAATGTGGTGGCCCATTGTTGGCCCCGGCCCGTGAGCTCACAAGGCTGGTTTGTCTTCCTGGAGGTTCTGTGAAGATAAAGCGAGGGCAGGCCTACGCCATCGCCTGAAGACAATAGCGGTCACACTGAGCGTCCTGTGCTGCACTGGCCCAGTCAGGGTCGCCAGTGTGCGCCAGCTAGTTTATCATAATGGGCCTGTTTCTGTGCCCATGAAAGGCCCCTGTCTTAGCGCGCTGATCATTTAGCTGTGTGGCTTACATGAGGAAGTCAGACACTGGCAACAGCACTCGATTACACAATCATAACATGCTGAGTATGGCCTCCTCACACTTTTCTTCAGTACTTGACTTGATTTGAATTCATATAATGTCCAAGCGGTCTCGCAGTAAATGGGTGATTCAACTAGTTTCATCCACAAACACGTCTTCATCGACTGATATATTAAGAGGAAGCTAAAGTGAGTATAATTATCCTCAATTAATCCTCAATTATCCTCAAGTGGATATTTGTGCCCCATTCCACTGCAAAACATGACCATGATTTTGTGTTTTGATGCTGAAATATTTGATGGTTTTTGATGGACTGTCTTTCCTTTTCCCCATAGAACATTCCCACTAAAACACCCAACAAGGAATCTGCTTCTCCAGCAACGTCGAGAGCAAAGGTGGATTCAGTTTCTGTCCTCCTGCACTTATGTTTATAACAAAACTCGCGATATGCTTTCCATGTTTCATGCACTCATCATTTTTGCCTTCATTGCCACATATTCAAACCTTGTATACACAAGCACATGGGAGCTACCTTCAACTTTCACTTTTCACTCAATACGATTATTAGACAATGTAGTCCGTGTAGTCAGTTGTGCAATGAACGGCGACCTCACGTGGTAATTTTGCGCACTGCATATTAACGCTCAGACATATCCCACATCACTAAAACTTCAGGCTCTTCAGTTCAACTCTGTTTTCTAGACCTTGTTTTGCTTTTTTTGCTTCATCATTTAACCTCCTCTTCATCACCTGCTGCTTTTCTTTCTGTTGTTGCGCAGCCTGAGGCGGAAAACGAGCCGGCGCCACCCTCAACTGTGAGCAAGTTATTATTAACATCCTTTGTGTTTAATGCAGTCATTCCAATGCATTATTGTGAGTTCAGCTCACCAAAAAAAAACCCCACACTTTTTGGATTGAAATAAAATGTAACGGAGAGTTTCACCTGAAAATAGAGGAAACCAAAGACTCATCTTTTATATAATATAATATAATATAATATAATATAATATAATATAATATAATATAATATAATATTATTATATTATATTATATTATATTATATTATATTATATTATATTATATTATATTATATAGAAAGAATCAAGGAAAACTCACATCTCCTCGGATGAGTTAGTTCCCAGATGAGGAACCCTTGATGTGGCGAGTCTTGGCTCCATATCTGGATCATATATGCCAAAAAGAGTTCTCCTGGAAACAGATGAAAATTCAACATTCTCAAACCTGTTTGTTGACCAACAAGCTGTTGTGACTTGTCAAGTTAATGTAAAGAGCACGGTGGCAGAGAGTTAGTTGAAATAATATTTGTACTACCTCCACCAGTTTAAACATCCCTTCTTGTATGACCAGGATCGCTCAATGACATACTCTATATCTTGATATAGAGATAGTGACGCCACTCTTCCTGTTCACAGGCTGCGTCGGATCCCCCGGCAGCATCCAAAGGCATGTCCATCCCCCCGCCACCGCCCCCAGAGCCACCCAAGACGGAAATCAAAGGCGAATCAGCTGCGAAACAGTCACCGAAACTAGAGGCGAAAACTGCGGCCAAAGGCTCTGTGTCGGCCAAAGCCAAGCCCCCAAAAGTCTCCCTGGGCAGCTTCTTCGGTTCAAAGGTCAGCCAGGTCACACGTGATCCCATGAGGGACTGAGAATCTTCTCTGTGAAAGAGATGTCACTGGACACTAATCAAATTAATCTTCAGCCGTCACAATAAACTAGCGTGTTAGCCGCCCTCCACTAACACTCACCTTCCCTGCAGGTAGCAAAAGAGCTACAAACCGCTGAGGAGCAGGTGGCAGAGCTACAGGTAACTAACTCAGCATGCTCTGTTCCAACTGCTGCGCGACAGTCAGAGAAAGGATTTGATCCATGATCTCAAAATAACCATCAAGTTTTTCCTCCCCAGGACACGGCAGTAGAGAAAGCCCAGGTAACGCTGCCGACAATCTGGTGTTCAGGGGTCACTCTAAATGACATGACCTGATTGGGTTCTAACTTGAAGTTTTTTTTTCTCGTGTTGCACTCGTTCTGAATCACACACTCAGGCTGAAATGGAGGTAGGAGGTCAGAAAGTGTCGGAGGGGCTGAACGAGCTGCAGCAACTGGTAGAGGACAAGGTAACGGAGGCAGAAATGGAGCTTAAAAGCCTTACCTACGTTTCATGAAAATAATGGAAATACTTAGTTTTAAAATCAGTTGGAATTCAGAGACATTTAAAAGGTGATCTACGATTTATCACAGATGGAACAGGAGGCGTCACAGCTGGTGGCTGAGGCCGAGGTAATTCATTAAACACTCCTGAAAATGCTGAGGTGGCTTTTTTGTGAAAATATCTTCTGCTACAGAACATTTTTTCAAGCGCTGAGATAAGTTTGGCTTAGCTACAACTATGGGAGTGTTGGGAGTTTGGTGCCAGTGTTTTCCTTTGCTTTCTGGTTTGGACATTTGGGCTCTTCAGGTTCTAGTCTCAAACTAACATCTTTCTCCTGTGAACTGGTCTCTTGTTTATTTTTCTCAAGTGAAGGTGGCGGCTGTTTCCCTACCGCTACAGCTTCAGTTATTAATGTCAATTTTTCTGTCCTTTTCCTATTGTTTTTGTAAACTAGAAGAAGGTGGACCCCTCAAAAACTGGGACCCTGGAAGCTGCTGCCAAACCAGAACCACCTCCGCCAGCACAGGATGAGAAACAGGCAAATATGAAGTTCTCCTTCTTGGATTTTTTCAAGTTTAAGGTAAGATAATCGCTTGTCAGAGGCAGCGGGGCAGGCTGTGATACAGAGGACTGCAGAGCAACATGCACTTTTACAGCCTCTTGGACCCATCAAGACGACCTCCGCATCATCAGCAGCAGAACCAGCTCCGGCAGCTAAAGCAAAAGAAGAGCCAAAAGTAGCAGTCAAGTCTCCAGAACCTCCTGTAGAAGCCAAACCGGCCCCAGCGCCCCCTCAGGCTGCCGAGGCTGCCGCAAATTCACCCAAAAAACTGGAGAAACGGAACTCCATTGGACTGTTCTTCAAGAATCTGGTGAGAGCTGCTATGACTGTCCACTAGGTGGCAGCAGGCAACCTTCAAATATGAAACACTAAGCCAGTTTTTTTTTGTCTTTGAATCGGCACCAAGAGCTCTTTCTCCACCCCCAATCTGACTACAAAGCGGAAACGAAAATGTAATGCAAGTCGCTCAAAAATAGCTTTTATACCATATGGTCACTAAAGTTAGGCGTTTACATGAAAGGAACTTGATTAAAAGTGACCAAACATAAACATCTGCGTACAATTGAACCACTGGAGCGACAATACATGCATTAGGAAATTCACTTCTAAACTGTGAAACATTGAGAGAAAAGCTGAATTGTGATTCATAAAAAATATTTCTGTGTGATGGAAGAGGTGAATGTAGCTTGAACAGAGATCAGTAACAGCACTAGAAACCACACACAAATCAAACAGTTAACTAAATGAGTAAACATGACTGAGGAAAAAAAAAAAAAAAAAAAAATATATATATATATATATATATATATATATATATATATATATATATATATATATGCAGAAAAGTTGTATTTATTGTTTCTTATACTGTGTAACTTGAGTCATATTGAAAATTACATAATTGATGTAAAAATGTAAAACATTAAAAAAGGTTTGTTTTTCCCATGAGACTCTAAACCACACACAAATCAAACAGTTAACTAAATGAGTAAACATGACTGAAAAAAATATATATAAATATATATATATATAATATATATATATATATGCAGAAAAGTTGTATTTATTGTTAGAATATTCTTATACTGTGTAACTTGAGTCATATTGAAAATTACATAATTGATGTAAAAATGTAAAACATTAAAAAAGGTTTGTTTTTCCCATGAGACTCATATAAGATGGAGGACAAGTCATGCTGAAGAACATCAGCATGGGTCCCAGACTCACATTCAGGATTCTCTTGGTTCTCTGCAGAGTCAGAAACGAAACTCCACAGACGCAGGGATCCAGACGGAGTCGGCGCCGGTTTCTGGAGCACCTGAGAAGACCAAATGAAAGCAGAATCAACCCTGAATCCCGCTGTACATACTTCCCCTACTGTCTGATCTCAGACCGCATTCTTGTTTCCAGAATCAATCTACGATCCATATTTAATCCGAGCGCTCTAGTCGATCGTGTCGAAGTTAACTTCAGTCAATCCAGATTTCTGCCTAGGACTCATCCACTCAAATATCAAGGATTAAAAGCGAATGAATATTGTTGAGGAACCCGAAAAGCGCCTTGTTTCATATGCTAACTATGGTACAGTTTGACATGCATGGGAACAAATGCTGTCTCAAATGTTCTACTGTTGTATTCCAGGGTTTAACGTAAGCTTTAACTGTCCCAGCAAAGAGATAGTTGAAAAAAGGGGAAGTGCGAGAGTTTCAGAGGCATGTAAAATGATGTTAGCTTTATTGTTGATACTGTCTTCCATGTTACTTGAAGACTCTACTTCAAATCAAACAACATTTGACCAGTTCATATGCAACGTTTTAACTCCAATCCGTCACTAACTTTTTCCAGTTGCTTCTGTTCATCATGTCACATATTTTATAAATGATATTTTTTCAAAACAAAACTGGCTTCACCTGAGATGTAACCCCAAAGCATCAAACAACAGAAACAAGGGGGGTCTGCAGTGGTCAGTGGCGATACTTCTGGGTTCCCTTGGAAAGTGTAAATGTGACCCATGCGGTGCGGGAGGCAGGCAGTCATAATATTATGGTCATCCCACCAAACTCCCTTATAGACACCAAATGCATGCATTACTCAACTCTCTCTTTCTTTTGAAATAACAATTAAAAACATGGATGAAAGCCAACATGGGTGAAAGCCAACATGTCTGCGTATGTGCAATAATGTGCAAATATTGTGGTATTATAGCATTTATAGCTCTGTGGGATTTAAGTCTTCGTCGCACACGTGTCGTGTCTGCGTATAAAAACAAAATCACCAAGTGGTTCTTCCTGTCATTTTGTTGGTCTGTTGTGGTGTTTGTGTATCTAATACTTTGGTTTGCGCTTGTGTAATGACTGTTGTATTAAAGGCAATAAACACATTCCGCTTTTTTTGTTCTTTGGCAGCAGAAAGTTTAGTTACATGACATATCTCAGTGAACTATCTGTGGGGCTTCATCATCCCTGATGAGCACTCCATATAAAGACACAGTAAGTCTGAACAACCCAAACAACCAAATAAGATCACTAAAGTTCGACCAAATAACTCATTCTTTTTTGCAATTCATGTCACTAAATATTATTTTTTAGTTCATAAATCATCGCCATACTGAAAATATGGAGAGTGAAAATCATGTTCATTCTTATTTCATTCCTAGTTTTATTAATTGACTTGGATGATTTAATTTAAGATTTCCTTGAGCGAACTGCTGCATGACACTGGAATAATTTACTTTTCATTTTTTATTTAATGATCTCCTAATCCTGTTGTTTGTTGGTGTTGTGGCAAAACTGAATCAGTGTCTTCAAAGCTCACTCAAGTAGTGTGTTAAAAGCCATCACAACAGCTGACAGCAGTCCTCACCTCCTGTTGTTATTCAGAACCTCCTCATTTACATGTGCGACTACAAGAATGAGTGCAGACAAAAGAAAACAGCTGCGTGCCTCGACGTGTGCTCGTGCAGTCCTTCCCTTATACAACAATTCAGCCCATATCTGAGACTGAAGTGGTAGTGGAAGTCGCGCCATATATATAAGATATAAGATAGTTTAACCATCATGAAGCCGCCACTGGTCCCAGGACAATGACTGTGTGTGAAAGCAGCGAGCGCTGGGGGAGGAGGCACAGGGAGGCCTGACAGGAGGCCTGCTGTCAGCAATAATGCAGATCATAGCGCTGGGCTGCTGGGAAGCATTGAGGAAAAATGAGTGTGTGTTGGAGGAATCTAAATGCCCTCGAGCGCTTTTTGATGGCCGCCGTTTTTCTGGAGAATGTAACTTCCAGCCAGAGGGACAAAGACATCTGCAGTGTGACACCAAACACTGGCAAGAGAGTCACATTAGATTATTGACTTGAGTCTGTGCAGCTCTATCATAACATGAATGAATTAGTACACCACACTAGTGAACTCCACAAAGACAACAAAGCTGGAACTTAGCTGGTATCACAAGAATGAATTGAAATCTTAGCCTCCACATCGACACAAGTAGCCGTCAGGGTGGAATTCTCAACACACAACACAAAAGAATGAATGAATGCGTGTGTCTCCGAAGCAAGCTGACTGTGGAGGGGAACACTCGATCAGATGCTGCTGACACGTTGGGACCCAGCAAGTCTTCCTGACGGACACTTCCAAGTCCCCTGATTCTGTCAATAATCACCGCTCTTTAGTCCAACTACTACCTTACATCTGCATCACAGATCGTGTCTGACCACCTTTCTCACCATTTATGTGCGACCTTACATGTTATCTACTTCCATTTGTAAGTTTAAAACATACTACAACATAGTATTACTAATTATTGTATTGCTGAGTATTTCACATCTAGTGTACCAAAGCTGACGCTGCAGATAATCTGAGTACCATCTTAACCTCTGCCTCAAATGTCTGCTTGTATTTGTCCTGTGCCATTGCCGCAGTATCAACTACATTTGATCATATACCACAAACACTACCTCAGCACCAACACTTCACTTCTACACCTACAACACTAAATGTAGCATTACCGCTGTAACCACTTCCATTCTAAGACAACAGTGGTAATAGTACGGCTACTACAGTATAACTTCTGCTGCTTCACTGAGGCTGTTCTTATTGAGTCTTCAAAAACTGTCTTCCACAAAGCTGTGTTTACTCCCACAGACAGTGAATAGTTTATAACATCAATAGTGCTACTGTGTCTACGTCTCTTCATGCTCAGATGTCGACAGTGCTGAAGGCCCACGTCCTCAACGTGGAGTTAGCAGGAGTTGGAAGCTTTCGGGAGCGGCCTGTCTGGTTGATTCTTCAGATAACAAACACTCGTCAAGTCAAACAGTGACTTAATTAGATCGGTGAAGAGTCAACAAGCGCTTCCACACAGCCCTGATGACCAAAGGCAGCCAAGAGTGCAACAATTAAAGAAATGTTTGAGCAGCGAGTGCTGTGAGAACAGGTCATTAAAGAAGCATCGCTGCTGATTCATTGCTCTGTAGATTGATACTCGCTGCACCCAGGCTCGGGGGGACAAAGGGAAAGCAGGAGGAGGGGGAACATGTGGTGCCATTGATTAACAGGCTTGTTTGTCTGGCAGAAAACACCCCAAACTAATCCAGACTGCTTTTAAAATGTTAAGACTGATGATAAAATCAGCTTTATTTGCTGTGGTGGTGGTGGTGCATGTTTCCATTTAGAGGCACATTAAATCGTTAAAAAGTGAACATAAAGAGCGTAGACATAAAGGAACAGTTCACTGATGTAAATGAAGTGCAGTAAGGTATTTTATAATATAATTGTAGCATCTTTTATTTTGGTTTCTTAACACGCCTTTGGCCATAGAACCTTTTTACAGAGTTATGGTTGATCAGTCATTTAGAATAACATTTGTGTAAATAAGATTTATGGAAACCATTTCAATGATTTTAGTATATTATTTGTCATTTTAGTGCTGCTTTGTGGGTATTACATCTGCATCAACACTAATTCATTTTTAATCTATAAACATATATGATATTTATATTGTTGAAATTACTATTGTTAGAATTAAAAAGTGAATAATGGAGACGCTGTAGTACACAGAAGCACACTATCTTATTTTAAGAAACTCAGAGTTGACCTTTGACTTCCTGCGCTGGCTGCTAATATCATATTTATCTTGAATCTGCAGCACAAATACTGCTGTTGTGTGAAAACTGATGAGGCTAATTGCATTTTCCAGTGTAGCCAAATAAATGGAGGCTTTATCTCTTCAGTGGAGCGTGGCGTGTGCGCACACACAAACGCCAGGGGAACATTTGGATCATGCTCTCACCAAACCTGCAGGTCCACTTTTTTCACATAATTCCTGTCTGCTTGCTTGTGTTGATGACACAAAGCCTCTGCTTGAATTCAAGATTCAGGGCAGGACTTTTTTTTTTTAGACTCTTGTATTCATAGGGAGCAGAGTGAATTGATTGATTGTTGGATGTGTAGCTCCAAGCGACCATCAATGCCGTGTGTCTGTGAGTGGAGGAGGGGTCCACTGCTGCTACACATCAGCCACTACTGTAGGTGGGGGCTGTTATCTGACTCTTTTACTGAGCAACAGATATTACTGCAACGTCACAGCGCTAAAACTTTGGTCATCAGCGCAGCCTTTGTCTCAGACAACCCCCAACATTGTGATTCAGCCAGGAGAGGAGGAACCTGGTGTTTGATGTGACTCAACCAACCTGCTTCTGCAAAAACCCTCATGTAACTGTGAAAAGTTGGAGACTCCCCTCCCCCACTTCCACATGGTAGCTGATGCATGTGAGCGTGGAAGAAGGGCAACACTAGGTGGAATCAATCTGCATCTAAAGAGGTCAGTTAGCAGCTTTGAATCAGCAATTTAGAGGATAAATAAACACACTTGAGCAGACAAGGGCGATGCGCAGGAGCAGTAACAGCTCAGTAAGCTCTGTGCTCATGAGAACAAAGTATATATGAAGGAAAATGCTCCAAGGTGATTTGGGAGAGGCGGTTCAGCTGCATGCTTCTACCATGAGGCACATATTTGGATAAGTGAGGAGAGCGTCTCATATGTTGTGTAAAAAACAGACTCAACTTCAAAAACAATTATCACACAACTTCATGAAAATGTGTAATTTATTTTTGCCATAAATTACACATTTCTTGAAAATGAAAACACTTGCACAAATCCAGTAGCGCACCATTATTTAGCAAAAATATCAATTTGCATCCATAAAATAGTGCATTCAAAAATCATTAACTAGCAATGACTATTTGTAAGTAGTGACATGAGGTATATTGTATCTTATTTAACAATTTTGGCACTGGACTTTATTGATTTGTATCGCCTCTTTCGTAGACTGTTTTAATTTTTTTTTAACTTTCTCTCCTATGGCACCATCTTGTTGGGCCAGTTTCCTCCTGCTGCCTCATGGCTGCGGCTCAGTCATCAGTACAGAAGAAAGGACGAGTTGCCATCAGCACTTTCGTGTTTTAATTGCTCTCCAATTTGAGATTATTTACGTTGGCCCTGTTCTGCAACGCACGCGGATCACGTGACACGCCCAGCGGCTTCTTCTTTGCTGGCTGCCCGTGCGCGCGCTCCATCTCATCCCCATGAGCGCGAGCGCGCACAGGAGCCCAACAGCTGCACGGTGAGGAGTCAACATGCTCCACATCCTAACAGTCGAGTAAGGTGAGCCTCAAAATCACCCCGGAGAAACGAGGGCCGTCTGCGACGAAGCCACCCGCCCGCCGTGTCACTAGCTTTCCTCTTGAACCGCCCGGAAACTCTCATTTTGGGGTCGGTATTGTTGTTGGGTCGCTGCCTCGAAGACAACAGAAAGTGAACTTTGCTAACTGCTGCAGGAGCCAGCTAGCCAGACGCTCGCCTCTCACTCACTATTGCCAGTTATATCTCAAACAAAAGCGTAAGTACACAAAGGGTTCACTTCACTTTTACCAGTGCCATCAACTGAAACTAGTCAATAATGTCCTTATGATCGGCGACGATTTGACCTGGAAACGCTCGTCTAAAACTGCTATGTTGCATTTATCAAACATCGCCGCAGCTATTGTGACTCTCAAACAATCCGTATCACTGTATGTTATCGATTAAAAGTTCTCCTTTTGTCTTGAAATGAGCGTTTAACGGCTAACTTGCGGGGACCAGATGCACACAAGCGGTCACCTGGAAGAAGGCAGGCTAACTAATTACAGCTAGCAGGTAAACAGTGGGTGACTGAAGACTGTTACGCCATAAAATGTAGCCGCAATTGCTCTTCATATCTGCTCACTGAGATGAATGGAGTTAATCTCCAACTTCAAACTCTGGATGGTTAGAGTTGTATACTTGTAAACACCTCAAGTCAGCACAAAGACCTGAAGCTACTGGTGATGAACCAAACATTAGACTTTACACAACCAGATATTATAGCGATTAGATAAAGTTCAGGTGAGGAATATTATAAGCATGCACACTCGTGTTTCTTTAGAGCCAGGTGTCAAAGTGGAGGATCCTCTTTGGCAAAAGCTTGACCCAAACCCCCGCTCTGACTCTGATTCGAGTCTGGACTCTGGAGTGGGTATCTCAGGCCCACCTGAGGGTCACATAGGGTCCCAGCCCATAGACGTAGTAGTGGGTCATTTCATTAATATTTCAAAACGAAGCACAAACAGGAATTAATAACTACATTAGAATCAGAAAGGTTCACACGTGTGCAGTCACGAGAAGACTTAAAAATAAATCACAGAGCTCCCTTTACGTTTAAAAAATAATTATTAACTTTTTTTTCCCCCGCACTTGAAGGATTTAAGGGTTAATTCGATGTTTGGCAGCCATGTTGGTCAATGATTTTGCATTCCTGTCTACATTAATGTTCCTAAAGAAAACTGTGCAGATACTTGTGTTGTCAATATTTCAAGTCAGTTATTACAATCCAGATGAGACGCTTAACAATTCAGTGCAATAGGTGTCTGTTTATGAATCTAAATTATAAAAATATGTCACGTTTATCAAGATTAGGGTTTAAACGCATCATGGAGGACCTTTTACTTGAGGCCATCTGATCTGATCTGATCTAATCAAATCTTCTCATAAATGGCACTTTAATTCAGATTTTTGTGAGTTGAAGTCCTGCTGCTGGTAGCTCTGGTGCCAATTCAGCTTCAATGCTCAGCATAGCTGTGAGCTGTTCATTTCTGGCCTCTAGTTTCAAGTAAACTCCCTCTTGTTACTCAGGAGTCAAGTCTTCCGATGATCATAAGCACTTGAAAGGTAACTTGATGAAAATAAGACAACCTGCTAATGAGACACCTTCTTTGCTTGTCCACTTTATTTGATCACGTTTGGGTTATTGACCTAAAAAAACATATCTCCTTCCTTAAATTTGAATTGACTGTCTATATTGTGGTTGTTAGTCGAGTCACTGCGGACCAAAATAGTTTTTCTGAATGCGTGATGTTGCATTCTGTGTAAAATGGAGGCAATGTTTAACCTGCCCTGAACATTGAGGAAATGAGTCGCCCATGTAGTTTATTACTCAAAAATAGAACTTCCTTTTATTGATGTCGGCACACAATTTTGTCTCTGTGGTGGTTCTTTAAATCTTACTGGTACCTGGATGTGTGCAGAAGTGTGAATAACTGCTCAGGCATGAGAGTTATTTTAAGTGACCTGTCTGAATCCACATAACTCCTACAGCGATGGAAAAATGCCATTCAGGGACAAGCATATATCCCAAATCTCTTTCCAAGTCTCACTTTTTAAAGCTACTATTAAGGAGCTCTAATGCTGATAAATGTTTTTTTTTCTGGTTTCCAGGTTTGTTGCATCTTCGATGCATCATGCCGACTGATGCGCTGCTGCCGTTCGTGGAGAGCCCACACGGACTCGCCCAGGAGAGTTTGATAATGAGTAGTCCTTCAAGCATCCCAGTCCCTGAATCCAGCATGACTGCTCACTTTCTGACCGCCTTTTTGGAGAAGGTAGTCCTGCAGGCCGGCGAAGATTCGCCCCTGCCCTGCTTGTTCTGTGACAGAACGTTTGTAAGCAAGGAAGAGCTGGGAGCGCACATGCTAAATGAGCATCCAACCCGCCTCACAGAGCCTGCTGTCCTTCAAGTCGAAGCCGAGTTCAGAATCCCAGATGAGCGACCCCGCAACAGATCCTGCATCCTTCCCAAAGAAAAGGTTGAGGTCCACAGCTGCATTGTGTGTGGACATGAGTCCCAGGACCTCCCTGAGCTGGAGGCCCACTTGAGGAAGCACAAGGACTACTTCACATACTGCTGCAACATCTGTGGGCGGCGCTTCAGAGAGCCCTGGTTCCTGAAGAACCACATGAAGATGCACATGAAGACCGTAGGAAAAGGCAAAGTTCAGCCAGAGCAGGACTCGCCCGTCATGATCAATGGTGCCGTTCAAGAACAGACAATCGACCCCGTAGTCACCGCTTACAAGATGTGCTTGGTTTGTGGTTTCTTCTTCCCAGACCACCAGAGCCTGGCAGCTCACAGCCGGGTGCACAATCGAGAGTTGGACAGAGTTAGGGACGAAGCGGTCAAGGAAGACGCTAACGGGTCCAAGCAGATTTTTCTTCATGGCCTTAGTCTGTACCCCACCTCGCCTCAGACAGGCTCACAGCCTGAGAGAACCTCTAAATGGATCCCACAACTAGATCCTTTCAACACCTACCAAGCATGGCAGCTGGCCACCAGAGGCAAGATCGCAGTTGGACCCACCACTGCTAAAGAAAATCCCCAAGGAGCCAGCACCGATAACGAAGACACCGGCTCAGACAAGGAGGAACTGAACAACATCTGGCCAGAGGGTCACGGAGTGAAAAGATCTCGACACCCATCTGCTGCCGAGAGCCCGGAACCACGACGCAGGTCTCTGATGGAAGAGAAGAGTAAAGAAGAAAAGGACAGACCCACCACCTGTGAGGAGTGTCATCGAACCTTCAAGACCTACCACCAACTGGTGCTCCACTCCAGGGTGCACAGACGTGAGCGAGGCGGAGAAGAGAGTCCCACCTCCTCTGTGGAAGGTAAGCTGCTGGAAGAAGGGGTGTGGAGGAGATGATGACTGACACCACAGATATCTGGGGATACACTGATGCGTCTTCTCGCAAACTCTGACACTCTGTTGGTGTTTTGTTGATGCAGAGAGTTCCGATCGCCCAAAAGGCAGATCCAATAAATGTAGCTACTGTGGGAAATCGTTCCGCTCCAGCTGCTACCTGACTGTCCACCTGCGGACACACACAGGTGCGTCTTCATTGTCATGTAAACAGGATCTCATGGCTCCCTTGTCACTCATCACACTTGTTCTGTTGCAGGTGAAAAGCCTTACAAGTGTGCGTACTGCGACTATGCTGCAGCACAGAAGACGTCCCTGAAGTATCACTTGGAACGACGCCACAAGGATAAACCACCAATGGATATCCCAAGCAGGCCTGTGACTGCATCACCCTCTTCTGATTGTGACAAAGCTGAAAGTCCTCTGTCGGAAGATTCCAAAGTCTGGGCAGCCGAAACCCAGTCGGAGTCCTGTGTCATTTCAGAGGAGGGATTCAACCCTGACCCTGTCCGGATTACAGAGCAGTACGTCCCCAAGACTACCGGCTCCCTGACCGATGGCGTACCCCTCAAGTGTCCTGTGCCTTCAAACCTAAAGTGGGAGACCGAGGTAGTGAAAGAGGAGCACTCTGAGGTCCCCCTGGACCTCTCTGGAAAAGGGTCTTGCGCTGTGCCCGAAGCCAGAGCCCCGTCGGCTTTCCTGCCCTGCACCATGTGTCCCTACAAGACCATGTACCCTGAAGTTCTGATCATACACATGAACTTGAATCACAAAGAGAAGCCCCTCGGGAATAAAAGGAACGGATTTGTTTTGCGGCCGACACGCCTCACAGGCTGCCCCCCGGCGCTCTGCGGTAAAGACGTCAAGCGACTGCCCGCGATCGACCATCATTTCTCTCGTCGGACCAAATCCCCCACCCATCTACCTGCAAGGCCTCAAGATAGACTGACCATCCCTGTGCCTCCTGTTTCCAGACAGTCCCCGATTCTTGTGCCGCAGCATAAGGCTGCACAACGGTTAAGACAGAACGTCGACTCAAGCCAGCCATCAAGATTCACCGAGTTGATGAAGAAAACCAGCGTGTTTGCATCTGAAAAGGCTCCTCCAGAAAAACCTTCCATTCCAGGAAGAGCAACCATCACTGAGCGGGGGTTCCCCACAAGAAGCAGCCCCTTCTGGCCGTCTGACCCCACCAGGCTACATCTGTTGACTCCCTTCGGCAGCCTTCCCCAACCTGGCTTCAGTGAACCCACCAACAGGGCGAAATATTCCCTGACTCCAGGCAGAGAAGCAGAACCCAGCGAAAAGTTGGGCTTCAGGTCCCCGCCCATGGAGGGGCCCACTCGGTTGATCGTCTCAGGGAGGAGTATAAAATCCATCCTGCCAGTTCCTGCTCCTCCTGAGGGTCTGGTCCCTGCGAAGAACTCTGTCATGGGAGGAGGGCTTGACACAAAGTGGGGCAGGCTGAACCCATTGCACTCATACCGGACCCCAAACCTGGCGTCCCTCTACCTGGGTTCACCGACACATACTGGCCACTCTGGATTTGGAAGTCCCCAAGCAGGTGACCTTGAAAGTAGTTGCGTATTATTGATGTGACTCAGCGGAAAACCTCAATTAACTTCTAATCCTCAAACTTCTCTCCAGCAGGGGGTAGAACTCTGCTGTACCAGCAGTTGACCGCTGTGCCGGCCTTCCAGCGGAGAGACCCTCAGTTCTCACCGCGTCTCCAGGGGACGCCGGACAAAACTGCCTGAAGTTACAGCAAAGAGACTAATGCACTTTGACCATCCGCCAGAAACAAGCATTGAGAGTACTCCGCTTCCAGACGGAGCTCTGCTGACACCTGCTGCTTGGAGATTAAAACTGTTCAAGGGTTCTATCGTTTCAGGTTTTGGAGTATTATTTTTTATTATTAATATTATTATTTTATTACAAGAGATGCGCTCGTTACAATGAAAGCATCTAAGTTCTCTACCTCTTACTTCGGCTTTGTGTGTTCGCAAAACAGGTGTGACGTTCCTCTATTGTTCAAAAAATCTTATTTTGTTCGGCTAGTTTGTGCGGAGAAGCCGTTGTTAAAAACTGTGAATCAGAAGTCTCAGGTCGGCCTGCGTCTCAGTCCAGTTCCACTTTTGTAAAAGAAAAAAAAAGGCGGGTTAAGTTATTTTTGTTTTGGTTCCACAGCAAATGTTTACACAGATATTGTTCCAGATTTGTACGACACATTTCAATAATAAAGAGAGTGGCAAAGATGTCTGCTGTAGTCCTGTCCTTTGTAGTTGTCATAACTCTGCCGATGCCATAAAGATTTAAAAACTCGCAGAAATTTCTGTTTGTGTTTGTGCATCAATGTATCTTCTTAAATGTTTGGAATTCTTCTCTGGAGTTTAACAGTGGCGTCTGTTAAACTGCTGTGTTGCATAAGTGTAGCAACAAGAGTGAAGCTCTGTAAGACTGTAGAGGTCAAGGCTGTGATGGTTCAGACTAGTAAGAGGACCAGATCAGATCGGCAACATAAGTGAAGTTTTATAAATGAAATATAATGTAACTCTTCATAAATGACAGTGGCTTCAGAAGTGAACATGAAACAGAATCAGTCTTTAAGCTCCTCATTAGGTTTCATGCCCTGAAGAATGATTTTCCTGTATAGTGATTCAAAAACAATTGTTGAGTGGCACAATGGCTGGTTCAATTCCTTACAGCCTCACATTTCTATTTGGACAGTTTATCTGAGGAATTTCCACAAAATAACGCATCCATTTATATGGAGTATAATTACATAAATTGTTTTATTTCTGCTATATTGGTTGGTAAATTATGCTTAAGTCTATTTTCTTGATTTATTTTAAATGCGGTCTTTTCGGCTAAAACACAGCGACAAAGTGCTGGGCTCACCACAAGATGTCAGTGTTGACCAAGCTGAACTCACCGTCCGCCCGGGTTCGGTCGTCCATCTCTACCCGGTCATTCTCAAGTGTTCAAGTATGAAGGAATGAACTTCTGTCGTCGCCACTTCAGCTCCAGACGGACAGAAGGGAGGTCGACTTATGTTTATAAGCGTCAGTGAAACATGACGTGATGGACACATTTGACCACCACAAAACGCATCCTCACATTAACAAGCACATTTGTTGACCACCAAACTCCAAATAAGTAAATAAACACACTAGTAGGTGAATACACAACACAAACAGCTCACGTGACTTGGCATCAACCGCAGTAAGCAAACACAACACAACTATGAAAAATCAAGTCACACGAAATGAAATAGAACCAAACACAATTGCTGCCAAAAAAAAAGCAAAAAACACAACCACAAACCATGTACACAAGAAACAAGTGAGCTGCTCAGAACACGGCTTTCAACACTGTAAAATTCTTTCACAATGATTACTAATGAATAACAAATCACTAAACAGAACAACAAAACTATCCACAAATATGACAACACAACAACAAACCACTGAACCAAAATAAGACAAATCACACACCACCACAAATCACAAGGTACACAAAATGGCTGAAAACTATTATATATACACTATGAATACAAACTACTATGTATATACTGAAAAGAAGCAAAAGCATTGACTCTTTGTTGTGGATAAGTGGTTAATTGTGAATGTTCCCTGAGGAACAGCAGCCCTAAAAAAAGCCCTTTCTTCTTTGTGTCAGGACTGTTCCGATGATGTCCAGGAAGGAGGCTTTCCTCCTCCTCTCTCGTCTCCGAGTGCTACACAAGTGCTGGACTTGTGATGGAGTCTCCTCTCATCAACAACAAATGAAAAAGGACAGTCTTCTGTCCAGCGAACATTTCAACTTTGACGCTGTCCTCCCTCTGCTTCCTCCCCCGTCTGGAGTCGACCACATCTGTTAGCTGTCTGCTCCCCTGGGCCGCTGCTCTGTAATCTATTGCATTAGCTCACATTAGTGCATATTGCCCATGGGCCCGGGTAATCACAAAATGAGCATTTCACTTAGCATCACACTCAGTGTGGCACGCGCGCACACAGACACACACTTTGTGGCAAACTTGCTGCAAAGATGCTCATCCTCACTCCCTCAAACATGTTGGAGTTTATGACGCATTTTCAAGAACCTCCTAATCCTCCTGTGAACCCACAACCACTGCGTAACGCAACAACAACAAAATCATGACAAGACAACCAGCAAGACAAACACAACCATACACCAACAAACACACTAGAACGAACTAGAACTATGATCATATAAAGACAAAAATGACTCAAACTGTGGACTGTTTACCATACCATAACACATCAACAATGGCAAAAACACAACTAATAGAGAAATGTAACGACTCGCAACAAAACAGCCACCATGATACACAACACATGACTATGGAACCACAAATGCTGAACACACCAACACCTAAAGACTAGCATCGCAAGACATGAAATACTTTTTTAAAACTTAGAGAACAGGGGAACAAGACAGTGTTTCTGAAATGTAATTCAACTCAGTTCAAAGCTACAGTGTAGAAAAAAAAATCCTGAATCTTTTGTTGGCACTGATTCATCCATCTCCACTCAAGGACTCAAGTGTGTTTAACCCCTCTCAGACCAGGGAGTGCTCCAGGCTTGGTGGTGACTGTTTGAGGGTGTCACACTTCCTACTTCACTTCTTCTTCGTCAGTCTTCTCTTGTCCGGTCATAATCGTTGCCTGCAGTTTGTCAACTTGCATGAATTGATAACTGGGCCAAAGCGGTGGGTTTACAGTTTACGTCGGAGCTGAATCCGTCTATGCTTAGATTCCTCTTCATCATCATCATCATCATCACCGCCACCCGATTCCTCAGAGGAAGAGCAGCCATGTAAGGGTTCTCAGAAAAAAAAAAGCCGGCCCGCGGAGAGGGATTTCGGTGTCTGGAGACAATGGGGGACATATGGAGCCGAGCCGCGATAGCAAGGCTCGCGCTCAGAATAATGGATGATGTGTCATGTTCTATGATGCCAAGGGGCCGTCAAGAGACCCAGTTCAGGGAAATCAAGAGAACTCGTGTACAGCTGAAGCGACTGTAGCGCCGTTTAGCCCTTTTTTGTCCTCTTTTGATGCTGGCGGAACTCAAGTGGGCCGCTGTGTCGGGGATGTGGAAGACGAGAGGAGACGAGACCACCTGCTTATCATGCCGACGCACCCAAAAGTGTAGTCTAGATTTGTGACGTAAAGCACTTCAGCGGGACTGAGGAGGGTCAAAACCCTCAACCTGAATGCCAAACTGTGGAGAGACAGGTACCCAACACACACACACACAACAAGCAAAGTAAATGTCGGAGATAGTCTTCTGCTTAACCCTGGCTCTCCTGAACTGAGGCAGTTCACCTTGTACGGCATTTGCAGGGAGGAGACCCTAGAAGTAGCAGCAAACATGTCCTGGTCTGGGCACTCCACTGCACCGTGTGCAAGTCAACAATCATCCCGACAGAATTCCAGATCTCTTCTGAGGCTCTTCCTCCTCCACCTCAGATTTGCTGCCGCAGTCGGAAACGAGTGCTGCTGCTCCTCATGAGTGAGCCCCATAAAAGCTGCCCCAGTCGCTGCCGCCGCGTTATTGTTTCTCGCGGATGATTGATTGATGGATGAGCGCTGACACTTCAATGAAGCCATTTCCACCGGCATCTCTATCCGATGATGTGCAGCGTATATTTTCCGTCCACGCCTCATTGCTCGCCTGTGTCATTCCTGGAACTTCATTTACACCGCGTTCCCTGAAGGACCTTTTTTAGCCCCATCTCCCTTTTTCACTCCTCTTTTTATCTCCTCCTCCTCCGCCGCCCGCGTCGTAAAAATAATGCTGTTTCGCCTGGGCGCTGGAGGGGCCCGGGATCATTTGCTCGGGGATGATAAAACCGAAGGCGTGGAGGGTTATTTACAGGAAGCGTGACACCGGCAGAGTCCCACTGTTGGGCCTTTTTCACTGTCACAAGTCCACGCTGAGACTCAGAGATGATTCACGGTTTGCTCTGTGCTCATCTGCACTGGCCTGATTGCTGCTGAGGATGGCTCACGCTGAAGTCACTGGCAGTCAGAGGAGGTAAAACAATAAAAAATATGCTCAGAGCACACCATAATAAAAGAAGGAGCCACTTTTGAGCCTCATCAGTGAACATTACAAAGGTGCATGAAATACACCACCAAGCTTAAAACACAAACTACGCAAGTGAAAAATGAGTCCGGTGTCGGAGAGATTGAAGCTCTGTCAACGAAACAATCGCTGTTTTCTTCACGCTCATATTTGGAGCAGATGGCGCGTGGCATCGATGCGGCAGGATTTCTGGGACCCGGGCCACCAGATTCCCCCGCCGGTGCCGTTGAGCCTGTTAGAAGCCTGAACTGATTGGTGGGACACGACACCTCAGACTCTCCATGTTTTACTCACGGTCTCATCAGCACAGTAAAAGTGAAAAATACATGAGCTGCCAGATCAAGAAGGAAAGAGAATGTGAGGTGTCTCCCAGTACCTGCAGTACTGGCCTATCTTCCTCTACACTGGCCTGATATTCTACCAAAGTACTGACCTCCTCCATCCTGCCCACCTGCTTCCATGCGAAGAAGTC
The DNA here is from genome assembly GCF_027744825.2 of Synchiropus splendidus. Classification (NCBI taxonomy): domain Eukaryota; kingdom Metazoa; phylum Chordata; class Actinopteri; order Syngnathiformes; family Callionymidae; genus Synchiropus; species Synchiropus splendidus. The sequence continues at coordinate 4,269,081 of NC_071351.1, forward strand.
TTCCTGGCTCAGCTCCCACTCTCTACTGCCACTGTATCAAAGGCCAAACGCTTGTTATTCATCCACTCAAAACACATCCAACCAGCAAACTGGATAACATGTTAACCTGAAGACCTTATCACCAACTACCTTTCAGCTTGAAGTACGGACCATGCTAGCTCTGGAATGCCTGAAAGACTACACTGTATCTCTTTGATTGAAGGTTGACGGTGAGTTTCAAGAAGAAACCTGTGTGTGCGCGTGTGTCTGTGCGCTTGGGTCCTGATCTAGAGAGATGATTGTTTCCTCTGAAAGACATTATCGGCCGAGTCGAAAGAAAACCGTCACGCCTCGCTGGCTGCTGGATGTTCTTCACTCCACGCCAAGAGCTGAGGGAGCAGTTTCCCACCTGAGCGTCCCAACATTAGCAAGGCGTATGCGACTGGTCAGGGAGCCTAATGTCGTCCCTGTGTACATCAGCTTGTCGTCCTTTAACCATCATCGCCTCTGATGGACCTGAGTGTCGCCACACAAGGACGAGTCCGATGATGACAAACGCGGAGCGGGTCTCAACCCTCAGTGGACAAGGAGGGTGGTAGAGAGACCGGATGTTTGTCGAGACAGTAAAGTGGCCAGTGGAGCTCATGAGTGTGAACCATTTGACGTGACCCACCTGATATTGATATTTAATATGAGCTCTAAATCTGATCAGGGAGTTCTATCCAGGTAAGGTTGTGACTCGTGTGGGCGAGGGCTTTGATCTGGTGAGCAGATGTGCGTGCAAAAACGTGACCGCCGCTTCCCCCATTGAGACACACTCGCTCTCCCAAACTGAAGACAAAAGTGGCGTCCCGTGCCGCCATTATCTGATTGCGCCGCATTTACATGAGGCCATTTGTCACATGGAAACCAAATAAAAACATGCAAAGCAGCCTGAGATGGAGGTTGCACGTCCGTCTGCCGAGCAATCGATCCCATCGCCTAACTGGAAGCGACAGAGAATACGACACGCAGAGAAACAAGTACGCCCAAATTAGGTTACTCCCTCCTACCTGCCACTTGATGAGCACTATACATGTAGATTTCTGGGGAGCCACCAAATCACATTACCACCGTCTGAAGTGGAATTCTGCGTCTGGCTCGGAGTCTTGGTTCCATCAAGACCCGCGAGGAAGTGATTCCACTGCAGCTGATAAATGATGTGAGCATGACACAACAAGCCCTTTTATTGAAGAGCTGGCACTGGTACACTCGTCGACCAGCCATTACATTATGACCACTTTTGTGTTCAGGCTACTCAACCAAACAGCCGCATTGTCATGTCAAGAATGATTAACATGAACAATGAATGTGTTGATTAACAATTTTTCAGACACTTGAAACACCAAAAGAAATGTATAGAGAAATCGGACAAAAAGCCGAGATGAAAAACATAATTCACTGAAAATTCAAAATTACAGTAAAACATATATATCCTGTAGCATGATAAATATGAAAAACACACTCCTTTTCTATTAGAAACTGTAATTGTCGTCATTAGACAAAATCACTTTATCTTATTAATACAAATATTTTTACAATTGAAACTTGGACAAAAATTCTTCATCATAGAATTTACAGGTCAAATGCTGCAATATTTTCTCACAAATTACATCTTATAAATTTGTCACAAGTGGCAAATATCTGGTAAATTATGGGTGGCATGATTTGTTATAAAAAGCCTCACACTAAAGAGGAACACAATATTATTGTTTTGATTGAGATTAAACAAGGCACATTTAAGACAAACATGATTTTCTAAGCCATCTAACTTTCACGCTTCATGTTCATGGTTGAACTATGTGCAAATATGGACCGCCATATTCCCGTCAGCTGTCATTTGTTGTATCTTGTGATCTTCATTTCTTGACCGGCCAAATCTTGACGCTCTGATTTCAACAGTTTCCGTTGTGTTGCACCATTACACCAGAAAAAACAGACATCACAAGTGTTATTGCGACAGTGGCGTCCCTGAATGCAGCACAAACATTCTGCCGGTGATTTATGTCTCCGCTCACACTCTCGGCTGTTTGCTAACGCGACACACGAATCCCCGGCGGCCCCAGAAATCAGAGGATCCAGGTGCAGCGCTTATTTCCTTCCAGTATCCAAACCTTCCCTCTTCAAGTAACTAGCACGCCTGGGCGCCGTAAATTACACCTGAAGGCAGCGCTGGGCGACTGGCATCCAATAAGAGCAAAGCCGCCGCAATAAAGCCTGACATTGCGGCGTGAACGATACCCGCCCTTTTTCATTGTCAAGTGTTACAAATTGATGAAATGAGTTCATCGATGTTCCCTGGTCATTATCTCTCCAGCGGCACTTTGTTCCGTGGACGGTGGAGACGGCGAGGATTAGAGGCGCGGCCACAGTTTATCAAACACAATCTAATATCAGCCCTACGAGAGGAATGTGGAAATCAATACTTCATTACTAAATTGTTAGCGTGGATGAAGAGTGATCGTGTGAGTTCAGAGTTGCGTTTCTGTGGCCAGGCCATGAGGAGTTCAATGTCACCCGGGAAGTGATAAGTACGGCCACTGATGGGAAGAAACAGTCTGGGGAGGGGAGACAATGGACTGTGGTTTTACAGGGACAGAAGGATGAGGAAGACTTAATGAAGGAAGGTTCCTGTAGTTAGTCCTGTAGAGGATGGCTAGTGCGATACAAACCCAATGATACATTAGGTACCTCAAGTTTGACATTCACCGAAACACCTGAATTTCCATGCAATATGTCGGCAAAGAAACGTACCTCAATACCTGGGTCACAGCACAATGCCTACCTCGATATGTTGTATGGCACATTCCGGGTCACCCCTTGATATGTACCCCATAAACAAGGTCATACAGCTAGTTTTTTGCTTCAGCGCACTGCGTGCTGCATTAAGTGGACGACAGATACCTGGGTCAAGCAGCGACATGTGCCTTGACACAACAGGCAAACGTCATTTGATACAAACCACCGCAGTTATCAGTGTACAGGTAGTGAGTCCTACCTCCGTCTTTCTGAAGGAGGCGCTGTCGTCGTCCTCCTCCCGGCTCAGCTCTTCTTTAGTCAGACGCTGAAAAACACCAGAAGGTAACAAGAAAGTGGATCACAACACACTGTGTTCAGCGAGTTTTCTGCTCACCATCAACTGAGATAAACATTTCTTCTGGACGAGCTTTGACGCTGGTGAGTGAGGCTGACAGTCCGGTAGCGGGGGCCGCGGCTAATGATTCTTGAGCGGCCCCCGACTGAGTTCGGAGCGTCTGCAACGGCCATAAACAACTCCGTACCGTCCAATTAGGCGGACAGAGACGTAGCGGGCTGTCAGGCAGATTTGCATGGCTAAGCACCTGAGATCTGGAGGATGATGGGGAGGACGGTTCACCGGCCGGAGAGGAAGCACACACAATGGATGAGTTTCATTACAGCGTCGCACACACGTCCAATTACTGCGCCGATTAATTGATCATTTTGGAAACAACGGGGGGCTGCAGGAGCTGCGGCTGATTGTCAGGGGGTCGTCCCAAATACGGAGGGGCAAATCAGGTCCCGAAAAAACAAAACAAAAACAAACATTGGATATTTTCTGGATAATAATTTTATGGACATTTTATCTTTTTTAAACAACTTATTCCGATGTGTATTAGCATGACATTAGTCATCATAGAGCACGGACCAGCATCTTTTCCAGCAGGGCTGTATTCTCTGCCCAGGCTGGTTCACTCTGAACAGCAACACAGTGACTAATTATTAAGCATGTATAAGGACACAACTCGTTCAAATCATTTTTTTAAAATGTTATTTTCAAATCCATCTATCTGTTTTCATTTAAATAGTAGTTTAACATATGCAGTAATGGCTTTTTACACATAATTCATGATTTCTTTTAGGTTAATTTCAATAAAGTCTGCTTTATTATATTATATATCAAGTTACTTACAAATTGTATTAGCTGAACTGAACGCGAAGAGTTAGACATTAGACATGACATCTTTGTTTGCAGTCATAAGTGCAACATACAGTATGTTCTAGCTTAGCAAGGCACTAGCTATTGCTGGCCATCAAACAGCACGGTACGTCTGTGAGTTGTATCGAACAATGCATGCCCTGATCTGGTAACGAAAACTGTATTGATAGAGTATTTTTAATACCCGTCGTCATAGCAGCTCTGAAAATGACAGCGGTGGAGTGCTAATGACGCCATTAGCTTTTTTCAGATTTTGTACGGTGGTGTTTGTGGTGCACCATCCCTGGGATTCGACACACAAACACAACCCCTGTCTGCGTTTCTGTGAGTGTGTGTGCTGGGAACCCTCAAACACACCCTTCCATCCTCTCACACATTATTTTCACTAAAAAGCAAAAGAGAAAAAAAGTGCTGGAAAAATGCCGACCACCGCGATGCGGACGATCATTTGCGGCGCGGTATGCTCCGGGAATAATTAGAATTTATGTGCGCTCGTCAAGCGGCCCCTTCCTCCTGTGTTTGGAGCCATCAGTGGTCGTAGGGTTCATCGGAGCATGACTCATCCCCGAGTGATCGGAATGAATTACGCCTCTTAGATTCATTATGGCACTTTATTCCTCCGTTCTTGTCCGTTCTGCCGCAGGAATGAAGCGTACAAGACAGGATACATATTTTATCCTACACACGCTGTCACACACGCACAGTTGGATGTCTGAGCTGCAGTCCGGCCACAAGCTAAGCTACTTTTTTGTTCGCCAGACGCCCGTGAATCGTTCAGACTCAATATTTAACGTGTTGGTTAAAATGTGGCGGCACTTTAAAGTGACAAAAAAGTAATTGAACCCACGCTGTTTGGTGTTCACGACAATGACAAGCGCTAATGAGAACATTTAAGATCATTAAAAAAACGAACGAGTCTTTGCGTTCTCTTCATTAATTACCGCTAATTACGAGAACAGCTAGCACGGTCGGGGCACAGGACGTAGGGGAGGAGACAATCGAGCAGGACATGAAGAACGGAAGTAAAAGAATGGAACAGGCGACGGGACAAGAGTTAAAAATGTCTCGAGATCAGGACCAGAGAAAATCGTGTTTCATTTCCAAGCCATTAGAGATTCTCTGGCGTTCAATAAGAGATCATTTAAGATTTTAGGAAATTCAATTCACTAGTTGACTTATGCTGTGCTAGCTGTGGATGCTGATGAACCCACAGACACCACCACCAGACTGAAGGGGGCCACACACACAAAACGCAAATCACTATTTGTGCTGATTGTCCCTGTTTTTCTCCCGATTTCCTTTGATTCCTTCCCGATCAAATATCCAATGAGAGAATCCTTACGTCTTACGATGATGATTGCGTGAGGTGTGTAGCCATGAGAGTCTGTGGTTACCACACACGATTACGGCAGACTTTTTATATTCATCTTTGTGGTCTTTTGGAAAACATTATGTCATGATTCTGCTCTTATTTTGTCACGTGAGTCCCGTTTTGTTTTCTCCCTCCGTTCTTCCTGTTCCTTTGGCACACGGCTGGAGCCAATCAACCCCTGATGACTTGAGTACAAGAACACCTGGACTCCAGCAACGTGGGCCACATCGTCTCTCCTTTTGTTTCCCTGTGATTGCTCCTCTAGTTCCCTGTGACTTTCACCACTTGCACTTGGGTCCCGCTCCACGTCCTTGACTCGTGACACATTATGTGTGTGGCCCCATCTAGTTATGCCACAACTCAAGCCTAGGATCTTCAGCACAAACCAAAAATAACCCTCCACAGTGTGGACGTGGTTTATGGACCTGGTTTTAACAGATAACGCAATGACAAACTGAATCTTACATATGCATGTTGCGACATTGAACTTGAGAACAGTATGCGAACGTATCAAGCCCAGGCCGAACAACATAGCACTATATGTTGCTTAGCTATGACATCACAAATCTCAACGTCACTCTCCTGCGATGATCCGACTTCATCTAGTCTGAAACCATGACACCACTTTTCTCCAACAAACTTGGCTCTCATACTTTTGGGTCAACTTTCCTCAAAAAAACACTCAAGTAAAATTTCATGAGCCTGCGACATGATTTGGAGCGAGCAGATTGCATCAAGTCATTTCTGAATTTTTAATTATGACTTTTTCCCCCCCCTCTCGCGGCTCCTCCCGCGGGAGACAAGCGCCCGGCGTTACGGGGGAAGGCAGGAGATCTGTGATGAAAGCAAGCTGCTGCGTTTCAGCTCGTGTCAAGTCCTCCTCTGTTAGCATCCCGGTTAATAATGCAGCTACCTATCCCGCCGCGCACTCATATATGCTAACGCTACCTCGCTGGACGAGGGGAATAATAAAAGCAATATAATTAGGAGTGGTCAATCTGAGCCTCGTCACTAATCAAGGGTTAATTTCACACCTCAGTAGATCGCTGGCCTTAATCTCTCTTCGGTGTAATTAAATCTGTCCTATCAACTCCTTTCTTCCCTCCTTCTCTTTCTTTGTTTTACACCCATCACATCTCATCTCCGGAACCAGAAGCCGTCCGGCGGCTCTGACAGCTCCAGTCTCTTCCGTAAAATTAAAACATTCCTGACTGAGATGATGAAAAAAAAGGAAGCGCCGGTGTCTGTCTTACTTTCTCTCACTGGAGCAGAATGGAATGCGAAGATCTGACCCCGTCAATCACTTCCCCCGGCAGGTTTAATCACGCTGCGACCTCCGCCAAATAGCTAAATAGGAATGCAAATACTGGAGCGCCGGGGCTTCTTACAAATGCTAATGAAGACCACTCATCAACACCACCAGTTTCATAGTCGCACCAGAAGACAAAGTCAAATATCAACCATTCATGAGCAAAAACAACTTTTCCACTCAATATCGCAACATCAAAGTGAGTCAAAACTTTTAAATACACAAGGGCAAATATAATGGCACAAGATAATCTGATTTTTAACTTCACAGATAAGTCCACAAATGGCCAACAAAAACAATGTTGTCAAACAAAGCCAATGTCAACTGGATCCACTTCAGACAAGCTGCTACTTTGTTTACCATCACGAAACTGGAGTTGGGAAACCATCGGATGGTTTTGTCATTTTAGTGACAGTGGATGACTTCTTGACCGTGGATGGTCGGGTGGTGACTAAATCTACGAATTCAACAACAAGAATTTTGCTTGTTCATTTGCAGAACAAGCTTTTGAGATTCAGTGGAATCACTTGCAAATTTATGATCAATCCAGAATCCTCACTCGCACTTTGACCATCTCAGACTCTGAAAACTGACAAAATATTTTCCTGATAGAAGTTGAGCAGCTCAATACCAAGACACTCATCTCTCGCCTGGACTCAGATGTCTCCGTGATGTAAATGACTCTCTGTGATCTGCCACCTCGCGTGGAGTGAAGACTTTGAAATGTTGATGTGGCTGACTTTAAGAAAAAACAACTGATCCAAGTTTCATGTGCACTTGAAGACCGTGAAGGTTGAGTCTCTCTCCACCCACAGCTGTCAGGGATGTCACAGCAACAAAACCACATCACAAGTCAGGCTACTGTTTCTAAAGTCACCACAGAAGTTCCAAATAGCTCCAGATGTAAATTTTGAAAAAACACAACAAATTGGTTTTACTTTCGATTAGCAAAACTTGTCCCAAGCTTGTTTATATTTGGATTAACGGCTGGCCGAATGAAGTGAAAGTAGAGAAGAAACCTGTCCGTTCTGGCTGGTGCTTGTTGGTTCTCCTTGTGTTTGCACGGATTTACTCTGAGCTACGGTTTCATGAGGCTATTTGATGACTATTTGTGCCATGTGGTTGTGCAGTGGTGGACCAGTGATCTGCCTCTCATCCCAAATAGCTGAGCCCCCACAAAGTTTCCTGTCGGAAAGTTGGGAGGTTTCAGCAACAAATGAGTTGGAAGCTCTGATGACTTTTGATTCAAGTACTTTGTCTGGGCCATTGAAAGAGAAAAATAACACGAACTGAATGACTTGATAGATGAATATAAAAGATAATTCGAGACCAAAACAACAATGTAGTTTAAATGCTTCAGGTATTGTTTCCCAGCCAGCCTCGTCCGTCTGCTGCTTGTTTGTCAGACGAGATAAATCATCTCATCACCGAGCCAGCGTCCAACCAGAGTCCGGCATCCTGCGGTCGTCTGCAGCAGGCAAGCGCAGACATCATTAGGCTTCTTAGCGCCTGGTGATTGACACCTCCACCAAATTTGGCGGCGCTGAGCCAGATCTCGGTGGTGTGGACCCTCACTGCGGCGTAATGATGCTGCACGGGTTTGATCTGGTTGGGATATTCACACGTTTTTATTGGTCTAATGTGAGCGCGTGCCGTGTAACGATGTCTGGATGGGGCTGCGATGACATCATGATTGATATTTGATGGAGCCATGTAAACACCGGGAGTATTTTTAGACTGACAGGCCTCCTAATGATCCCCACGACTGGGTGCAGGCGAGCGGACCTTTAGATGGAGGACGAGCCCTGCTGACACCCGGGATAATGGCTCAGCGTTACTGGGCGCCCCAAACCTGCAGCCCCCGGATTTACGTCAACAAATGATGTGGTGAGTGTCAGACACCGTGGCGGCCCATCACCAGAGAGATGGTGTCCAGTAGATTTCAGGTAATTACTTTAGCCTCAACAATGGTGAGGTGATTATTTTAATGTAATTTCTCAGGTTATTGAGTGAGATATGTCTACATTCGTCAACCATCCACCCATTCACTCCTCCATCATCCGTCTATGTCTCAAACCCTCTTTCTGTTTGTTCCACGATTCATCTATCCATCCGTCCGTCCCTCCATCATCCATGTCCTCATCACCAAGAAACAAAGGGAGTGCGGTCCTGACCCGCCTTCCTCAGCACCAGGACCTCCATTATGCCTGGTGTTCCAGCGCCGCCCTGGTCTTATCGGATTCATCAACAAGACGGCGGCGGGCATGATTTATCTATGCCACTTACTTGTTTTCATTTTGCCCGGGGGCTGCTGCCAGCATCGGGGGCTTCTCCTCTTTTCTTTTTTTACGATGTGACAGCTCCATCTCCAGAGAGACGACTCGGCGCAGCAGCGGAGCATCAAAACAAATAAGAGCCCAGCCACTTAGGAGAAGTGGAGCCATCTTCACTCACATGTCAGTCGCTCACACGCATGTGCTCCTCCACGTTTCTTTGGAGAAAGACACTCGTCACGTCTCCATCTGTGGTGTGTTGGGGCTGCAGGACTGGATTGTTCTGCAGACCAATGACTAAGATCTATGAGAGCCCTCACCACACATGGAGTGGTCTGAAATATATCGGTATCGTTGAACCCAACGTGCACCATGTACAGTCGACACACCCAGAAGCTCTCACAACCAAAGGACTCTGTCCATATGATGAGAAAAATGTTATATAAATGTAGTATAAAAAGATTATGATGATATTCAAGAAACTGAAAAAATGTTAAAAAATCTTCAAAAAAATAAAATAAAATAAAACTATGCACCAAAAGAAAAATCAAGTTAAAATAAATGCAAAGAGGAAATAAATGAACATTAAAAAGTTGAAATGAAATGAAGACAACAGGCTAACAGTCAAAATAAAGTGACAATAATTTCTCACACTCCGTCCTGACTTGCTGCCATGACAGGTTCAGGAAGGTCGAATCAGAATCAGCAACAAACTCACTGAGTCCTCATTTTTTAAACAGATTTTCATCCACTTTGTTAAATGCCTGTGTCTGCTCCCAAATCCACTGCAAACGTGACGCGTACATTAAATAAGACCTGTCACCCGGGGCAACTCGCAGCAGTGAAGCGTTTATTCTGCCTCACATTTCCTGGCACTCAGAATTATTTCCTTCATGCCTGATAACCAAATTACAATATGGCAGCTCTCCCCGGAGCCACGCGGTTGTTAGTGGCAGCTCGCAACATTCTTCAACTGATGTGGCGTTTCATGTACAGCTGCCAATCACAGCGGTCACAGATGTAAATGAGGGCGGGCCCACCGTCTTCAATTACTGCTCTGAGCTCCGCATAATCCCCCTTCTCTCCGACCGACTGACTGACAGCTCTGCCGCCTCTACCCTCATGTCTCCTCCTCGGTTCTCGTGGCAGGCGGAAGAGTTTCCATTTTTCCAACGGAGACTAGAAATAAAACGGCCCCCGAAAAAAGTCTGTTGATTTGTTTTATTTTGATCCTGAATGTCAGTCCAACTGACGGGAAACCCAGCATCGAATTTTTGAAAATAAACTTGGAGTCAGGTGATGAAATTTGCGTCTCGATGGAAAATCAGGAGACCATTGAGATCAGGACTGGCTGAAACTCAAATCCCTCCTAATCCCACCTTGGAAGGTTGACCAATGAGAGGTGTTGGATTAAAAAAAACCATCCTGCTCAGATCACTTTCATTCTCCAAATATCAAATTGTTTTCCTCCACGCTCACCTGAACGTGCCCCCCACCACCACTCAGTCTCGCTCCGTTAGAAACTGGCACTTTTGTAGCGTTCCAAGAGCTTGATAAATCAATCCATCAAAAAATTCTTTGCGGTGAAACTCAATCAAGAAAGGTCATGTCGGCGGGAAAAGAACAGATTAAATTAGCATTGAATTAGACATGGAAAGTGAGCTCTGTCAAAACCATCACCAGCTCAGCACAATTAGAATATGTTAATTATGCATTTCATTAAGGGGCCTCTGCGCTCTTTGAATGTGAGATGAAATGTCACTGGTGTAGGCAGCCGAAAAATGGAAGATTGCCAGGCACAACTTTCTTTGTGCGATGTGTGACACCTTCATTAACATCAGGGATTGCTAGTCTGATTAGACTTTTTGTATTAGTTCAAGCCTGCGGCTTTCAAACGCTCCTCCACCGTCTTCGGTTCGATACGTCTCTTCACTTCTCCCACAGAACAATGTGACGCTCTTTGTCTTTATGGCTGTGACGGCATTTACGTCGCCTTTGTTTGGTCAGGTCACTTCCTCCCACGACGACCTGCTAAGAGACTTTCCAACGTCACCTTTCCCTTGACATTTAATTTAGATTGTTGAAAGGTGATTGATTCACTGAGAACTGAAAATCATTTATACAGGAGTGAAGCAGGACGGTGCTTCAGACGAGTCAGAGAGGATGGACGGGCGGATGGTAGATGGATGGATGGATGGACAGGGGACAGGAGCAACTATTTGAGTGACCATTCGTGACCATTTCAACGACACCTCGCTGAACCTGACTGTAGTCTTGTCGTGCGTGATGATCCCAGCGCGTCTGATGGCCCTTCTCACACACGTCTGCTGATGAAAACATTTCTCCTTCACAGGGCCTGAAGTCACCCACAAAGGTTGTAAACTAATCCACTCTCAGGTCCACCTGGATCAAGTGTGAGGGATGGAGTACTGAGGTCCTGATGTGCATGCTGGCCAGAGAATGAACTCGCATGACACATGATTTACACAGGAAGGAGGCGCTACGATGACAAATCCACGCCTGAGCTCTCGCTATGACACATAATCTTTCTCCTTTAACGGCCCAGATAGAGATGGATCACAAACACAGCTATTGATTCAGCCGTCTGCACCGCGGAGGCCCACGTCCGCGTCTGAATCAAAGTCAAAGAAGAACTGCACCCGGCTATTGAGTCACTGTTCTGATGATCTACAGCAACTGATGATCTGCACTAATGTAGCAGCTGGTGATCCACACGTTCCTTTTCAGACGGTCCACAAATATTCATCTTCAAATGATCCAGATGATGCATTCCTCGTGAAGATCCACTCTCGGAAAGTGAACAACACACGCTGCAGCTGTGTAAAACAGAATAATCTGAAGTTGTTAAGTTGCACAAACGTTGACATTGAGACGAATTGTGAACCTATACAAGCTCCCAGCAGGCTCAGCACGCATCTTTCTAAATCAACTCCGACTGATCGACCATCTGAGGTGAAGACTAGTGACGTCAAAGCTCAAGTGCACACCAGTTGACTAAAGTTGTAAATGTAGAAATGATATATATTTTAAAGGTCAGACTGAATATTTGAGTCAAGTTTTCTAAAGGTTGTGCTTTCAACGGGGTTTGTGGTCATAATCATGTACCGTAGGAGAAGAAGACAATGGAGGACCCGATGAGTCCACTGCTGCTCCAGAATCCTGACACGTCACTTCACATCAACACATCTAATTGAAGCCGGATCACCAAAAGAACATGCAGAACTGCGTTCTGGGTCACTTCACAGCACTTTGGGATGTTTTATTTTTACGTCTCTGGCTGCAGGCCGCCCGAGCTCGCGTTTGCTGAGAAAAACGCGGAAATCTGCCGCCGTCACCACTGATTCACGTCAGCGTGAGTGACAGGTGACTCGGCACCCGCACAGCCAGACGGATTACCAGCCTGACGAACACAACCGGCAGCAGACTGGGGGGCGACCAAGGGGGGCAGAGGTGGAGCGACTCCAATCGCCCCCGGTCTGTCTCTTGACCCAGGAAGACTGACAGCCAAGGAAAACTGTTGTTGGAAAACTCTGTTACGATTATGTGATTCAGCTCCAAAACCTCTCAGGAGGATGGAGCACTCAACTGGGCCTCATATCCAGAAGACCAAAGAGACATGTTCGGAATAGAGTACTGTGCACGACCCAGTGGGAGGGACTTCTAGTGGTGGACCTGGATGTCTGTGGCTCGCAGGTGAATCGAGAGATTACTTCAGTCGGTAAAAGTTTTGGGCAGAATTTAAATCAGCTGCATGATTAACAGTCGACAGAAATATTTGCCCTTTAAAGATGTTTATCAGTAAAACAGCGTAATCGTCATCATGTCCCCCTAAAATGTGCCCATCTGGACCAATCAGCGGCAAATCTGTCACTTCTCTCTCAGATGTAATTTCCCCTCGGACCGATCAGCGGAATCCGGAACGCCAGGAAAAGCGTCGGCGGGATGCATCAGTCTCCAAGTTTGGGTGCAAGTGCGATCACTCAAGTCTGATGTTTGTGTCTGACACTTAAACGAGCGAACAGATGCTGCGCAGACCCTCGTCTGCAGCGTTTGTCTGAAACCACAGCTGCTCGTTTCATCTTCCCCCAGTTTCAGCCAGCGAGTTGGTAAAAGCTGCGTTGCTCCCAAATTCATCACGAAACTGGGCGACGCAATTGTCGGCAGGAACCTACGGTCATTACACTTCACTTTCATTCAGACTCTTCCACTGACTCCCGGGTCTCGTGGTCTTTCAGAGAAGAGGAGGGGGAGCTCACCATCCGAAATCACTCACTGAGAGCAGGTGGCACCCTGGAACAGTGGGAGCTCCATCATCTTAAAAATCATTATCTGATTTATTTACTTGACTAAAACATGCAGTGTAAAAGTTTTTTCCTTGAGACAAGAGTTCATGATGGTTGAAACGGTCTACAGTTCCTCCCAGACTCCTGTTTGCAGATGAATGAATCCTTTCCATGACACGCTCCTGATGAGTCCAGAGGAATTCGTCAGTGGAGTCAGAGCAGCCCTGATTGTACTGAGCAGCAGCGAGCTTCAGATTAAGCTCAATAAAAGCGTGTGATTTGTTGCTTTCATATTTGGAGGCTGTCAGCTTCGATCTGAGCGAGCAGACCGCCGGCGGCTGACAGACGCCAAGGAAGCGTTGATGAAGTGTTCAAATCCTGCTCATGCTCTCACGTTGGAGGAAACCAGATTACTATTCACCCCTTGTTTCTAATCCAGAATTTAGTGGCCATTCGAACAAGGTCCAGATGGTTTCTGTGTCAAATAAACAGCGGCAATCCAAATTTCCCATGTAGTCACTTCGACTTCTATCATCTTCAAAAAAAACAGAGGACTTTTCTCATGCTGACTGTTTCTTGAATGTTTTTGTTAATATTCAGACTCCATATTTCATTTCTAAACTTAACCTTCATCACCCTTTTGTTGTACCAACCGTACGTCCAAGCATGTTCTCCCGGGCCGTTTTTTTGTGATGAATAGAGGCAAAGTGTGCGTCTGATATTTGATGAACGACTTCCATATTCATGATGAGCATGAATATGCAGCAGCGCCGGCTCTGGCCACTTGATTGATCAAATGTGTTCCATTCATCACTGTTTTTACTTAATTAGCATATTTCAAGCGACACCATTAGGATGGAGGACTGGAGGCCCATTCGAGAGAAGTGATGTATGTGCAGGACAAGGCACTTCTTTGTCTTGTCGAGCAACGTGACGGAAATAGGATGGTATTAATCACGCGCAACGCTCTCTGTTTAGTCACATCTGTGAGGACCAGCTCGCTCAAGTCCAAGTGCTGCTCATCCTACCTTCGACACCACTCTCTAAAGACCTGAACTTCAGATGGGAGGTCTCACTGTGTTCAGAGGAAGAAAACCACAGAGGCTTTGGCGTGTAGATTTGGGATATAAATGAAAGCAGAATGGAAGAAGTGCAGTAAATAAATGACTGATCTTTCTTTACGGACCTGATAAGCTGAAACGGAGCAGGGCCCCGGATCGTTACAGCTATCAGTTCTTCAGCCGTTCATTTAACAGCTCATCATTACAGCAGAGTGATGACCCTCTTCCTCCACCCCCACCCGCTCCTCCTCTTCCACTCTGACCAATGCCGCCGCGATGCGGTCGAGATGTTTCTTGTGTATCCGAGCAGGAAGCTTCACATCCGCCTTATTACGGCACATCAGCGTCAGGACGGCGCCGAGCGAGAACACTCATCGTTCTTTGATTGAATGTTTAACGACAGACTGATGTACGGTCGCACGATCTGCGCTGGCTGCTTTATTTTTCGCCGACTGAACTTGATGTGATTTTTCAAGCGGGGTGGTCGACTCTGCAGAAATAAGTCAGACTCAGTTTTTCTATGCCTATGTTGGGGACGGCGCCCCCTACATGTTGTTCACAGGATCTTGTGTTGTCCCAGGAACACAGTGTCTCCATGTTTAAATTCTTAATTCCCCGACATTATTTCATCGTCACAGTAACAAGCATCACCCCCAACATTAACCAGTCATTCAGTTTCGCAAGTCAAACACCTACAAATTAATCACTCTTTACTGCACAATTTTACCATGCTTCCTAAAACAGCTCATTGAAGAACAATGACAGTCAAACTGTGTATCGCAATTCAACCCACATCTACCGACAGCTGAGGGCAGTCTGAGCAAAGACGCGAGTGGGTGTTTTATTGTGATTAAATATGAAATATATAAAGGTCTCAGAAGATGAAGAATCTTAAATTGGAGTCTCGTATCAGGAGACTCTCCGAGTTACGACGCTCTAAAACACAGAAGATCGTAAAACTCTGAATTCCATTATGAGCTTTTATAGAGATGAAATAGACATGCACAGACACACACACTCACACACAAAGCCGTACTACACCATCATCATCAGCAGAACTTAAAGAAATCTAAAAAACAACTCAACTGTCCAAGAGACCAACATGAAATAAATGGGACTAAACACACATTTATTACACTAATGAAACAGACAATGATGCACAAGAGACTCAAATCTGCATGAAAACGCAAACAACCTCAAGAAACCAAGCAATGGTCAAACACAACCCTACCCACAACTACTTCTCATTTTACACACACACCACAGACCTGTTACAGCAAACACACTCCAGAAACGTACACTAACATCAGACACTCTGAAAACACTATGAAAATGCATACACCAAAACCACCAGCACCAAGACACACACCTACAAATAAAACACACAAGAATAAACAAGCAAACAAACCCACAGAAATTCAAGAAAACACACCAACACACAAGAAAGTACAGAGCAAAAACAATGTGCATAAAACAGGGTACAGTACAACCCTGCATATACATAAAGAACAAAATGACACAAAACATTAGTGATGTGCACAAATACCACACGATGAAACAATCAAGAGACACACATACACAACTATAGCAAACATGCGACACAAATGAAGTACAAACACCAACATCCAGACCCACTAACACAGATCCCCACAGGAAACACACTCAGGTTTGCAAGTGTACGGCAGCCTCTCTACTGCACCTGAAGTCGTCGTCAGACACTGCTACCACGCGGCGAGCGCGACTGCGAGGGTGGTGACTAGTACCGCGGCAAGTGCCACCACAACAATTAAACCTTATCCTGCTGCTCCACTATTCAGCGGCCATTAAAAATAATTGCCTTCCAGATTCATAAACATTCAACGGCGCTCATCTCTTCCCGCCATCAAGTCCTCGATTATCACGAGTGACATTTGAGGGTGAATGGGGGAAGCGACGATGGCGTGCACGCGCTGACACGCTGTGGCCTCCATTGTGGGCGCCACAGCAATCACGCACAGCAATTCGGCCGCACTCATAATTACTGTCAGAGCGTGCACACCTCGGCGAGCAGATTAAAGCCGTAAATTATTTAGAGCTTTTTTGGTTGGCTCCTCTGCAGCCTCGTTATGTTCAAACCAAATTACAGCTCCAGTCTTCACAGATTACTGTGTTCATGAGAGGATCTCTGATTCGTCAACAAATGCACAGGTTTGTTTTCATCGTCCAGGAAAATTATTGCGCCAACACAGACAACTCAGCAGTTCTCCCCTAGCGTGTGGCAGCCCGGGCCCTGGGCCTGAGTTGGGACTGTAAGGACCGACGAACACCTGCAACGCGACTATGTGAAAGAAGTGAACTCAATTGCTTACTTATCTCAGACTCATACAACAGTATGTTGTTTTCCTTCTAAATTGAGAATCACATTAAAATGTGTTGTAAAAAAAGTAATTTGTGCGTTATTAACTTATTTTGTTTTAATTGAAATTTGTAATAGTTCGAAGTGACAAGTAGCCAATATTTTGTATTTGTGTCAGTTATAAACTAAGAAACTGATAAAGAAGCGACTGAAATAAAAAAATAAAATCTCTGCTCTGCAACATCCATGGAACATAACAATCTAGTTGATTTCATTGTTTGCACCGTGGTCATAATGCCACTGCTGTGAAATGAAAGATAAAAAAGATGTTGAGAAGAGAGTGACACCAAAAGAGGCATACTGTAAAATAGATAAAGAAAAGCAAAAAAAAAACTAAGAAACAAAAATTTGATGAGAAGAGAATGAATTAAAAAAAGGACCACAAGCGATTATCAAATGTTAGCTCTTTATTTGAACAGTAAAAAAAGGTGCAGATCACATGTTGGTCTCCATTTTCATCCAAAACGTATTTACATCAGAAATATCTTTAAAACCGTCCAATTGAGTTGCAAACAGAATCCAGATCTTAGTGATTGAATGTTTATTTAAAGTGCTTTTCCTCACTCTGTTCTCGCTCAACATAGAAATTTGATGTACAGATCTGCGCATCTTCACTTTGAAACACAACGTAGAAATAAATAGTAGTCACAGCCCGAGCGTTAGCATGCAAACATAAGCGCTTCTGTTTCCGCAAGCAGTTGTACATTTCTTTTCTGGTGAGTGCAATCGTCAGTGTCTCCGAGTACGACCAGTGTCTCCGTGAAAACCAAGAACGCTACACGACAATAGGAAGCATTTGAAATCTTCCGACCCGTGTATTCAAAACGGAGATCAGAAACGCTAGTCCTTGTCCATCTCCACATACTGCGAGTGGTTGTCAGGCGACTTGCTGTGAGTTTTGCTCAAGTGGAGTTTGACCGCATGGTTGCTGGCAAATGTCCGACAACACAGTTTACATTTAAACTTTGCATCAATGTCCTCCTCAGCAATTAGTGCCTCGGTGACCCTGACACTGAGTGCCTTGGAGAGATCCGGCTCTTCCACCTTCGTCTGGTGCTCCACCGGCATCTTGCACATGTCTTTGATTTGGAACCCAAGATGTGATTCAAGGTGGGAAATGAAGGTCGCCGGCGACCTGAACTGAGAGGCGCAGTCATTGCAGTAAAAGACCGGGTGACCCGTGTCCATGTTCTTTAGGAATTTAGTTCCACCAGTTTTCCGTAATTGGTATTTAACATTCGCTAACCAATGACTTATGGTGGTCATGGACAGTCCTGTGAATTTAGAAATGTGCATCCTTTCTTGAGGTCCAAGGTCTGAGAGCAGGTACTTCCCTTCCGAGGTCAAGAAGAGACTAGAGGCGAATTGAGCCTGCAGGATGAGAAGGTGTCGCGGGTTCCAGTTGGACTGTCGGCCTTTGCGCTTATGGACAGAGTAGACCTCGGTAGATACGTCCTCGAAACGCCTTACGTCAGATTCCAGTTTCAGAGTCCTGGATGGTATGGAGGGTTTCGGTGTGGTGGCTGTAGGAAGAACTTTAACCATGTCTGCGATGTCAGACAGAGCGTATTTCTGAGGGGTCGGTGTAGCGGAAGGAACTATTGTGGGACTTGGTTTGCAGTGTTTTGATTTTGTTAGGTCAATGGGCTGGTCCTCATTCACAAACAGAAAGTTGCCATTGTTCTTTGCTAGTGTCATTACCGGTTTCTCGCTGCTGCGTTTCATGTCTGTAAAGACTGCCTGAGCATGTGCTGACAGTTTTTCGACTCGAGAGTTGTTGGGTTTGTTAGCTTTGCCCAGATGATTGTTGAGGACCGACTGCAGGGCGCTGAGTGGGTTGATGGCGGGAATATCTGCAGAGTCATTGAGAAGCTCTGAAGCCTGACCATTGCAAGCAGATGGACTTGGCGTCTTGCCTCTGTCAGAGAACTCTGGGCTTGACTTTCCTTTCATCATCTCACTCTCTTCATTCACGAAATCATTGTCGAGCTTTGAAGAGAAAGAAGAATCATCTTGACAATCGCTGTCATCATTCTCTGCCAGATCAAACTTCAGATTATGACTATCTTTCCCGTCACCAACACTGCCCTTCTCATGTTTGATGTTCAAGTTTTGATGCCCCTGGGAGGCCTCCAAAGCACCGGGAAACATCTTCCCCTTTGGGGCAATCGGTCTCAGCTTGTGGTTAAACGGTTGCTTCAGCTGTGTCGGGGGAGACGCAGCGAGAGGGGCACCTTTGATGATGCCAGAGAGCTGGTAGGCAGCATGGATGCTCGGGTAAGCACTCCAACTTGGCGTTCCCGTCTGAGCTTTATTGATGGCTGATGCCACCGTGTTGGCGAGCGATTTGAGAATGTCGCCACCTACACTGGAGTCTTTCTCCAGATCCTCCTCTCTCAGGTAGGGGTACTTAAAATCTCCCAGCTTTTGATCGTCGCAGTCTGACTTTTCATCTTTAATGTCAGATTCTTCCATTTTCTCTGACACACTTTCACCCTGACTGTCCTTTTCGCTACATGCTGGGGAAAGAATTTTAGGAGACACTTTTTCTCCTTCCGACTCAGCAGATTCTTGATCTGCTAAACCCTGAATCTTCTCAATAGCCAGGGGGTCAAGTGCTAACTGCTTACCCTTCTTAGATGCAGAGTTTGTAACTTTAACGAAGTGTCCGGTGACCATCATGTGCGTGGTCAGCTGCTGCAACGTGTCATGGGAGCTTCCGCATTCCATGCATTTTAGAATCTGAGACTTGCATGTCTCAAACTGCCAAGTGTAGCTTGCCCCATTCTGGTAGCCGTAGCGATTGTTGGTGGCATTTGAAATGCTCGCGGCTCTTTGTGCCTCACTGTAGCCAGCCACGCCGGTCGTGGAGTCGGGGGAGCATGGTCTTGCCGTGTCAAAGGCCCGTTTCTTTGCCGGTGGCAACAATTTTGGCGTGATCACCGGGATTGGCTCTTTCAAAGGCACCTTTTGGTAATGCTTTGTTTTGATCATGTGCACACTGAGATCCTGCAGCGAGTCGAAGGAGTGGCCACAGAACATGCACTTCAACACTTTCTGTGCATCTTCCTTCCCTTCTAGGTCCTGTAAGTTCCGCTTTCGTGATTTTGACGAGGAGGTGGATGAGCCGCTCTGCTTGCTGTGGTTGTTATCCTGGTAGTGTCCGCTCTTGTTCATATGGACAGTCAGCTCCACCAGGGTGTCATAGGCAGCACTGCAGTCTTTGCAGCGGAAGCGACTGGCACCCGTGAAGACAGAGCCACAGGACTTAGCGTTTTGCCGGTACAAGTGTACCGAGCTGAAGAGGTTGGGTTTCGTGGCAGGTTTGGGCGAAAGAGTCTGCTGCAAGGTCTTGGACAGGGCATCCTGGTGCCAGTCAAACTCAGTCTTGGAACTCCCATTGGTACTGTCGCAGTTGACCTTACTGGTTTGTTTTCCCACTTTCAAGTCCATTCCGACCCCCGTCCAGTATGAATCAGAGAGAAAGTTGGCGTAGGCCGCCCTCATCTTCTCCAAACTGCTGCCTGTTTCATCCTTCAGCTTCGTGCTGCTGCTTTCATCGTCCCTCTGGATCTCTGATGGCGACTGGTTTTTGAAGTCAGAAAGTCGGTCACTAGTATCACTCATGTGCGACTCCACCTCAGCCTCCTGGTTAGAAAGGACACTCACGGGGGAGTTCAGGTTGCTGTAGCTGTTGAAACTCTTGTTGTCCAGCTCTCTGTCCTCTGACATTTTAGGACTCTTCTCAGAGGAGTCGTCCTCTGTTTGAGTGTCGTTCTCCTCATCCTCCTCAGCAATGGAGTTTTGGAGAGCAGGATCCTCATCAGGCATATAAACTGTGAAAGGAAAGACAGACACATCAGTCTATAATCATAACAGTTACAATGACTCATTGAGCAACTGCAGCTATGACAAATTAACCCGTCAAAGTCACTTGCTGTTCTGTATTTTGAGTCTGTCTCACTCTTTGTTTTCAATCTCGTAGAGAGACTAATATTGCCCAAGTGCTTGTGTATGTTCAAGAAGGCGACCCATACTTGAAGCCAATGATCAACGTGAGTAAATTTCTGTTCCTTTGTCTCAACCCTGGAGTCAAAACACAACCACACACATCTTAGCTTGAGTGTCGACTACACTTCAACAATCTGGCCAAACTCTGAACAATGTAACTGAGTGAATTCCAATGAAAGAAGATAAAACATGCTCTTCAATATCAAGAACCTTTGCAATCACCTCGCACACAACAACGACACCCGCCATTTTGCTGCAATCCGTCACTAAAAGTCTCATAAACACAATTAGTGCATCATTCTTCACCTGCTTGCTCTCATAACATCCACATCATCACTTCAATTAGGAGGTAATTCAACAAACTGGCATCTAATTGTCACCGTTGTACAATTAGTGAGAATGCCAAGTCAGCAGGCATAAACTGACGATAGAGGAAGAGATGAGAATTTCAGTAACAATCACAACATGGGCAACAGTTACAGTTTTGAAATTTACTCCCTTCACACATGGAACAAAAATAATCAAGGGGTAACTAGAGAATAAAAACTAAAGACAATGCAATTTATTCTCAACAAAATTTAAATTATTTTCTTATAAAAACCTGATCAGGAAAAAAATATTCACTTGCATGCAGAAGATATATCTATATTTAAGTATTATCTGTACAAATAATCTTCTCATATTTAAAAGAAAAACAACCGTCTATACATGTTACAATAATAATCTACTTTATTAATAATTTATAAATAATACAATACCAATAAATGAAATAATTGACTTGACAATACATTTAATAAAAGA
Organism: Synchiropus splendidus; assembly: GCF_027744825.2. NCBI lineage: Eukaryota > Metazoa > Chordata > Actinopteri > Syngnathiformes > Callionymidae > Synchiropus > Synchiropus splendidus. Next base: position 4,290,583 of record NC_071351.1, read on the forward strand.
AAACAAAAAAGTTAATCCATAAATTCATATTTAGAATACAAATGAAAAAAGGGTCATTAACAGATTACAAAAACCAAAACACGACACAAGTAGAGAATAGAGGCTTATCTTGGAATTTTCAATCTCATAATGTCATCTCTGCCATGGCTTTCCTCCTTGAAACTTTTTGGTGGTAAATGCGCAGAGTTAAATATAGATGAAACATAACGTGGTCGGTCTTTTAAGTGAGGATTTAGGGGGCCACAGCACGAGGGGACGTTTCCATTGAGCACTCATGAGTCTTTTCTTCTCTGGTGATCAATATTTCAGGAGCGCCTCCAGAGAAGCCCTGGAGCTGAAGCGCCTGCTAATGGAGCAAAATGGGTATGAGCCTCGGACTTTCACAACAAACATGGAGGACGAGCAAGAGACTAACACTCACACAATCCACTGAGTTGCAAACCGGAGCCGCCTGAACAGGCCTGATGGTCTGAGAACAGTGGAGTGGAATGTTTTATCTAGACTGAGAGTGAAGTCGCCACCGTTGTTGTTCTTCCTATTTTTCTTTCCAGCAATGACATTATAAATTCTTCTTTAAACCAATCAAGTTTTGGTTTTTTTTTCCTTGTGTTTTTGTCAAGTTTAAAAAGGTTATGCCAACCTTTTTCTCCACAATTTGTTTTGATGTACTAAGAATTAAAAATTCAGTTGGTGGACCAGCAGAGGGAGCCCACAATGTCAGACAGGGTTTACGTGCCTGACCAGTGAAGAAGGATGCCAGGGAGTTTTGATGTTCACACACCGGCTTCTGCTATTCTGTATCTGCTCGCAAGGATAAAGGTTATAAACACTTCAGCCTGATTCATGATGGATACTTAGCTCCTCTGACCTTTGCATATTATCATATCATATAACAGATAAATTTATGGCAACACAGATTGCAGGATGTGCTACGGCTTGTGCCACGCTTAATGTGAGCGGTAGACGAGCAGCGCAAGCCAGAAAAACCACAGAGACACAACTTATTCTCGAAACTCACTTCAACAAAATTGCGAGGAGGAAGCGCTCTATCAGATCAATGAGAGTGCATGTCAGGAGTGTGTTTGCGTCCACCCAGATCACATCTGACAATACATTTAGAGCTCAACTTTTCAGAGAGCCATCACACAACTCTCCAGATCTGTCAATCATGGTAGACACACTCAAGCTGTTTCCGATGCCTCCACGTTGTGTAACGTTTATCTGGAAGGTCAACACTTCCTTCATTAATCTGACAGAGTAAGCTGCGTAACACTATCTTCAGAGGGAATTCAGGGTGATTCTTTGGTGACAGGTCTTTGAGTCAGACTCCCTCTACACCCCTCACCGCCTCGTCTCAAGCTACAGTTTTCTCCGCGATCAATATCTCCTTTTTTACGTCGCATTGATCTCTGGCGGTGGGACCAACCTAAGCAGGTCTGTTATGACATGCCCCCCCAACTCCCCACAAAACTCCTGTGCTTGGAACAATCAATTACACGTGGCAATCAAAACCGCTTTGCAAGAAGATCCTGAGTAACTCCATGTGGAGAGATGACGGAAAGAGAGGAACGGAAGCTGGGCAGTAGAAAGTCATTGGGGTAGGACGCTTGAAGTGCTCACTGTTTGCCAGTTTAAATGACAAACACTTAATATGTTAGAATGGATAGGTGACTAATACACTTGAGTTAGACTGACAGCATATGTGAATTAAAATAATAGCAATGTCAAAAGGTCAAAGGTCAACGATCTGACAAAAAGGAGTGGAGAAAAAACTACAGTAGCAACCAAGAAAGGGAAGATCATACATAAAATTCCACTGTCGAGAAAGTGAAAGTGAAAAAGCTTTCATTTGCTATGACAAACACAAACAGTGTACATAAGTGTTAATACACAAACACTCGTCATGAGGCCTGGAGAAGCAAAGGAATGGAGGACTCACGGTAGTAATATAACAGACGTAAAGCAATGACATTAGACTATATAAATTGCATCAAACTCAGATGTGTGAAGTCGAGGTGTCACATGACAGCGGCAGCAAAGTTTCCCATCTGACAGCAAATCTGACAAACTCAGCGAGACGTCTCGTCGACATCAAACCCCGACAACCTGACGACGGATCTGAATTGAAACTCCTCCTGAGCCCTGCGGCGACCTGGGAGATGCCGTGGTTACCAGGGAAACGCAAGGTCACAGGCATCAGTCACAGTCAGGGAGTGAGCCAAATTCAAAGACTGGATTGAACCACAATGAAAATCTTGGCGTTTCTCTTCCTACTCTTGGTGCTAAATCAGCCCGTCGCTAACGTGTTAGCATCATGTGTGCATGGGCAGCAGCTGCGGTGCCGCGATACGGAAGTGAGCAGATTTTGGTATGCATGAAGGAGATGTTACTTAAAGCACATTACTTCCTCGGCTAAGCACGAGTTATTCATGCAGATAAATGCCTCGCTGCCGCACAGCCCCAACTTTAATATTTAATCGCTTAATATAATCAAATGAAAACTTGCAGCTCGGCGAGGGGGAGAGAGGAAAGAGGGAGGAAGGTACTCAGATGGACCCGGATCCAGATTAATACGAGACGATGGCAAATATGACACCGTATCCGCCATCTGGCTGTTCATTTGCGCAAAAATGATCACAATAATTACGCTCATTAATCAAAAGAATGTTTGCAGCAACATTCTGGTGAGCAACTTTTTACTCAAACTTTCATGACAAACTCCACGACACTGGAGTGCTCTCTCTGTCCAAGCCTGGTGTCAGCGTCTCGCACTGGTTCAACAAGGTGCATTAATCTTAACAAAGTCTGGAATTAACATATAGACAGCTAAAAACAAGTGTCACGCGTCCTGCCTGTCAACCATGAAAATGTGTTTCAGCGTGAGCCCATGAACCCATTTTTGATCGAAGGAGCTGCAAATCGCAGCTGCATTTGTCACATAGATGATCTTCTCAGGCCTGGACTGATCCAGAGTTCCAGTCGCTGGAGCAGAAGTTGCCCCCTCCCCTCCTCCCTCCGCTATCTCTCAGTGAAAAGCTTGTGACACGACTCTCCAGCAGCGACATGATGAGGTCTGATGCTTCCTCTCTGCAGAGGAGCAGTTTAGCCCTCGTTCACCCTCATCACCGAGCCAGCCATCATCTTCCGTCGCCGTCCAGCCGCTGCACATATTGGAGCCGACCGCTCCAGCAAACAGGGCGGCGCTAATAAAAGACCATCCTGCTTCACTTCAAATTTCCTTGATTGAATGTCAGTCAAGAATGTTTGCGGCGAGGAGGTGCTGACTAGCACACGACAGGCTATTGTTCTGTTCCGAGGTGCAACGGTGAACTGTTAGTTTTGATTTAAAATCGAAACCCCAGATAACTTTTCAGTTACAAAAAGATAGCCACCTGTTTCGACTAAACATGGATGTTTGTTTTATGTTATAAGGTCTTGACATTAACTCGAAATCATCCCCTTTCACAAAGTTCAGTATGCGACTATCCACTGCACAAATTAACTCAACAATAAATTACATTTTGGAACACGTTAGACACACTAGTCAGTTCTCCAGCTCAGTGCAGCTCAAACAAGACAGTGTTTTTGGTTCAAGGCAGCTCAAACATTTTACAAGCACAAAGTTGGGTCGTCTTGCTTCTTTAAAGAGGAAAAGAATGTGAATGTTTAGCAGTCCACAACCCTGACTACCTGGGACATCATCACCCTTCCATCGACTCATGTGCACGTTTGCTGACACTATTATTCAACAATGTTATCATACATCGGCCTGATTAAGATCTGCTCGTCATTCGTCCACGTCTGTCAATGCCTCCGTCCAGCTGCTTCCCCCTCCTCAGTCGCCCGGTCCAGCAAGTCTATCTAATAAACTCTCCCTGACCCTGGAACACTGGCCGCCTCCGCCAGGGTCAGATCTGATAGTGCAGCTGTGTGTATTCTACAAAAACAATCTGCATCTCATAAGTCTTCCTGCGGGCCGTGTCACACTCACAGGGTCCTGGACCAACTCCAGACATACTTTGAAGCACTTTCCAGCAGTTCATTAGCAGAAGTTGCCATTTTTTCAATTACAACCAGGTTTTCCGCCGGAGCAAGCGACTGTCAGCCTCCGATTAGACCAAAGGGGTGGCATTGGGGCCAGCTTCTAGGAGGAGAACTCTCAGCAGCGAGGAGGCTTCAGAAACAGCCTCCTTCCTTTTGAATCTTTTAAGGCCCATTTGTTGTCAGGCGTCCTGGAGAAGATGACTCGGCCTGGCGGCACTTGCGGCTTCACCCGAAACATCTTGTCATTTTGACAGCCCACTCAGAGAACAATAAAAAGTTTCCCCTCACAAACTGTTGCAAGGATATTTGTTGATATTGAGATGTTGATTACATAAAAAAAAAAACGCGGAGCATTAATCGGCAGAGTGGACGAGGAGATTGACAGCAACGCCATTAAGCCAATTACTTCTCGTCAGTTAGCTGTTAAAGAGTTCCAGAGTGAGATCGGAACCTGAGGTCAACTCGAAGAGAGTTTAGTCTTTTGTTTCTCTGTCATGAGCACAGATATACAACGGCAGATTGGACCTAGTTAACCAACCAGATAGAATTAGAGGTTTTTATACACAAGACGATCATTCGGCTTCCCAATCCAAGATGAACTCTCTGATATAGCCAGATCATGTCTTTCCTACTGCCGAATATGCAACAATATACAAATGTGTCAGAAGTGGGAAGTGTGGTGTTGGACCATGAGCCACTGACGATCGGATCGGCAAGACTGAGGTCAGTGTGTGTGGTTGTATACAAGGCTAACACATGTAGAGGGTTTATGTTTCCCCTCTGGCTTGGAATGACTTGTAGGGAGAGGCGATGAAATCCTGAGAGGAATGAGAAGTCTGGTCAGGATCTGAAGTCTGAGAGAAAACAACATTTTCCACAGTGCATGTCGGCACGTGACATTTGAAAGGTGCCGGTCGTAATCGCGCAGGTTCACAAGGTGCACAAGCTTCTTTATTCATGGCGTGGCAGCGAGCGGTTAATTTATTGAAAAGAAGGTAGGCGGACGGAGCAGCGGGACGGAACTGATACCCCACACGGCTGTAGGTGGTGCACCGAGGGGGAGGAGGAAGGGGGGAGGAGACCAGGGCGACAGAGGAACGGTTAATGGAAATGAGTGACAGGCTTTCAGAATGATTTACAACGGGTGGCGCTGCGGCAGAGCGGCGCTTGATGGATGATCCTGAAAGACGGAGACGAACCATAAATCATGTCTTTGAATCATCGACAGAGATAGAGGAGGGGGAGCGGCGCGGCGGCATTGACGCTCATTCTTCCAATAATGTACATTGACGAGTTACACTACCGAGCCTTAATTAAAAAATGAGCACGGGTCTCCTCCCTCCGCCCGCTTCCCCTTACCCCCCGCCTCACCTTTCTCTATTCTGATATCAATGGTAATTAAAGATGCAGCCGCCCCCTTCCCTCCTCCCCTGTCTACTCCAGCATCACTTCCTCCAACAGTAGCAGTTGAGATAAGAGCTCTTCTGCACGATAACGTCGACCCTCGACACTGGGAAGCGCACTTCCTACCCCTGTAAACACACTGCCACACCGTTTTTGTCCAGTCGGGATTTTTAATACTGTCAAGCAGACACACATTTCAAAGGTGATGTGCATCGGTTAGCAACAAAAACAAAATCCCACCAGTCAGGATTTCTGCCAGACGTCTTAGGATCGAATAGCTATAACTCAACAACTCGAATCACAAAAGAAATCACACACTCAACCACAACTGAAACAAAACTGTGTAAAAAAATAACATCATAAAGCTGACCACAAAACAAGTTTCAAGTCGAACACACAAAACCCCAAAACCAAACCATCCTCACTCCCATCTTGTAATATATTGTTCTTTATAAGTGAACTTTAGCATCCTATGCTGATGCCTATGCATCACTTGACACATACTATAATAGCAGCGCAGAATGGCACACATTGAAACCACATAAGACCACGCACTACTGCGACACGTACCCACACCAAAGTACACACACAGACAGCTGTAAAAAAAAAGGTCATGACTTAGGGAGCCTCTGGACATTCACAACCACAATCTTACAAAGCTGTTGTGTTGTTGTAGTGCAGATTATAATCTGGAAGAGAGAGTGTTGCTCCACATCAAGAGCCAACGGGAGCGACGAGATGAACGTAATCTCAGACATCTGTCCCGACACGCACTCAGTTTGTTCAGGTTCCGGAGAAGACGTTAGCAACTTCATGCACCAGTTCTCCATACTGAGGACAAAATGGTGTCGAGCGACCACTCGAAATGGAGAATAAATAACAAGCAACAAATGTGTTGTTTTGAATCTTTCTGAAACTTTGAGCATGCTAACTTGATGTCTGCATGTGTCTTGCTTTGAGTTTTAGCATAGCTTTATGGTGAGTGCTGTTTTGTGTAGGTGCGTAGGATGTTCTGCGTGGTTGTGCCATGTGCAGTTTAATATCTTGAGCATATTGGTCTTGGTGATTGCTGTTGTAGAACACGGTGTCATGGAATGATGGGCCTTGTGTTTAAGCGTGTGTGTGTCTGTGAGTGTGTCACTTCACAAAAGCTCATTCTCGTCAGATCATCCACCTGAAGGCTTAGAGTTGTTGGTATCGTGTCATGGCTACTGTGATGGACGCAAGAGTAATGACGTGTCATTCAGATGTCGGAGTTTGGTTCCGCTCATCCACGTTGGGCTTCAGTTGCACTGCAACGCAACAGAGATGATCCTCAGCACGACGCACCTGTCCGACCAACGACCAACCGCTGCAGCTGATCGTAAATGAAGTTTAAAGATGATCCATACAGTAATGAGCTTCAGGATTGGACCCGTGCCAGAGTGGAACTCAATCTGAGCCACAAGAGGCAAACAGTCTGAGAGAACCCAGAGCTGGACCGCAACACTGCGTGAGTCAAGAGGTGAAACGCAGGGATGCAGGACCCTGTCCACCATAAACGTACAATGACCTCCACACAGGATCTTTGAGTTCTAAAATAGAACTAAAATGGGACAAAAAACAACAATCATTTTCAAAAATGTATATTATTTTATTCATTCTGCCATTTATCTTATTTCATGTGCAATCACTCTCACACTCAAAGTATTCAAAATCATCAGTTTGTTTATTGGACTATGGGTGGACGCAATGAGACAAAAGTTTATTGAAAAGACGGTTTACACTGCAGCCGTAACTTTATATTGACAGTCTGAGCATGTGCCTGGTCTTTACAATCAGCTGGATCTATTTTTTTTTTTGAGTGTCCTCGCCCTCCCTTTACTCCCCCTCCTCCCTCCTCTCCCCCGCAGACCACCGTGCTTGCCGAGTCTCTGACAGGACGGAGTCTTCCTATTGTTTTTCTTGGACCTCGGTGAAAGCAAACAGCAGCTAAAGGGCCTCGGCGCTCACAAACCAAGAACCCGTGCAGTCATTCATCAAAGTCTGTAACTCCCTCTATCCTCCCGCCCCACCAGAGGCGCAGAGACCATCTCCTCTCCTCCTCCACTCTGGGTTTTAACTAGGACTCCAAATAATTCCAGAAATGACAAATGATACTTATATCTGTGGCCGCTGCCGAATCAATAAGCGAGCGAGCAACGATCCATCTTCACAGCGATCGACAGTCGACAAGAACTTTTTCGTCTCTCAAGATCAAACGTTACACAAGAACACTCTACGTACACAGAAACAGAGACATTTCTTCTTGTTTGGGATCTGGCAAAGGTCTTCACCGTCAAACGTCTGGGAACCAAAATGAGAAACCTCAACACTATCACAGAAAATCAAACAACTCAATGAACTAGCTCAAAAATCGAAACGACTGAACCTAAATGTATCTAAGATGAAGGAAATAAGCAAGGCAGATTGAGGAGCAATTGTATAATGTTTTTTAGTGGCACTGCTGAGTATTTTTTTCTTAACGTTTGTATTTACCTAGCTATGTTTGGATCACAAATGACCTGTTTTTAAATAGGAAGTGGAACAAGGACGACATAAATGGCCTAAAAAATGTACATAAGACGAGAAAAAGAGTACAAAGTCAAGTAACAAGGAGCTTTGACACAACGCCAACTGCAATCTGACTGGACCAAATAGATATCATGGAGCTGCAGTGCCTCCAGCAGGGCGCAGAGGACCTGGTGCGGGATCTCATTGTTTACGCGACGAGGGGTTGAGCTGATGGCGCTGATACAGGGCCGACAGATCAGATCAGCTCTAGCCTCTAGCCTGGCCAGTGGAGGGGTAGGAGCGGCGGGTGATTGATTACTCCAACCTCCTACATTCTTATCTGCTTCAGCCAACTACTTGCAGGTGCAAGCATCATCCCTCACTCATGAGTTGACCAACATCGATGATGTCATCAGAGTTAGAGAGGTGGGATAAAGACCCCAGCAGGTGTGGTAGACCGGCTAACTTAGCCATCTGCCTGACAACGACGCAGCAACAATCCAGCTGCCTCAGCTGAACAGCTCTGATCATCAATCACAAATGTATATGTTAGACCCAGTGAACACCAGAAGGGAACAAATGTGAGGTCAGCTTACACAAACCTGACTGCAACCCTGTTAGAATCTATCCAGCAGTCTGTCTGTCCATCATGTTTGTTGAGGTAGAAGCAGTAACTCACCTGAATCGCTCACATTAAAACATCCGTCAAATGGCACTCGAGTATTTCACGTTTGTTCTTTTCTTAATTAACTTCTGCCCCACCATTTTAATTGCAATCACATGTGCCCACCCCCACGGGACCTCCACGTGGATTGTCTGGTAATTTCAGAGACGTTGATGTACGACGGTGACGTCCGAGTCGAGGACAGAGTGGGCTAGACAATGGAAGGATGGCCGTCAAGCTCATTTGGAATGTCGTACTTTTTATTTATTTTCCAAGAAAACTCTGCAATTCAGTCTGAATTTAAAAAAAAATCTTTTACTATTTTGCATATTTCAATAAGGGAAAAGTGGTTTAGTCTCGTCCTGCAAAACATACAGAACATACATACATACAGAAAAGAAAAAGGAAGACCAACTGAATGTGACGCAGGTCATCGTAATGCTGTGTCTATTTATAACATTGTAATTGAGTTCATTTGCCGCCTGTTACAGCAGCCAACAAAAGCTGGCATCTGAGTTTCACCTGGATCCAGGTCGGTCTTTGTCACCTCCACTGAGCCGAGAACACAATTCCTTGTGTCCCTCTGTGGCGGGAGAAGAGAGTAAGTAGGCCACTGCCGCCCAACGATTCTCCTCAGAACACGCATCACCTGCCAGCTTCAGCGGAGACGTGAACAGCTCTGGCAAGAACCAAATGTTTTCATTTACCTCTGGGGCATCTGTGGTGGCGGCTAGCATGTCAAGATACTGGCCCCGGGACCTGGATGGCCACAAGAGAGGTCGTGGACGCTCGTCTGCGGTCAAGGAAACACTGAGATCTGTCTCTTTCACTTTCATACCGTCCTTCAGAGAACCTCCACGGGAGACAGAGTCCAGAGAGGACGTAAAGCGACAGTTTTGAAGCACAACACGACCATTTGTGGAGCTGCTGTGATCCTTACATACACACTCTTGAATCTAAAAATGGCAGATGAGGGAGAGTCACGCGACCTCACTATGAACACTGTGAAGTAGTCGTTCGTTTTTTTTTACTAGCAGTTTTTCTACTGTAAGCTAATCTGTTCTGCAAGTTAATGATATATACTACCATGCAAATTATTCAAGTAGTATTCTGAATCAACTTTATTGACACTGGATGACGGAACATAAGAAAATCCCCATATCATAATCAATCTTTGGTGTGGAGTTTCAGATGGAGCGACTCAATTAGAGCCGCAGGGTACTGCTGTGTTTTTGGGCGTATCAGCTCAGCGCTGTTTTACTGCTGACAGCCCATCAAAGGTCCGTTCACTTTGATCACTCAGAAATGTTTCAGAGACAAACAACACAAAATGTTTACGAAGCACAATGCTAAAAACCAGAGAGGGAAGCTGCCACTCACAGACGGTTATCGAATTTGTACCAATCCTGTGAAGCCAGGGCGCTGCGATTGATAGCTGAAAATATTTTCGGTTAACGACCGAGTCGCAGAACAAAAGCCGCCGCGTTTGTTGAAAAAAAACCCTCCTCGTTTAATGATTCACCGCTGAGGAGAGTCCTCGCACTTCCAGAAGAACCAAATCCCTTTCTCCCAGCGCTTCTTTCAGCCCGGATGATAAACGACACCCGTCATTCCGCCGCTGCCAAACAGCACAGAGGGGAATTGTCCTGATGTATGATTCAAAAGAACAGGAAATAAACTCTGCCGCTCTCCGCCACTGCCAAGTAGGACGGACCTGGACAGTGTCAGTGGAAGGGGGATGCAGGGGGGTCCACCGTGCTGGAGCCCAAAAAGGGAATAAGACAGTAGCTTTCAGTAATGAAGGCGCTCTGGCTGCCACTGCAGACGACAAGTGATGAGAGATCATTAAAATAAGAACTGTGAGCTGAGGAGGAGGAAGGAGGATCATCAGGCCGCGCAACAGAACTAGAACCTCAGTGTGGCCCCAATTAAGATCCAGATCCTGAAGATAATGACTGTGGAGAGGTTATCTCTGAGTCTTCAAGTGCTCTCCATTCCTTTTAACAATCTCTTGATGTAAAGTTTTTTTGTTTAGGTCATATTTTTTCATGATGCAGACTATATAGGCAGTTTATTTCTGCAAATTGTTTTGTAACGGCTTCAATTTTTGCACCCAAATAAAAACACATTTTTTAAATTTTTGCTCACATTTCTAGTTTTACTTATTCATTGTGTGGTAGTTTATTTCAGACTTTTGGGTGAAAGCTTTTATTCAGATTTTTCCCCACCTTTAATTGCATTTTTATTTTATTTTAAATCTTCAGGGTTTTGCTCCGCCAAAGCAAAAAGATGGATTTGAAGAAAATATATTTCTCGTAATTTTTTCAGTCTGAAATTTGAAAGACAACTCATTACTGACAGGAAAGGTTGAGGGTGTTGGTCAATGTTGTTCACAACTCAATGAGGAATTATAATCTGGCAGGCAGTCATAATTTCATGGGGGATTGAGCTCTGATCCTCCATGGAAGAAGAAATGAAAGTTTGTGATGAATTACTGAATATATTGAGTAGAAGATTTTGGGACAGATGGAGAGACGCCCCCTGCTGTTCGGTGGCTTCTTGCCTCCGGGCGAGTCCCTGTTGGCCAGCGATCAGCAGCCGGTCTCCCACTCTGGCTCAGAGGACCGCCATGCGCCCACAGCCAGAACCAGCAGCACTCAATCACCCGGACAGCGACATCCTTTCACCATCAGAAGAGAGAGGCCCCTCTGGGGGGAAGGTGGACGAAGGAGGGAGGAGTGGGTATTTACGAGCAGAGCGTTCACACACACGCAAGCGCCGCCGCTGATATACTGCCGGCTGGACTGTGGGATTCGTGTCTGCCCCCTAACCAGACCCCTGAAGTGCTCCTCTGAGCTTTCTAGGAGCGGGAAGCTGCAAGCCCGACAAGATGAAACTCTCACAGTCGTTTATTAACGTCACTCCTTTAATTTGGCTGCAAATCATCATCCTCTCTTCACAACGCTCCTTATAGAAAGTTCCTGCAGGAAGGCGCTGAGCCATGAAACATTAGCATCCATGAGCAAATGATCTTGACCCAACATCCACTAGATATTTTTTGGTTTAGTCTCCATGATGAATTTTATTCACATTACTTATACATTTTTTTTTACTAAACATAGGTCAATTTTCAGTACATATATTTATTTTACTTTATTTTATTTAAAAAATACCAAATCAGTCTACATTTTTGGATATTGTTCTTCATTTTATTTTGTGTTTCTATCATTCCTTTTTTTCCCTTCCATTTATGGTTTAATTTGTTCCATTATTTTTTTGTATTCTTTAATTAGCAATTAATATTTATGGAAGGAATTAATACATATTCATTGTAGTTTCAATGTTCAGTTTTTCTCTTGACACTAAGATTTGCAAAATCCAATAGAAAATCCAAATCAGTCGACAATCAAGATTTTGTTTTCCGTGTTGCTTAAAGATAAAATATAAATAAAGTAATCACAGTAAACACAACAGGATGTGCAGCAATGATGTCATCATTTGATGTCATTTCACTGATGCTACTCTCACATCAGTGACGATTAGAAGGATTAGATTTGAAACAATAATGGAGGATGTCAAGTATGTAGATGTAGCTGTGAAGCTAAAGACGCAACTTTGGCGTCTCTTTGGCGGCGGGAATAAAAGCGCTGTAAAAGGTCTGTTAATGGCAGCAGTAATGTCTCGCCTCCATTAGAATACAGCAAGAAAAACATCTGCTTTGCATTTCAGTCTCTCGCTCTACTCCATTGAAGAGCGTCATATAACAAGTGTTTCTATAACCAAATACAGCACGTATTACTGAGGCCTTTAGCATGCATTAAGAATCATGATCACTACTACGGCTTCTATGTCTCTGTTGCTTGCATGACAGTACTCTGTCATATTATGATTAAATTAAAATAATAACAATAATATGACCCTTTTGACGACTTTTACTGCCAATGCTACAACAAATGTACAACACTGTACTACCTGAACAACAATTTCTTTGACATCTTATCCAGGTCTTCTCAATAAAAGTATTGAAGTATTTTCCCACAAATTCTATTTCCATAACCGATTATGCTACTTTTAAAATTTATGCTCATACTTTATAGTGCTTGGAATAATAAAACTACAATAGCTAATACTGTAATGACTACGGGAGTAGTAACAACTTCAACTGTTAATGCAAACTTACTCAAAACAATCCAACAAAATACCATTCAACTAAAAGATAGAGCTTGAAAAAACGTCTTCAGTCAAAGCACAGTGTCACAGATTGGTCCTGTAGTGACATCATCAAATCATAGAGATTAAAAGTATAGGTGTGTATTGACACAAACTCAGACAGGAAATGTCAACAAAACCAAGCATCACGTCACGACACGGCTTTGTAATTACACATAGACACTGGGCTATTAACCCCACCTCAGGTAGACGATTAGCGTGAGCGGGATCTTGCCCGCCATTATGAACATCAGGGTGGGGGAGTGGTGGGAGGGGGGGGATTGGGGTTGCCATGGTGACGGTAAACACACTTGTATACAGAGATGAGGCCGCACAGCGAGAGCGGATCATCTCCGCCTCTGGACGGATAAAGACCTGCGTCACCGGAATGCTCTCCAGGTGCGTGGGTCGGCAGGCTGCTTTGATGACACAGCATTTCTTTTCCCTTTTAAAAATCATTTAAATCAACTGTTGTAACCATTGTTAACACGATGTGGTAAATCATGCAACAAAGCGGCGCATTGAAATGTGCTAGTTCTTTAGTTTGTATGATAACTTTCATCTGATGTTCCACTTTTGAAATTGTTGTTTCCATGTTCATTAATAGAAAAATAATATTTTTTATTAAAATAAGCCACTCATTAAAAATTAAAGCTGATATTGTAGAGACTGAACATTTATCTTTTTTTTTAATTTATCAAAAAACAAAACATACTAACAAAATACCTGTTTGTGACTAAAAACTACAACCACAACTTGATTGAACCTATTTCTTCTTTACACCAACACTGGGACTGAATCAAGCCTAGTTTGTGCATCAGGTTCTTCCCCATATTTTCATTGAAATGCAGGCAACCTTGGCAGGAAGTGGGAGGCGGGAGTAACGCCAGCCTTTCATCATTTTCATCCCCAAAATCAGAGCAGGAAATGAATATGGATGCCCTCAGGCGAGAGGGAAGGAAGGAGTGGTGGGCCTGATGAGGTCCCTGAAGGATGGAGTCTGGACAGTGCCGGAACTTTCTCAGCTGGGCCGCTGCCAGAGTGTGCAACACACCAACACACACAGCAACCTCAACACACCAGGACTGATTAGCTCAACCACCGGTGCACCTTCATCTTATGTTACACCTGACACAAAGTGCCGGGGAGAAAAGGCGAGTTTGATCACTTTAATCCACAACAAATATCTGTATGACTTCTTGAAACAAAACAGTTTTCGTTAACAATTGATCACACAAAATAGATCCAATGCTGGCACCATAGCAGAATAAGTACTTCCAAGAACTAAGCAGAATGGTTGTTATTATTTACTTTCACATGTTACACACCCAACTAAATAAACACCTGAGCACCTGAGATGTTCAGCTATGATTGTAGTCTTGCTGTCTGACCTTAAATATCTCAGCATTCGCTCATCGGTCTATGTATGTTTAGCACCTTAGCTGGTTGGTACGAGTTTAGTGCAACAAAAAGGACAATATTAAGTATATTGTAGCATTTTGTGCCGTCTATAATATTAGAGTCACAATTAAATATCACCAGGCGATCCTTGTTTTGTTCTCATTTCTGTTCCGACATGTCTGAATAAACAAGATCACAGATGTGAACCAGCCACACTCCTCTGTCCTGCACCGGGCGGCTCTGAGGTAGAATCAAGAGTGATCAGTGCACGACCTCAACTCCACTTTAGGGATGTTCCCGTCGGCGACAGTTGCTACGGATACCGTGTTACAACCCGCAGAGGACTGTCTGTCACCAGCACAGGTAGATGCTCACACTGAATCTGAGTGACAGGAACGACTCTTGACAGAATAACACATGGCCGCACAGAGACATGCCGACATGTCAATGCTAGGTTTTTGTAGCACTCCTCTGAGACCAAGTGAGAAAAGTTTGTCTGGTGTAAAATCGACGATGAGATATTTTTAACATGACATTTCAGTTCCTGCATCTGTAAGTAATACAACATATTTTAGTAAATGCACTCATGCACTACCCCTAGTATCTTGAATAGTATTTTTGAGGTAGCCAGAATAGTTGTACAAGTTGGAGTATTACCAACAGTTGATACTGAACCATTTAGTCAAAACATATTTGAGAAAAGAAGATCTAGTACAAGTTGCAGAAGAGCTGTCCACGTAGTAATGGGTAGTAGCACCTGAAGCACATCACCAAGGACAGGCAGAAACCATCACAAGTGGAAGAACACTGTACTATGATTATAGCAACACACATTCCTCCTGGAGTGAAGCAGATGAGGGTAAGAATTCATCTCACCGCAACACAGTGCCATTAATTCTCATGCTCCCGGAGGTGCAAGACATGCATGAGATTCATCTGTTGATCCGTCCACACACACGCACAGACAGACGCATACACACACATCCCAGCAACATATTCCACTGTAACAGTGTGCTCTGAGAGGCCTCGCTGTGTTAATCTCAAGAATGCTGCTACAGTTTACAGCTAAGGCAGCCTGTGATGGACAGGAAGAGTTATGTCAAGCCCGGCCCACGACCTCTCCCCAAGTCTGGGCCATGATATATGACCACCATTGTGGGAGGACGTTGAAGACCATGAAATGGTTGTCAGGATTTGCAGAAAGGAGGAACATGACGGATCTGTGTCTGGACGTACTGTCGTCACTGCGCTTGTTTACACTTGCCTGGGTTCCTACGAATCATCGTGGGAGCTGTTGGAGATGAACACCTCAAACACATTTCTTCCCTTTTACCGTGGAGTGGTCAAATACCGCAAGCATTACCACTATAACATAAGAGTGAAAGCAAGGGAGAGGAGAAGGCTAGCAGAGAGGTGTGTCTTGTACCTTGTCGAGGTTAGATGTGTCTGGATAACTCTGAGGTTCGAGGCAAGAACTGAGGATCTCTTGCAGGAAAGGGCCATGGAAGGGTAATGGGCAGTCAAATACTCTGTCGGGTTTTACATGTTGTTCCAGGCATTGTGCCAGGTCATGTCAGGCACAGTAGTTGTAGTTGGTAACGTCTCTGAACTCACTAGTTGGATGACTAACGAATATGACTGGACTCTCATTGCTGTGGTCCTAGGAGAGTATCTTCTGAGTAAACCAGTCAGTTTGAAAAACAAAAGCTACATTGTGAAAAAAAAAACTGTTGCAGGTCAACCACTGTAAAAGCAGTTCAAACTAAACCACCACAACTCTGGTGTTTTAACCACACATGGAATATTTGTAGTTACCAGCTGGACTCCTGGCTGTTTCCAGTGCTCTTAATGAAATCGAGTTGGCAATGACGTCACTGCTCATCAACGTGTACCATCTGTGTGACACGTCCGGCTGCCTTTTGGCACTTCCTGTACAAAGACCTCCCAGTGTTACATTCACCATGTGAGTTGTGAATCCTCTGCATGCAGAAATGACCTCTTTCATCGGAACAGAAGGGCGCCAGACGAAGGCACTGCAGAGACCTTCAAGCTCTGATGTGGTGTCGCGTGATGACAGAGAAACAACAGATTATTAAAAACCTGCCCTGATCTCTGCGTGCAACAATATCGGATTCAAAAGAATCCACAGCATTTACTCAAATTACTTCATCTCCTCACAATATAGCAGCTGCGGGATCTTTGCTTTCCCAGCATTCATTTTATGCCCTAAATTATACCATTTATCACAAGCTCGTTACAAAGACAGTCAATTTTGAACCTTTAATTCTGAACTGAAATCATACGAGCGGCCCATTCGTCATCCACCTGACATCCACAAGTAGTGTTTGCAAAGAAAAAAAAAACAATATCATCAAAATAAAGTTAGTGCTCAGTACAAGTCATCAGACTGATAAACTGCTGGAAACTGTATTGCTTTTTGATTCAGAATAAACATTATTACAGACACAAATATTGCAGGGATTCTTGCAAGACTACATCATCTTTCTGAAAGACTGTGATTATGACACTAGAAGTAAAAACATGTCCACTGTTTAGTCTGAGAGGCGCAGAGTCATGCATTAAAGATATATATATATTTATGCACCCATGTATATATTGTGCAGCTTGAACACAAACAGTCAAAAATGTCCGTGAGACAATGTATGATTTGATGTCACTCAGCAGAAAAGTGTTACAGTGACTATTGCATTGACGTGAAGGATAATCACAGATCCATATTTTGAGACCCAAAAATGAGCTGAATATCCTCGGCTGAGTACACACAACACAGGAGGAGCGGTCAGCCGTAGAGTAACCAGGGAGTGTTTACAGACCAGTGTAAGCGCCGCCACTGTCGCGTGCATCTCCTTAATCAAGCTGTAAGACCGACAGAATAATTCGACATTCATCACGGACACCACGGCTGTCACGGTGCTTTAATGAGCATCAATTAAGATGTTTCAACACTCTGGCTCACAGGAAAACCGCCGACATAAGCAGGCGGCAAAAAGGACAAAGCAGGAAGCAGGTTTGGGCATGTTTTTGCAGAATAATCCTCAGAGTTTGAGACAAGATTTTGAACTATGACACTAATTCTCGGCCGGTGGATGACGGTTGCCAGGAGTGACTTAGCTAGCTCTTGATGGTGCTGTTCAACGGTTTGAGGTGGTGTTGGGGTTGAGCCTGGTGGTTGATACTGGACCTTGTGTGAGAACAGGTGATGCTGGTTTTCAGTTGGTGTTAGGGGTACATTTGTTTTTTAGCCTGTTTTGATTTCAAGGGTTGAGTTGGGTGTGCTGGTGTCAATTAACTTGGCATCATGGTTTGGGTTATTGTCGCTTGATTTAGCTCAACTTCAAGTTAAAATTTGTTTCAGGCAGAGTTTGCTGGATTTACTTTAGAGTCATTCATTTTGACTGGATTCGTGATCACAATACCTGCTCTGCTGTCACAATAGCTTCTTTGTAGCTGCTCCATAAACAACAGGAGGTTTTATGTTTTTATGAATCAGAATACATGGCTATAAATGCATGTCGCTCATCACAGTGATGTGATCCAGCCACGCCTTGGCCCTTACAGAGCGATTGAGAACATCAGGGACCAGCGGGTCGTCAGTGGATGGCAGAACATCAACTTTATTCATCAAATTAGCCGCGATGTAACTGCGGCACACGGCGGCTCATAAAACACACTGGTCATAAACCTGTCGGTGAGCCATCAGCCCGCCACAAAATGAAGTTATTCAGGGTCCTGGGTTCACAACTTCATACACTTCTGGACTCACGCGGCCAACAGCACTTCCTCGGGGTCGCCACCTCACTGGGAGCTGTTGCCATGGAGACCTGAAGGAGAGGAGCTCTCATCCTGCTCTCACTTTGAACTGGTTTACGACGACATCAGCACTTTTATTCTCTACAGTTAGAACAGGAAGATGAATGTTTCCATGGTGGCCTAATGGTAATGAACCAAGTAACAAGACTTCAGTCAACAAATTCATAAATTCCTCAGATGAAGCTGAAGAAACAAAAAAAAAAGCCCAAAACAAACAAGAATAGCAGCCACATTCATCTGAAGTGGAACCACGTTGTACCTGATTTGCTTCTGATCAAACTCTTAATGAGCCTCAATTAAGATTTATTATGCAAATTAGTGCTCAGCCGCTGGCGGCAGCGACAACAATGAGCTAACAACGTGATTGCTAACGATCACAAAACAGCATTGCACTGAGACACTCGCCGACAGGTCAATCACCAAGTCCAGGACTAGAGTGTTTTCTCCAGACTGTTACAGTGACTTGCAGGGTAACTGGAGCAAATCCTAGTGGACGTTTGAGCAACAGACCCAGCTGAGCCTGAAGGGTTGTCCATCACCAGCACAATGTTTATGAGCAATAAAAATGTCATTAGGTGCCAAATTTGTAGTCGGGGAACCCACAACTGTCACCCCCCCACCCCCATGTGGTTCACCTCAGAAATAGTCAAGATTTACCCCGGATTTGCAAAATTGCAAATTTACCTTGCATTAACTTCAGATCGTTTTACCCCACATTCGCCTCACATATACTGTAAAATCCATTGCAGGTGATTTTCAAATTTACCAAATTATTATCTCATCGAACCATGCATTCACCTCTGATGGGGATTTTACATCAGATTAGACTAGACAATATTAGACTATTTTTGGTATTAAAATTGTGAATAATAATGGATCAGATGATAATCCAAATCAGAAATAATCCAGTTTATCATCTTGGACAATATTCAAGAGTTTGTCAGCAATATATACGATAAATGTGAACGTCAGCCAGACAAACATCATATTCATATGAATCTAATGAAATGATTATTTAGTCCCTGAACAGTTACTTGGAGTAACTGTTTAAGGTCTTGATTCACCCAAAATATTTTCAACTTTTGTCAACTTTATATTTGGAAGCGGAATATTACAGACAAAGACCCACACATACACACACACTCACGTAGTGCTGGTGAGCGACACAGAACCAATCACAACACTCGCTGTTCTTTGTTTTTGTTTGCCAGAGCAGGCGTAGGAGAGAGACGGCGGCGGCGCTGGAGGGCACGGCGTCTCGTCACCTCACTGTCTGTCTGCCGCACAAACGGGAGCTGAACCATTAGCCGCGCAGCTGTCACCTCCGCAGGTTCATGTCCCGATCGCCTGGCTCTCTCAGGTGTGTGTGTCGACAAGTCGCGCACTGCAGGGACTCGACTTGTTAAACAAAGTGGAACCGCACAACGTCATAAGCACCTGTTTAAGTGGGAAAACAGATGAGCATGAGATAAAATTAAACCAGAAGCTGGAGCAAAGGTTCCTCAAGTAATAGTAGGTTTAACTTCCATATCATTTTAATTGCTGTTTTTTCATCCTAAAAAAGCAAAATCATTTGAATTTTCAGACTACATGCACATGATAAACTACGAGAGTAAACCTTTGTGATGTTAAAGCAATAACTCAACGGAACTCAACTGCTCTTTGTCATTCGGCATTCGTCTAACCTGGAAAAACAACATCTGCTGGAACGCCGGATGTTTCCGGAACAAACCACTCAGGAGGAATTGTGCTGCTGATTCTCACGCGCCGCTGTCACTCACTTTGGTCTGCTCCGCCATTTATCTTGTTAACAGCAAACTGGTCTTTAAAGGGGAGAGGGTGTGCAGGGGGAGCATGCACACCCGCGAGTGATCGCGCGCACACACACTTAAGTTTACAGCTTGAGCTCAAATGAAAACCACAACTGTGCAACAAGCCAGTTCTCATGATTTTGTGTGGGTCCAATCCAGACTGTGTCCTATAATGCAAACAGACAAGGTTTGTGTGTCCAACTTTTGTGTGTTGGTGAGGAATAAAATAATGTGTGTTAATGTTTGCTTGTAAATCCTAATTAATGTGCATCAATGACCATGGAGTGTTTGTGATTTGAGTGACTCTGGGTATCTATACATATGGCTCTGTGCACATGTGTGGCTGTGTGTGTGTGGGCATGTTTTGCCATACTTAGTAGAGTAGCATGTCTTGAAAAGCCACCTTCTTGTGAGGACATTTTGTTTTGTGAAGACATTTTGGCCTGTCCTCACAAAGCAAAATGGGTTAACACGCCAATAAAAGGGGTTAACACACGCCAGTTAAAGTAGCTTATTATAATTGGGCACAGGTTCAGAGATCTGGTTAAGGTTAGTCATTTGTTTTGGATGGTTAAGGGTGAGAGGTTGGGGAATGCCAGCAATGAGAGGTTCTCACAAAAATAGCAAAACGTGTGTGTGTGTTAAGTGTGTGCACTCATAAATGCATTGAGTGGGTTAACCTCTATTGTGAGTATAAATGTTTCTATTTAATTTGTGCATGTGTGTGTGTCTTGTGTTTGCACAAACGTACGAATGTATATACTAATATGTGTGCTTGTTACATGTAACGCACACATAACACATTTTATTTATAAGCACCTTCCAAAAATCTGAGGGTCAGTGCACAATATAAGCAAACACAGATTCATTTGAGGCTTCACACAAGTGTGCGCTGAGCTACTGACCGCTGCAGCCCGGCAGCAACAAAACCACTGACACCCAGCGGTGGGGTTCATGAGACAATGCTGTAATCCCACCAGCTCCTGTATGTCTGCCGATAACTTCAAACCAACTGGATGAGAGCGCGGAGCACTGAAGGGGACATCGTCTCTTTAAGAAGCAAAAGTGAAACCTCTGCATGAAGCAGCCTCGGCAGTCCTCTCTCCTTGTTCCCCTCCACACATCATTACACATATTATTATAACACGACTGTCAGCCGGCGTCTCTGCGCTGCGTTCCTGCTCTGCCAGGTAATCAATTTGTCGTCACTCTCTGTAACCTCAGTAAAGTCATCAAGTGAAATGAGTTACAGCTGCAGAGAGGGAGAGAGAGGGTGAGGGGGGGGAATGGCGGCGGCCCTGGAACATTCCCGCCGCTTCACAGCACATCCCAGGTCCTGACGGTGAAATATTAATGCACAATTTGTTTATCTGCAGGCCCACATCTCCTCCGGTGCCGAGCTGTTAATTTTCTATGGGCGCAGACAACGGATCAGTCAGTCATGAACTCTTCACAGCCATTACCGGCAGACATTTTGATTAAGTATTCCTAATGTAGTGGATGGGAAAGAATGAAAACACTCTGCCTGCCAACTTTTGATTGACCATTAAGCCACTGATGAATGTGCCTGTCAGAGAGGAGACAATTACCTCAACAATGAAGAAACTCTTCTGGTTTCTCTGCGCCTGACACATTTACCAGCCACAGCCAGCAAGCGGATCACTTAGGCGTCTCCTCGCAACTCCTCTGAATTTCACCCGCCGCCTTTGTTCATGTTTTGGAGGGAAAATGGAGCTTTTAGAGGGCGAAACTAAATATTTACTGTCATGTAGAGAGCGTGACTCAATGTGATCTCTGGAGGTCACCAAATAAATAGCATTTTGAAAAAGGGTTCTGTTTTCATTTATAAAAACAGAAATGGTGAACAATTAATAAATGACTTTCAATTAACTTTGATTGAATTGTGTTTATTTTAGTTTATATAGTGAATTTCATTACATCTTATTCACGCTTAGCTCTGAATTACGAATATTATAGCAATGGAAATGTTTGTCAGCCTTTACTGTTTAGCTTTTACAATCCAAGTAGCATTGTTATTGTTGTTGTCCTATCATATCAAGGATTGGGTCAAATTTAATGAAAAGAGAAGTATTTTTTGTTGTGAGGACGATCCCATAATATCCATTTTGGACGATGACCCGAATGTGTTTCTGCAACGGTAACCCAGGGTCACAAGGTATTTTGGTTGTTCTGAATACAATTGAAGGAAATTTAAAAAATCTTTCTTACCAAGACTCCCCTAACAAACAAGAGCTAGTGGTCACAGGCCTGAAGGTGTCAGTAGAGAGCACGGAATTGAAACAAACGCAGAAGAAGGCAGCACAAAACGAAGAAATCAAGAGCAGAGAAAGACGATAAAGGCTTGACTGCAAAAATGTTCCGCTAACAACAACGTATGAGTAAAACACTCATTGTCGGCGATGAAAAAGATGGTCATGTACTTCCCGTCTTAAAGCATCCCATATTTACTGCTCTGACAGTCTGAAAGACTTCAGGTGTCGATCAGCAGACTTACCAGCAGAATTACCAACAAAAATATAAATGCATCATGGCTAACTGTGGTAAGCATTCAGCATTTCCCGTTATATGGAAATCATATGACATGGCTCACAAAAATGTTTATTTCAACAGAAGGTAACAACTGCAAGTGCAAGTGGCTAACTGTGAACATTTTGCTGCTGTTTTATTTGCAACTTCTAATTTGTCGGTGGGATACACCTCAAAATAAAAAATTGTACAAACAGTTTTACAGTGTGGAAAATATTGCTCAACAATATTTAACATTAGCATGCCACTATTAGCTCCCCTATCGGATGTAAATGAACAATGATTACATTGCCAATGATGCTTCATTTACAATATAGAAAAATGTTTTGATCTTTGTCGGATACTGAATATATCTTTTTTTTTTTAAACTAATTTTGATTGTTTTCACAATCTCTGTGCTGCGAAATATATTTGCTATTCGGCCATGGATGGCAGCAGAACACCGAATATGGTGCCACCACAAACTGCTATTTGTACTTCTCTTTCATACACGAAACAGCATACACGAAACAGCAGCTCGCTGCGGTTCCGATCGCAACATTGCCGAGAATGTTACTGTGGATGACTGCATTAGTGTGACGGTAATAGTCAAGCTGAATGACAACCTCACCAGTGAGCAGCACTGGAAGTTGCAAACAAAACAAAATGAGAAAACTGAAAACTGTCTGTGATTTAACCATCTAAAAACTACCAATAACTATGATTTAAGTCACAATATGACAATAATAAAATGCTTAGAGGACGATTGTTTTCAAGCAGAGAAGAGTAAAATACTGGCAAAACACCTGACAACTGCTGTTTGTGTTGAAGATAAACAGATGATTGCATCAAAATAAGGACTAGGCTCAAGAGTGACACATTTCTGAAGCGACTGCAAAACAGCTGAGTTTCCAGCGTACATAACTGAAGCTCAGACATTCAAAAAGTAAAATCAACGCTAATACTAATAACCGAAGGATAAACTATATTAGCTCTCATTTATCGGTTCTGGCACAAATACAACAATGATAATCTATTTAATACAATACATTTGGACTGTTTGATGTCAGCAATCCTTTTGCACTGGAACAAAAACCCTTCAGCAGTCCATCATGCTATCCTAACGCCACTGCACCTTCCAACTCTACTCTAAATTCCTTTCCTTCATTCTTCCTTTCCTCTATCACTACAACATCATTTCTAGTGTTACTGCCCTTCATCTGTTAGGTTCCATGCCCCGGGTTATGAATAAACATCCATGGTGGCCCCGGGGTTCAGGACCACGGGTCGCCACCAATATTTTGGCAGCAAACAACAACCATCTGCTTCATACATCAATAATACAGACGGATGAGCCACAGAGAAAGATACATGAATTCTCCCAACAAAAGGATAAACCGCTCAGTAACAAGGTCAAGGTGAAAAATAATCTGGAGCGGAGATTAGAGACCTGGAATCACAAGAAACTACTCTGATAATATATATGTAGCTCAGTTACATCTTCAGCATTTTCATACTCACTAAAGTGCTGTTTTATCCACGCTAAATTTCATTTTGTGTGATAACTGTAATCAACAATCTCAAAGCTCACATCTTATTTACATTTTGATCCCTTTTCAAGCCAGGAGGATTCATGTCCCTATCATAGCTCATCTGAGCAGTGTGTGTGGAAGCGCTGCCTGTCATGGAAGTGTGTGTAACCCATTCTCCATTTGTCCATAAGATTATGGAGAGTTCACTCAGAGTTCATCTGCTACGGATCCAGCGAATTCCCCTCCTCATTTCCATAGATCACCGGCCGGGAACTTTCACATGGATACATCTTAAAATTACGATCAAAGACCAAGACTTGTACCGAACAAATGCGGGTAGTAGCGTGGAGCTCGAACTCAGCTCAATTGGTGCGCTAGTGATGAGATAAAAACCGTGAAACCATCGAACTAGACGTCGTTAAATGTGGCTATTTTGAGATGAAGAAAGGTCCCGTGTGAAAAAGTTTGCGGTGTTGGGTCCATCCGAACGCGGCTGATAACAACTGGAATCGCTTTATCTCGTCAAGAAAGATAGTTACCTGCAGCCCGTTTGGGCGCCTGCTGTTTCCTCCGTGGCATCTCTCCCTGGACGTGTTTCTCTCTCGGGGTTCAGTTCAGGTGTGATGGGAATGCGGTGCGGACGGTCCACGCATAGAGACGCCGTCTTCACCTCGGACTTCTTCAGTCTTGGAAAAAAAAATCCCACTCTGGCGAAGCACACAAAACAACCGCTTCCCCTTCGTCCTTGTTTGGCGGTGGACTGTTTGGTTCTCAGCGTCCGGTTCCGTCCATTTGATCGACGCGTGTCAGTCGGTACTGTCAGGTCCGCAGGCTCTCAGTGCGGAAGGAGGATGAGACGAGCAGGAGCGGCGCTGGCGGCACACATCGATCCGCGGCAGCAAGTGAACATTAAAAACTCCTCCCTCCTCGCCCGGACTTGATGATGGCAGCGAGACATTTGTTACACTAGATAACCAGGAGTTTATTAAAGGAACAGAGGCCGAGCCAGAGACGCTGCCTGCCGCCGCCTGTCGCCCGGAGCCGATGACACCCGCAGCCCCCCCGCCTCCCAAGAAAACCGCCAGATTTTTACACGTCCCGAATGCGAGTTTGTTTGTTGAAATGTACTGAGTTATGCGACAAACTGGGTTCAAGCATTAGTTAACGACAGCTGAAAACGAAGTGAGCAAACACATTCAGGCAGTCAAGTGAATGAAATACCCAGCAACATCAGAAAGAAAACTTGAAATACGCGTAATGACAGCGAACGTGACGTCATGAGCTAGCGTCAGCTAATAGTAGCCAAATGAACTTTCCAACACACATGTCATGAGTTCGTGAATATGTCATATTTTCAGAACTCTGACCAAGAATTACAACGACAATATAATGTACAACTTACCTGTGTAACTTGCTCCTGCCGTCAAGGCAATTGATTTGCGGACGTTAGCTAAAGCTAATGGTTTACAGTGAACATTCCCGAGTCGTTTGACTAAACACAACACATTTCCAAGTTTCTTGGGGAAAATAATAAGCACACGACAGATAAAGAATGTACTCATAAGCACTGCTAACCAAGCTAAGTTAAGAAAGGGGACGGTTTTTTGCCGAACATTTCGACTATAAGCACGTAATTAGCCTAAAAATTAGCATGACAGTTCGTGTCAGTTTTTCTTTGGCTTCGAGCACAAATAATGCAAACAAAACTCACGGAGGAGAAGAAGCCTCTCATCGTCTTCGGTCCATATCTGTGGTACCGTCTGCCCCAGAGGCCGCGGGCTGCAGAGAGGGCTGATATTAATGCATGACTTCATTAATATATGTATATATAACTTCGACATTCGTCACTCAAATCTGTCTTTTACCTGAATAACGTGCTGTGGCTCGGTGCTGGACCGTCTGGACCGGTGTTCCCCTCAGGTTAAACGGTTGCGTCAAGTGTGGGCGGTCCAACTACGGGTTCCGGTCTCACCAGACTTGGCCTGCGCGTGTGTTTTGGGCCGTTCGTTTGCATTTTCTTGTGAAACAACTTTATGAAAAAAAGTTAATGGAATGCCTACTAGATGTAAAAATATGAATTTACAGTCAACTTAATGTGAAGTTCATTCATGAGCTTTCACGACGCTCAAACCACAAACAAATCCTGACCCTTTGCCGAATGACCATGCTAATATTGAGTGTTATTTCAGTTTTGACGTTTACGCTTTCGCAAACGTACGTTCAAATAAGACGTCAAAAATGAGCAAAGACATCAGTAATGTCTGCTGCCTCTCCGGCGGTGACCTAATCAAACACGAAGTGGAGGAGATGGATGACATGATTCCACAGAGACAACACCCTCAGATCCGGGCTCACCCGCATTACAAATGGCTTCCTGATAATATTCCATCACCCTGTTTCATGTCTGCCAGTCATTCTGGCTCACCTCTGGTGAACTCTGGTTGAACCTGAGTCATCAATCACAGCTGGGATCAAGTCAGAGTCGTATGTCAGTTCAGTTCACTGCCAGTGTACATTGTGTGTATGTGTGTGTGTGTTTGTCCTGCTTTTGTGGCATTATAATTCACTTTTTAAGTTGCTTAAGCATCTGCTTACTTTTGTTTTTATCATCACCTTCCAGACATGTGACTGTTCCTAGTATTTATCATGTGATTTATACATCTGAGCGTGTGTCTCAGCACCTTTAGTGTTTTATCGGCACATTAAGTCTTCAAGTTGAGTGACCTAGAGGGAACAGAAAGAGTTTGTGCTGCCTCTGGAAATCTGGAACGTTTGCCCACATGTTTGAGGTGTCTAGCTACAATTGGCCTTCTGTGTGGCGTCAACAAAGCCACCCCAGAAAGCGTCTCTTGACTCCCACGAGTTTGTACCGGCGGTCTGCGCTACAGTTCTTAGCAAGATTCTGACTCACTCTGCAGCCTTCATGCCACTCTCAGGGTAGTGCTGACAGAAAGTGCAAGAAGATCCAGGAAAGGACCAGGATGGTGTCTGGCTCTACTTATGACAATTCAAATCATCGGAAGGGATGTCGTTGGTGGTGGACTACAAAAGAGTAACCTCTGGTCAACTGTTTCTTCCACTCCGTCTTATGGCAGTTCCAATGTTGGACACCAACTACAGAAACATTCCCCCACTATCACAACCTCTGACCTTCACGTGTGACAGAGGAAGTCTCCTCTCCACTCTGCAAATTCTACCCTTCATACTACACGTGTGAACTTAAGTGAAGACGTTCTATTCCACGTCAGCCTCAACCAAGACGTGCCAGCAAGTTTTCAAACGCTCAGCGAGGCTTGTGTTTTCGGTCAGTCAACTCCAGACCATCTCAACACTGCTCTCATTCATATTTGACAGCGACTATTTAAGTCTCTCTGACAAGAGGGACTCTAATTATAGCGCCGGCGTGGCGATGAAAGCCGGCCGTCAAAGAAATCCAAACCTGTCTTTAATTCAAAGATGAATTTCGTGTACAACGGACAGCTGGTGATTGAAATCCAGTCTTATCATTTTCAAAGCAAAACAACAACATATGCAGTCGCTTGATTCGGCCGATGTAATAGGAATAAAACTAAAAAAAAAAAACAAATAGCTATTACAAATTCAAATGATGTCTTAAAAAAACTCCAGGCTGCATGATTGACAAGTAGCTAAAAATAAAACCTGGCTCTCGGTTCTGTGTTTGTGATCGCCACAACAAACAGGATCTTGAAAGAGTGATTATTGTTTTGATGGCAGATATCAAGAGGAGCACTAATGACGGTTTTTGATACGTGGCAATCCATTTAGCAGCAGCAGACACTTGTGGTTGTTTTGAAAGCAGCGTTGTTGCTGTTGGAAGCAGCGCCGTGTTTGTCCCCGGGCTAAATGTACCAGATGACACAGATCATCCAGGCTTCATCTTTTCCACACAACTCGCCACCTTTGCACAATTTTGGGGAGAAATTGAAGTGACAGACAATTTAGAAATACAGTTTGATCCAGCAGATAACTGATAAGAGAGGAAGGGTTTGATTTCGTCGGCCGCCGGCAGCTTCGCTTTACGTTGCAAGGAAACGAAGGCGACAAACATTAAAACGTACCGAACCCTGGTGCAGCTGCGTGACACCTTTATTACATGTCAGGAGAAGCATTTTAATAACTTTACCATCAGCGGAGTAAACTATTCTTATTCATGAGGATGAAGAAGTGATAAGGAAGTGAGGTGGTGAGATACAAGTGTGTTCCTGAAGTAGGAAGATGATAATCAGGCTGTAAAAATCTGCAGTTCAAAGGTGTGTGTGTGTTGAAAATCACCATTGAGGCGAAGCTCTGACGTGCAGGGAGGGCCTGGAATGCATTTTTTCCTCCATTCACTCTGGCATTGGCGGTGGATGCGTCATGACTCACCCAACACCCACTACTTCTCGAGCAAAGCCGAGGTCAAGCCAGAACACTTATGTTGCCCCTTAGCTTAGCCTAACAGCTAGTGGTAATCCTATCTGCGGCCCAAACACTGACAGCGTGGCATCAGAGGTGTGTCCCTCAAGCCAGCGAAAGAGAGCGCTCAGACCTGTCGTGTGATCGCAACAAAGGTATTGATAATCCTATGAAGCAACATACAAACAGGTGCTGCTGGCAGGTGGACAACAAACCTGCTTTTGGAGGAAAAAAGAGCAGATAGAAGCGCAGAAACGCCATCTGCTCCACACTCCTCATCCGGCTCTGATCACGTCTTTACCTCCATCATACTTCCATGTACACATTGTGTACCTGCAGTGTGTAGCTGTGTCACTAATTACACTCGCTGTTAATTCACATCATCTGTTGTTGTGGGTGGCACAGCTGCTTGTGCACTTGTTGTTATCAGGTTAGCCAGGGAAACTGCAGCAAGACAAATATCAACAAAAATGCTGCATGAGTGGAAAGCAGGAGCGATTTTAATGTCATAGTGTTTATCAGTGAACCGAAGCCATGCAAGCCACTATTGATGATACACTGATCAAATCTGAACAAAGCTTTGGTATCCAGTATAAGGCATCATCTAACTGCAGCATGGCTTCCATTGTGGTCTGAGATACCTTTAACTGAACAGTGGCACTTTGGTTATGCACATTTGTGTAGCAGCAGTGGTCAACATGAAGACTCAGGGCCCTCGTGCTGCGATGGCAGCGAGTGAAAGACTTCTTCTCCTGCAGGAGTAGAGCAGTGCTCTTTGTCATGAGCAATGTAGAACAATGTCGTGAGAAAAGAGGATGTGTCCAGCAGCACAGGACCTTTGGTCACCCCCACTGTGTGCCATCGTTGGGTCTGACACTTGAGAGTCCACTTCTTCTCCAACTCTTGGGTGAACCACACAAGCAAACCCTTCGATCCTCCGCCAACCCCGTCTGGTAGAGTAGAACTGCTCCGGTTCAGCAGTCGGCAGTCAGTTCACCTTGATCAGCTGTCAGGAGAACTCTGACCCAGATGAGGCCGTCATAGGAACGTACTGTATCAGAAGAAGCAAAACCCACGCTGTCAGTCAGGGAAGTCAAGATGGATGGATTGAAGCGAAGTCTAAATCTATATAATCTGCTGTCTTTTCTCATTTCACCCCCAAAACAAGTGAGCAAACACTCCTCCCAACGTTGCTGCTTGACCTATTTCCTCTCGTGTAATCTATCGTCAACGCAGCCTCGTGAAGTGTCTTAATTATTCATGCTTGATTTCAAAATGAAGAGCTCTGAGAACACTGCTCCACAGGAGGATTGACACACGCAAGACTGCTCATACAAGCACACATGGAGTGCCGCGCTGGAGCAGCGCTGCGCTGGGGCAGTGGCCTGCGCCCTCCACTGACTCCGTACATGGCTGGTGCACAGAGTGGAGATACAGTTAATGCCCCATCAGCACATTTTCAAAATGTATCTCAGTGGATGCTCAGGATTTAGGATTAGCTGTTTGTTCAGGCAGGCAAGTATCTTCTGCAACTGATGTCTTCAAGAATATATAGTGATGTCAAGTCCTGTGGGAGTTTGTCGAATCATTAGTTCAGGACGGGATGTTTTTTAAAAGGAGAAGTGATTTCAACAGAATCCAGGTCTAAGATTCCACCGGTGGACTGTAGACCACATACAGAAGCCATAAATAGACCTGAAGAGGCCAGAAATGGACTGAAACGTTTCAGAAATGACACCTGAGCCAGACTGAAGTGAACTTCAAGATGCCAAAAGAAGTACAAGCCAGAAGTGGACTTGGAAGA
Source organism: Synchiropus splendidus (assembly GCF_027744825.2). Classification (NCBI taxonomy): domain Eukaryota; kingdom Metazoa; phylum Chordata; class Actinopteri; order Syngnathiformes; family Callionymidae; genus Synchiropus; species Synchiropus splendidus. The sequence goes on from NC_071351.1 coordinate 4,320,757, forward strand.
CAATTGAAATCAACTTCAGGGGATCAGTAGTGAACTTAATGGACCTGAGGTGGATTTTCAGACGTCATGATCCGCTTTTATTTTGGTTATTGGAACTTCCATTTCGTGTTTCTCCCTTTCCTGGTTAATGGCACAGGGCTAAATCTTCTAATCACCGTCAAGACCTCTTAAGCACATGGACTCCATGTGCCAGATCGACTCCATTAATTCTTGGTATATTGGTTGTCCTCGCTTGTCCTTGCTATTCGCTTGCTCGGTTCATTGTGTGGATCATTGAGTTAGTGTTTCGTTCCTTCTTCTGTTTCCACGTGTTTCCTGGTTTGTCCCGTGATTTTGTTATTGCTGTTCATCGTGTGTTGTCTCTCTGTTTACAGATTTATGTTCATTGGATTCTCCCGGTTCGGTGAAGCTTTTTGTTGCACTCTTATTCTCACTCAAGGACTCCTCCCGGTTTGGTAACGCTTTCTCTTCTGGATTTATTGTTGTGTAATATTAAATATTGTACTTTCGCCACATCTTGCCTCTGTGAGTTCCTCGTCTCGGCACTTAGGTCGGCTCCGTTCGTCGATCATAACACCAGGAACCACAAGTGGACCTGAGGAGAAGTGAGATCAATATATCCTGGCTTGACAAACACAGGACCAGTAGTGTAGTTACTGAATACAAGAACCAGGCAAGTCAAGACCCGGTGGTGAGCCAAAGTCAAATTGTTGTTGATCCACAAAAAGAAAAGTAAGTTCTTCAATCGGGAGACAAAGACATCATATCACTTGCCGAGATTCAAAGGCACAGGTAGGCTGCCGAAACCAGGCTCTCGTGTTTGGGTGTCTCTCATTTCCTCCCGTCTTGTTGCTCATCAGCTCGGCTGTCAGGGCGGCTGCTTTGATGGCATCACTGACAATTAGCAAGACGGTGCCACACAAAACCATCTGGACAGGCTCGTCTCTCCCGGCTGCTGAGCCACACACTTTCTCTGGCGTGACAAAAATAAATCTCAAGGTCGGCCGCTGTCACTTTTAAAAGTATCGAGGTAGATTTACGGACGCAGATTTATTTTGAGAAGGTTTACCAGCTAATGACGAGGCGTCCCGCGACTGTTAAGTGGAGATGGGGAATTAAATCAGTAAAGTACAACGACGTGGCGGCATAATGTTGGCCGGGTTTTATCGCCGCACGTATTTCATGCTCGGGATCCGGGGCGGTGATTGATCGGCCTGCTGGTATATCACTTTTATAGTGATTAGATAGATAGATAGTCCTTCACATTGTTTTATGTCCATTTAGGTCAGTTTGATTCCATGAAGCCTTTTTCTGCTCTTTAATCTCGTTTTGGACGTCTTGGATGTAATTTACAGAGGCGCACTGATTAATTTAGGACCACAACATCGCAGTGATATAGGGGGGACAACTTACAGCAGCTTTCAACCTCAATTCGCTTAGACTGATGGGACAGGTGAACAACATCTGCAGGAGGGTCCAGCATCATCCTTCTGGGCTTTTTGAGTTAGCGTGACTAGAATTGGACCAGAAATGGACTTAAACCAGGCAGGTAGACCTAAATCAGCTCAAGGGACCTTGAAAGACAGACGTTCACAACAGTGAAGCAAGTAGCACTGAGTGACATTCGGAAACGTTAAGATTAAAAGTTGAATTAAGAAGACAGAAGTGAATGAAAAGTCCAGGAATTGAATTGAATTGGACGGAAAATTGAGCGGACTTTCACCAAGATGCCTTTGTTGGACATTCGAGACATCAATTGTTATTATTAGTTTGATCCCTGTCTCTGGTGCAAAAGCTCTTGACGTGGTTGCCATTTTAAGGTTGCAAAACGTCCTTGGTCCAAACTGAAAAGTAGTCTTCACCTCCATTTCTGCGGCATCTTTATTGTGATTTACACTCTTCCTTAAACAGGGCCTCCTTGGTCCGACATGTTTCCCGTTCTCGCGTATCTTCTTCTTGGTTTTGTTGCTAAATATCAACGTTATGATTCAGCACTAAACCCACAGCCTCCGCCTCTGCCCCCTCCTCCCCTCCAGTCGTTGATGTTTAATTGAGATTCAAACGTTGGACGCTGATCTGAGCCGACAACACAGCAAGGCCTCATGGGTAATCAAAGGCTGGGTGTTTTTTAAGCCCGTCACCTGTCTGAGCGGGGAGTTGACGTGGCTGCGGCACAGAAGCACGACGTCCCCGCTGACTGTAAAACATGCAAGACAAAACATATGACACGAGGGATGATCCCGACCTGAGACTGACACGTGCTGCGCTGCATTACAGTCAGCGCGCAGATAAAAGGTCACATTGGCTCGCACTACAAATTGCATGGGACAGCTGCAGCGAACACCAAGTGGAAGCGAGAAAGTCCTTCCGATGTTTCTGGTTTAACGCTTGTGAGTCTCTCTGTCCTCCGAATGTTGAAACATTTAAAGTCCTGATCAAGCAGTTTCTGATGGAGACATTTATTCAGTACTAGTCTCTTCTAGATTCTCTGGTCTCGACATTGCACTTACTTTCATCAATGTTTCTTGTTGATGTTCTCCCACCATCGTCTGCCGCCTAAAAACATGAGCCTGTGCTTTCATTTGTGCTTTGGCCTCCCCTTGGATAGTAGTGATTTCGTCCTGCTGGAAGTGTCTTATTGACTGGACTCCTTTACACTGTGACTATGGGAGATTGACCTGGTCTGCTCTAGAAAGTCTTGCTTCCCTGCTCATGACAGCTGTGGAAGATCTTGGACTTATGGTCTCCAGTAGACATGGATGAATCAGATGAGATGATTTAGTACCTTGGTGTTAGGGAAACATACATGTCTTTTTGATGCCCCTGGTGGGACTATCTTGTGAACCCAGAAGTCCTCTTCTGTGGGATACATTTTTTCAATTCAACTCCATTTCTGTGTGTGACTCAGATCCAAGAGTGGCACATCAATGTGTAATTTTTGTCTTGTGTTGGACCATATAGTGCTTATTTTGGCATAAATTCAGGAGACTAAGAATACCCAGCCTGCCTGCAAGCGGACTTTACGATACAAAGCAAAACAACTTGAAAGGAAGTGAGCAAATGAATGCGAAGGCTCATTAGGTGGCAGTTATTTGGCCATAGCCAATTAGAGAGCATCTGTAATTTAAAACCTAAAAAAAGACACTTTCCTCCAGAGGGGAAGTGTTTTTGTGCTCCCCGCTGTTTTTGTGTTTAGCTGTTTCACTTTCCTCCAGTTTAAAATACCTCAGTGGAAAGTCATGAAGTATATTTGCTAAAGCAGGCCTGGCCAACCCGCGGCTCCCTTTCCCCAGTTTCATGTGGCTCTTCACCAAATGAGCCGCCAAACTTTTGGTCAAGTTGCTACTGAGGTGATCATTTATGCAGGAAATAAGAGGAAAAAGTAAGAGCTATTGAAATGTCCAAATATTGGAAAGACTTCGACTTGCGTTTAACATGGAGGACGTTCATTGCTGATATGAGTCGCGGTCCTAAGTCTTGGACGGTCATCAGATCCATGATCAACACAATTTACATGACTTAGCTTTATGTTTAACTTTGTCCTTCCCTAAACTAAAGGTATGGCATGTGTTTCACCTGTTATTCATTGGTGATCGCTGTGAAGTCCGTTTAATTCAGTGGAGTGAAGATGAGACGCTCCAGTCTGCAGCGTCGCATGAGCCACATAAAAAATATAAAAGTCAAATAAATGGCGCAGACATTTCTATCTGCGCCGCTTGATATTTCCAGGAGGATCACGGTAAAATGTAAGAATTCAAAAAAATTCATGCACAAGAGACATACGCCGGACACGAACCAGCAACCTTGAGACAGACAAGGATGTGCTTTAACCGCCATACTGCCGCAGCTGCTCAGTCGACATGTTTGTAGGATGTGGCTCTTAGCCTCTGACTGGTTGAGAGTGTGATATCCAACCTGAATATTGGCACCTCAGTGAGCTACCCTCGTCTTTCTCCACCCCTGGATGTGATTCAAGGATGCAGTGACTAGGATTTGAATTTGGATTTGAAATGCTTGGACTCATCAGAGCCAACACCGGGTCGAGCGAGGTCTTGAAACAGAGCAGTATTGGAGGTGGACAGAAGAACTTTTGCCAACGGAACTTGAATGACTTCAACCAGACTCTTCATTGGACTATGGTTGAGAAGCTCATGTCATCTGAGAGAAGCTAGTCTGCATCAAGTGGCTCAGCCAGACATAGCGAAGGGTTAACAGCTGAAGAATGCCTGGCAGCACCGTTCTTTGCCTGAGTTCCTGTACTTGTCTAGTCTCTAGTTCATAACTATATCGAGTTCTGCGCATCCCAGGACCGGCCATGTGTTGTTTTCATGAAGAGAAACGACGCACTTGAGTGAGCTTGCCTCTCGAGCCAATCTGAAGTGAAGCTGCCGCTCTTGAAATTACGATGGGCTTATTTTTGGAGGATGACACACAGGTGTAATTCTGTGATTGACACCTGAGGATGGATTAACACCTTAAAAAACAGACGGCGAGGCAATATCGAGCAGATTCCCAAGCTCGCCCGAGCGATCCTCATCACAAGATCAGTCGTAAACAAGATTGCTTACTCGGCAGTCGACGGAAAGCGGTGACACCTGTATTACTTACACCGGTTGTTAAGCATCGCGATGGAATTTTCAGCAATATGCAAAACCAAATGCTGGAATAATGAGCCATCTGCGAGTGCGGTCCTTTCCTCCGAGAAGCCAAGAACGACGCCATCTGTGATGCAGCAACCAGCTGTTTTCCTTCTTATTACATGTTTATTAAAAGCTGAAGTTGTTCTCTCAAAGACGTGGGTGGGCGGGGCGCGCGGGTGGCAACTATCTGATCGCCTCAGTCTCCATTTGGAAGACCCGCTCACGCTGGACCGAGGCAGAGCCGATTAAAAAGGCTTTTTTTTAACCAGGCAGGAAATTAAGAAAACAAACAGAGTTTGACTGGCAGCGACCAGACACATGAAAGAAGCTAATCCTGCGACTAAAGAGATAAATAAGTGAGTCCCACCCCCCCCACACCACCTCCACTTAGCCCTCTGGTTTGTGTTTCAAAACAAATCCCCTGGTAGCTTTCTATTTGCATTGTTTTCAATGTTCAGAACCTATTAGCTGGATATCGATCGACCGCGATTGAGCATTTGTGCACAGCAGGCAACCTACATCCCTGCAGTCAGAATCACGTCACATCTCCGCTAATGGAGCCCGACAGAACTGCAGACCACCCTCTGCAACTGTCAACAAATTTCAGGAGCTCAAACTAAGACGCGCCAGAGATGCGGCGAGTGATGGACACCGTGAAGGAGAACTGGAAATGTCCGTCAGCATCTAGCTGCCGCGCGCTCAACGAGACAGGTCAGGTCTCCGAACAGACGCTGACAAACCCGGGGTGGACACTCTGTCGACGCAGACTAAAGCAATCGCATGAGACAAGTGACAGGCTGCTCCGACGGATGCCTCACCTAACTGGCGGAGGGAGGCCGCGCACTGGACTGGTCCTTGGATTCCTCCAGGCTGGAGCATTCCTGATAGTGCACACGATCCTCTTTGTGACCATACAGAATGGAGATATAACTCAAGGAACAAGTTTACCAACACTTTGGCCAAGTAAAGCTCGGTTTTCCCACATGAATCATTAAGTCGCCATAACTCTGAATGAGCAAACTAGTTATTTGTTACGAAGATTTTTTTTTTGTTCATATTTCTGATCCTGACTCCTGATCTGACGCCTTTCGCGAAGCACATCTCATCATTACGAGTCCCCCGGCAGAGCCCCTGAAGCTCTGGGACAGAGTCTGCTGAGGGTTCCAGCATCACATGGTGCGTGACGTCGCTCACGCTGGGACTTTGCTGGAAGTTCAGCGCACAAGAGACATTCATTTGAAAACATCTGTCACTTTACATTTGTCCCCCGGGGAGTAGACAAGACTTATCCTACTTCTCTTTCCTGCTCCTATTCATTCAGCCTGGTTCTCCAGCGGCAGCAGCACAGCGGTTAGCGAAGGCTCAGTGTCGGCGGGAGCATTTTTGCTGTGGATCCTGGAGACAAAGGAAACGTGGCAGCCAGAAGGCGACTAGTACACTATGAGGCAGCTGGTCAAAATGCGGTTGCAGGACAGTCCGATGACCTCAGAGCAGCGAGGGGGGGTCCTTCTCTGCTGCCACTTCCTGCTGCCTTAATTGAGAGCGTCCACAAACAAATGAATCATGGGACGATGCTGGTGATGCTGACAGCAGTCCTGCAATAGCCTTCTTCTTCCCTCTCATTTGTTCTTATCGCTCGCCCCCCCCCACCCTCATGTCCTCCCCCAACACTCCCACAGCAGCCCGTTCTGCTGAATCTGCTGCTTTATGAAAATTACAAATACTTGTCAAGGTTAACGAGTTTATTCTCTCCCTCAATATTTACTTTGCGGGAGAAAGAGGAGCGTCCCCCTTCAGCGTGTTTGCCGACGTCCTTCTGAATCATCACAAATAAATAATGAACCGTATTCATCAACCGTCTGTGATTAATTGTTGCCAAGTGGTTCGTCCATTCCCTGAAGTGTTTCCCCACAAAAAAACCAACAAACACTGGCGACACGAAGGAAGAGGGAATCCTTTGACCTCAAAACCCGTAGGTAAAATAAATAAATAAAGGACTGTAAATTACATGATTGTCATTTTTCTACTGCTGGAGAGTTTAAATTGCTCAATAAATGTTTGAAATGAGACTATTCAAGAATTGAAATACAATTTATATTATAAAAAATGAAAAAGCAGAGGTCTGCAGCGAAGTTCCAATGAAAAATACCAATATAAAATACCAATTATTGTCACTATTTTAGATGTTTTTGCTACTTTCTTATGAATTGAATTCAAAACTATGTCATTGTACTGCCATAGTAACAGCAACAGGTTTTCTTTTCTTCCTCACAGCTGCATTGCTGAGGCACATGCCACCTGCTGGCTCCACCCACACGCAGGTGAGTCAGTGGAGCTTAAGTCAGTGGAGCGTAAGAGGTCATAGCGATCTCCTGCTTTTGAGCCTTGAATCTACTCAGTTTTGGCTCAGAAGCCTCCAAAACAAATGTGAAACTGATGGAAAGAGTTTTTTTTCTCATGTTTTCACTGTTTCCACTGTGCATTTTATTTATTTCTATTAGCTGTGCTGACATGTTTGCAGTTATATTGAAATTTATAAAATAATCTGGGGAGCCAAAGAGGAGCTTAGGTAACATAAAGAAAGACAAATGTCAACTATAGTAGCAATGTCGTGTCTTCATATTTAATTCAAGATTTTACTGAACGTGACAGGAAGTAGCCTGAAAAGCGTTGAGGAAGGTGAAGGTGTGATCGTCTGTCGTATGTATTTAACTTTCATCATCTCGCTGTCGGCCAAAATCGCCACTTTTATTCTCGCGTTGATTTCTTGAATTTCCTCGGAAGCTTCTTTTGTTCCGTCAGAAGTGGGATTTGTCTCATTAACACGTCCACACACCTTCAGCGACACTCGCACGACGGCGGCTTTTTTTCTGGAGCAATAAAGTGTTTCACTTGATGAGCCGAGGATGAAATGAAAGAAGCGACGTGGCAGTCTCTGACGTATTTGTTCTTCAACAACAAGGCTGGCACCTGAGCGCCGAGGAGATGAAGCCAAGATTGTCTTCATTAGAGCATTAATATTCATAGAAGATCTGACATGGCGACGACTGCATAACCTTTCCTGCCTTCTGCTTCTTCACACAATTAAAGTCCACCGTGACTTCATTAACGCGGTGCTCTGTCAGCGCTCTGAAGAACTGTCAGCGTGGTCCGAGTCCAGAGGAGACCGACAGAATCACTCTGGCGGAGAAGTCATGGTTTCACTTCAGATCCAGTCTGACTTCTGGATTGTCTTCTGAGACTTGTGAGCAAGTCGAATCATGAATTAAATAAGTGAAAAGTGAAGCTCTGCTTGTTTTTCATTTTGGTCATTTGCACCTTCTTACTGGCATTTTGCTGACCGGGATTTACTTTATCCCAGTCGTTCACCAACCAGAGAACTCGATCTTTTCATTGTTCAACATGACTGTTGTTATTATTGTTATCATCTTAAGTTATCACTTCATCACTGCAGGAGCTTCAGTAACTTCTTTGCCTGGACACCAGGAAGACGCCAGGCACCACCTCAACCTTGCTTGTTCAGCAACCTCTTCACACACACACACACGCAGATATATGTCCTGGTACTAGTTGGATGGGGATAAACCCGCCTGCCCGAGTGGACTGGACGCATCATGAGAAGGTGCAGGCTTCGCTGTGAAACTTTGCTTCAGACTTGCCAACCAACGCCAACAAAGTGACCTGTGATTCCAAGTCACTCAGGTCGTCGCCACTTTTCTCCTCCTCGCCACGTAAGGCGACGTAAAGAGAAGCATGTGGCTGGTACTAGTGAAGCAGGTACCTGTGATCCTCCTGCAGGAGGGGCACCGGGCTTGGCAGGTGTGCCGCCGCTGGGAAGCAAGATTAAAGTAGTCAGAGTTCCCCTTCGAGGCGTGTTCGGAAAACAGCGGAGGCTTCACGAGGTAATCACGCCATTACGGCAGACAGAGGGACTAATTGGAATTATAGCGGAACAGACAGCGAGCTCATTAAAGCTGGAGCTCTAGCTCCTGATAAACAGTCACGTTAAGGGCTGCCACTAATATGAAGAGGCAAAGTCTTTATTCCTCACTTCCACCGACGTGTCTAACGTTTAAGCTGCTCACGCTGGCGCCGCAGGTACGCCAGGATGCCGAGCTGGAAATGAGCGCCGTGGTCCGGTGAGGGTTTGTTGTGGAGCAGGAAGACTGACCCTCTGGTTTGAATTCAAAATCTTAAAAATCACAGGTAAGACTGAGAAAAAAAAGAAAATTCATCCATCATCAGAAACATCAAGTCAAGCTTCCAGGTATAAATCCGGAAACTAGACCACTCTGTAATAAACGCGAGACCATAGAAGGCATCTTAGGCCATATGTTTTGGACGTGTTCATGTCTGAACACTTTCTGGACTGAAATCTTCCGTCTCAAAAATTCTTCATGTCTCGCCTCAAAATGGAGAAAATCAGATATTCTGTAACTAAATCCCAGAAAACCTTTAGATATTAAAGACCCTTTAGATATTACTGAGTGAAGAAACGGAACAGGTTTTAACTTTCATGACGGATAGTCCGGCAGTGACATTGCAGTGGTTGTTTTGGGGTTAACATTTGTTATTGATTTTGTAATTGTGTTTTTATCTGTTTTGTTATTGTTATTATTCTATTTTATTTATTATGAGTTGTCGAGAAAAAAAAGTTATGGTTGAGGAGACTTGGATTTGGAGGTCTGAAACAGAAGTCCCCGGGACAAGCGTTGGCTTGGCTAAAGAAGCAGACATATTTGGCAGGAAATGGAATTACAGTCATTTCCGAAACTAACAGGAAGGTTCTTTTTGAGTTCTGCGTCACCTAAGGGTGACTGAATGAATTTGTTCCTCGTCGTTCAGCAACTCATGGTTTGATTTAACTAGCAAAATAAAAGCACGCGTCTCATGCTAAGGCGCTTGTTAGCCTTAGATTCAGAAGCGACTTTTCTAGCTGAGGAACTCCCCACCATCCTGTCCTCTGCTTCCCTAGCGCAGTTCATTAGCTTCATATTTTGCTCCGGCAGGCGTCTTTCTGACTGTATTCAAATCTCTTTAATGCCATCTCATGTTTAAAGACTGGCCATAAATCCCATATCTGCGCTTAATGACCGCTGCCGGCCGCTCTGTAATATGTCATTGTTCGCAGGCGATCGCCCAGCGGGGAATAGACCATGCCAGTCTTTGTAATTGCACGCCCGGAAAGATTTATATTGCCATTATGCATGGCCATAAGAAATAATTCAAACATATCATTGGAAAAAAACAGCCGGCACATTTGCTGATCTCCCAAATCTCCAGCGCCGTAGCGCGGCTGTTAGCGCGGCTTTATTGTGCCGCGGTAAAAGGAGCACTCCAAATCTGGATACCTATTTATTAGCATTGTGCTTTCTCCTTCACAAAGGCACTTTGAGGTGTCACGTAACTGCCGGAGCAGAATATCCGTTCACGATCTAAACAAACTCATCCCTGTTTTTTTTTTTTTCTGCCGTGATTGACGACACAGGGCTGGAGTGTGCTGCCGCAGCGCCATTGTGCAGCGAGGGGCTCCTGAGGGAGGAGGCAGGTGGAGGCTGACGCAGGTTCGATCACCTTGGCGAAGTGTTGGGTGGCTCCCCGGTGTCCGTGGGGGGAGGACAGCACCGCTGCTCCACTTCGCCTAAAAAATTACCTGGCGGGGGAGAATTACATCATGCTTGTTTGCTTTAAGAGGAGGCGACAGCCGCTCACACACTCCAGTGTTATTCCAGCGAGGACCAGGTCGCACATGCTTAACCAGCAAAATGGAAGATGTTTTTGTGAGAATAGAAAAAAATCTTTGATTCACGTGAATCAAGACGTCACAGTGACGTCTCTGGATGTTTGCCCATCACCATGGCCACGATAAACCCTTCAGTCTTTTGTAGCAATGCATTGTCGGAACACAATCACAGCAGAGAACGCAAGAATAGAAGATGTAAAAACTCTTTAAAATGGTGAAGCAGCTCATAGCAACCGTCATGAGAGTGGCAGCAGTGGTGGAGCACAATGTACAGTGATGGGATCTCTGGGAGTCGAGGCTCTGAGACGGAAATCATGGGATTTAGGTCTAAAACATTGCGTTCAAATGTCGTACAAATGGCAGTACAGAGGCAAAGAGTCTAGTGAGAAGTGATGTCAGCAGTGGACTTTACATTTGATCAACTGGATGTGACTTCTTTACTAGCACGACGCTGGCTTTATCTTCATTGGAAATCGACCAAGTTTTTCTTCAAGTTGGAAAAAGTCAAGCGTACAATTAAGGGTAATACTGCAACGTTTTTCAGTAAATGGCAACCTTTTCTTACCTATTTCAGCTCTCTTGACTCCCTCCCCTTAGACTAATTCCTGGTCAGAGATTTAGATTTCACTGTTTTTGATGCGTGAGACTGCCGTCTCCAGTTTCCACTTCTACCTCTGTTTTTTTGTTATTATTTATGTATTTATTATTTTATGTTTATTGTTTATTTTATTGTTGTCACAATTTATTTTTTGTGTGTTCTATTTTAGGTTGAAAAAATGGAAGAATGTTAACATTTTTTTAATATTGTATTGTGTCTGCAATTGTAATTATAATTGTAACATGTGATATCCTCTAATAAAAAGATCTACAAAAAAAGCAAGTCAGCAGTATTTACTCAGCAAAATGTAACACTTATATTGTGGAGAAAAACATGGAGTGGAAAGTCAGCGTGCAGATGCAGTTGCTAGATGTTCACTTTCGTCTGTCTCAGTCTCCGCAGCTCTTGTTCTTTGAGAGCGAGTGGATCATCAGTGGACGGGTGGGCGACGTCTTGTCCTACAGAAGCCACCCGTCAAGGCGGTTCTGTCATGCAGACCTGTGTTCTGTGGTCTTCTGAGACCGCTCTCAGGCACTGTGTGTTCCCTCGCAACTGCTGTCGCTGCGCTCCGGGAGCTCACTCACCTCTGACAACCGGCGTCAGATCATACCCCGGCGATCAAGCCCACTTTTATTGGAGCCTCCGTGCAAGCTGCAAAAACATGTTTTGTTCTCCTTAACCTATTCCACCGGGGACGCAAACCAACAGTGACACTGTCATTCGCCAGCGATGCAGTACGACTCCCCCGTGGTACAAATGTCAGATTATACTGTGCGGGACTAGTTATCCTCCCTAAATATAGCCTCTCTGGTATCATAGCCTGTCGCCACAGATTCATGGCTGCACGCACGCGGCCTTTAGTGGAACCCCAGACGCTGTCACTGTCCTGAGAAGCCACCACGATGAGACTAATTGTATATTCATATCTGTCGGCTGCTCTCCTGGAGGAGAGGCACCTGCCCCCCTTGCTCCATCCACGCTCCGATCTGTGATGTGCACTTTTCAGTCCTCCCAGATATCAAATTGATTTGCACACCGAGTCGCCGGCTCTTATTAAGTTGGCATTTAAAAACCCGGAATTAGATCGGAGCCGGCACTTGTGTAGCTGTGAATCTGTCGGAGTGTGATCGACGCCACTGACTCTCAAACAATCTCTTCTGCTCTTAATTAAATGCAGGAGATTAAAACGCGGCGCCGTCTTTGTGGTTATAAAAAGAGCTGTTGATGATCTGAGCTGCAGATGAATCAGTCGTCAGCGGAACGTGATTTTGTCGCGCTCGTTTTTCAATTTGCTGTTGGAGGGCTTTGGCGTGATCCATGTTGTAACCATGGAGGCGGATTTCAGGTCAGTCCTGTCGGCTAAACATGGCTGTGTAGGAAGGTTTCTGTTTCATAGTCGCACGTGGCTTTGTTCAACAGGTAGGCCAGCATCAAAAAGGCTGCCACTCCCATTTGCAACTGACCAGAGACCTGAGACGGGTCTTGTTTCTGAGATCTAGTGAGCCACCGTGAGCCCCTCCGACATCTTAAGAAATAAAAAAGAACCTGGGTAAAAAGGGCATTCCTGCTGTGTCACATGTGGGAATCAAAGGAGCTTGGCCCTGACGTGTCTAAAGAGTGGTCAACCTTCATTCCAACTTCACCCTGTGACCAGAAAGGGTTCTGAGGTGTAGCCAGGGTTACAGCTCAGAGCCCAAGAGCAGGTCAACTGCACCACGGTGAAGCCGGCGTGAGCAGGTCTCTCCACCGACTGACCAAACTCTATGACCAGATAAGAACATTGGTCCGACCCTCAACTGCTCTTCAAGGCAGATGAGATCACAAACCTGACCTCTTAGCCTGTATGAGCTGTAAGAAGGAGGCGGCTGATGGTGTCTGAAAACGTTCGTCAACACACACTACTGCATCTAGAGCGTACACCTGAGGTGTCCTGTGTCCTCAGGATGTACCCCAAGTCCCACTCCGTCCAAAAGACTTGAACTGTTTGTGTTCTGACACGTCAACACAAGTTTGATCAGGTTTGATGGTGAAGCAAAGTCTATGGCGACGCGGGTTGGTCGGCGTCTCGCCCTCACGTCTGCTCAGCTCCAAGGAGGTCAAAGTTGCATGTACAAAGTCGCTCCACTAATCTTCTTTGTCACTCATAAAATTTACACAACACGTCCCTCATGGAGGCCTGTCAGTTTGCTGCCGCCGCGGCTGTCAGAGAACACAGATAATTACTCTGAGGAATCGGAGAAGGCCTGGATTATTGATGGCCTCGGATGTCTGAGAGAGGAAGAAATACCTTATATGGCGTTGACTGATGCCTTGTCAGTAATAATACAAGATTATTGTCTTTAAAAATGTCATTAAACTTATCAATGTTGGATGGAGGGGAAAAAAGATGGCTTGGAACTCCAGAGTCGTGTCTGATGTTTAAACAGCCGCAGGATCTTATTTATGACTCAGAAATAAAGATTCCTTTTGTAACAGGGAGATTAGAAGCTCGGAGAACCTTGGAGGGTGAAAATTAGCATCTCATAAGACTTTGAGCTGAAATTTGAAAGATGCGGAGTAAAGTTGATCTGCTAACTTGCTGTTGGCTCCCTGACTCGGCCTGACAAGTGGAAACCCATTGGTTGGTTTCAAGTCGTCCTTGAGTGAGAACCACTTCCTGTTGACCACTTCCTTTGTTCTTTGTTCAGAGCCCCTTGGAGGACACTAAAACCAGGTGTATAAGAGGAACTACACGCTTTCTGTCGCGGACTCTGTGGTTAGTGCTGATGAATGCACAGGATCCATCTTTCAGAGGCCGCGTTTGTCGCCTCTCGTCCATCAGAGTCATCGTACTGGGGTTGTGAAGCACGTGAGTGAAGCCAGACATCATCACGTGTCAGTAGACCGGTGTCACCATGAGTAGCAACCGTGCCAGGGCCCGTCTGTCTGTCTCTCTGGACGTGTTGCAGAAAGCGATAACATGGCGGCGGGCTCTGCGGCCACGCGCCTTCGCAGATCTCCACCGCAATCTCGCCATGGCTCCCGCTGTTCAAACAGGTCCAGCGTCTTGTCCTGTCAAGTGGCTGACACTCCGATTCCATCAACATCCACGCCTGCCAGATGAATTAGATCGCTATCAAAAATGCAGCGGGAGCGTCAGGACCCAACCCGTCTGCTCATTTATTCATCACCATGAGAGGAGCGGCAAGCTTCAGGTTGACTGCATGAACCCCAGGGAACCGGACGATTCCATCTCTGGCTTAGAAAACATAATAGAGGTCTTCAGAAGGAAAACAAACACTGCATTCCTCACTGAGCTGCTACGCCTCGGATGCAGGCCACTTGAAGACACCAGGCCTTCAGAGTGAGGAGCTCCCTGCACTGCACTGCTATTAATCTCATGGAATCATCAGTTCATGCATCCAGCAGGGGTTTTCAGTCCTCTCCCAACTCAAAACAATCTTGTTGAATCTCCCTCGTCTGATGCAACATCGAGTGGCTGTCACTTCAGACTCGGACAGAACGTGGACTCAGACCTGCTGCAGTGGTGTCATCTGATGAACAGGAAGTGGGCGGGACTCATGAAACCATGCAGCTGCACCATGAGTCCCACTGCAGGCTATTAACCAAAGCGACGCCACAACTGTGGAAAAAACTGCCGCTGCCTTCGTTCTCGTGCTCATGTGGAAAGCAGTGCTAAAGTGCTCCTCCATGTTTGGGACAGAAGTCTTTGAAGCGAGGGATGAAGGACAAACCACGTGGTCAAGTGGTGATGAATTTCCCGTGTTTCACGTTCTACATCATTGTCTTTCTGGCACTGTTGCTGAACAGCGCCCCCTGGACCCCAGCAGTTTCTTTTGGGATATAATAATCGAGCAAGAGAGTGGCCTTGTTATCCGCTCCGTGTCCTGCTGCTGATCTGAAATACAATCTTCCACAAAGGCTGGAACACAAAACAGGTACTTGGCTCGGTGGATCAGCATTCTTCTGCGGCGAGTGGAAACACAATAACGGCGGGAAGATGCTGCATTCATCTCAGAGCGGGCCACGTTGACAAAAGCAGAAAGAAATCATCAGGTTTTCAAAAAGAAATGAAAGCGCAGCGCTGCTCACTCATCTAGGAAATATTAAATGTACGGTTTGTTTACCCGCGTGTGCACTTATGAATCCCGCGGGGGCCGCAACCTGTGTGGAACTCGCCCCGAGGGCCTGCTGCGTTTCTCACGAAGAAATGAAATTTTACAGCGAGCGAGATTAGCCGACGCTAATGCAAGGTCAGAAATAATAGAATCGATCGGCGAGCCAGCCGATCTTAACATTTACACAAAATAATGGAACCCAACAAGCCTCCGCTGAGTCCTCACCAGCGCCTTTTCATTACGGATGGTCATGTGACTCTGTAGCCGTAGGTCATCTTCGGCGGTGAAAGCATTTGTAGTCTTCACGCTGACTGCCTACAGAAGGGCGGCCTGACAGGAAGTGATTCAGTCCAGGATGCTGGAGAGGATTCAATACGTCCCAAACCTTCCAGAGAGTCGGATCGGTTCAGTGATGCCCGGTCCTCACGAGTCACGGTCCTCGTGAGTCACGGTATGTCACATGTGACGCATGTCTGTCGCAGTGTCTCCGCAGTCCCCGCACTCGACCCGCTGCTGCTGTTGTGTTTCCCCGCTAATGAAAGTAACGGTTATGAATGTTGTCGCCGCACGTTGATTGTCACATCAGCGCGTTTTACGGCCGCCATTACGCTCTAACACCGCGCTGTTAATTCCGTTAATTAAAAAAGCTGATTGCTTTTGCCAGCCTGTGATCTCCGTCGGCAAGTCCATATGTCGGTTGTAAATTTCAGTGAAGCCTTATCAGCTCACGGCGTTGTATAATCAAGCACTACAAGAGCGGCCCGCCAGCATCCTTCTGTGATGCTCTGGTCCGCGACCGCTCTCACGCCCCGGTGAGGCCACGCCGCGCGCATCGCAGGGTCACTTGTTTGTGAGACCTGCTGCAGGACACAGAGAACAATCCGATTCAGACGGTTGAAACAGTCGCAGAAGAGATTTAAGGAACTGAGAAGAAGGAGGCAAACAGAATCCTCCATGTTTGTTTACAATGACAAAATATCCTCAAGGAGTCAACAGGGAGGGGGGTTCTGAAAATGAGCTTACGGTATTGAAGAAAAAAGGAGAAATGTTTTGACCACAACAGTAAAAAAGAGTGAAAAAGAAAACTGAAAACCAAGGCAAAATTCCACCATCACATAAACAAACCACTATAACAGGCAAACAGAGCCATGAAGAGCCACGACACGATCAGAAAAGTTTGTGACGCCGGAGCCGCGGTCATCAGCTCTGCCGCGATTCAGGGCAGCCACAATGACAAAGAGCCATAAGACCTTTCGGCCAACGATGCCGTCTTAATTTGTTGGAGCCATTGTCCTCAGCTCTTTTGGGGACACGAGCCGTTCATCACCCCGGCAGCTGTTATTTTTAATGAGTCTGTTATCACTCATTTTAGGGCGTCCCACCTTTTCATGACACACATTGTATTTCTCTTTATATAGGTGCAGGATTTATGCCTTCCATCCGCCAGCGTCCCGCTCCATCGCTGCACTGAGAGGTGGCTGGAGACTTTTAGGGATTCACTTCCTTCTTTATCACTGGCTTCTTACCTGCTCTGGCTTTATGATTACATCTGCTGCACCGAGTCATCAAAAGTGGACGGAGAGCCATTTTCTTTACAGAGGAACACCTCGGCCTACATGGACAATGGGGAAAAGCATTCATCAAGCGAGGTCCTCTCAGTCCAGAGACAAGATCCTCCCTGTATTCACAGCTCTGCCCTGAATTCTGTCTATTTTGGTTCCTGCAGGTTCTGTGAGGGTTCAGGTGCAGGAAGGAGCTTCAAGGGCGATATTGTCTGGAAGCTGCTCCTGGTTGGCTGTGCTTGACTCAGTGGATTCTGTGGCCCCTCCCCTTCCTCCTGACCTCCAACCTGGAGTGGCTTCCTTGGCTACAACTGTGGTTGCTAGCCAGCATGCTGGTTTAGGGGTGAGGAATCAGTGTGCACTGACCTTGTGTATCTTCCAACTTGTCGATCAAAAACATTCAGTCATGAGTGAGGTCATTTGAGTCAGTGACCTTTTTTGGACCCGAATGTCTGACGACCGTCACCGGAACACAACCGTCTGCTTGCCTTCAAATCACATTCCTCATAACAAGTCGTCTCCGTCAACACGCTGCACATCTCTCTGGCTCGGACCGTACGCACTCGGCTGGCGTTCGTCGAGTCTAAACATTTAGAGCAGCGTGACATAAACAGAGTCCAGAACTGTAAATAAAGTAGAGGAGAGACAGAACCTGTCACGAGGAAGACTGCGTGAGGAGCGAGTGACGGACGCGCGTTTCCTGCTGCTGACGTGTCCATCTTTGCATCATCTCGCAGTTTGTGCTGCAAACACGGACATTCCTCTTGTGTGACGTTACGATCCGACAGACTGTTGTTGAGTTCGGAGGGATGAGCGTTCTCACGACCTGCTGGCTTGTTGTCTCTTGTTCTGCTCGATGGGTGTTACGTCGGCAACAAACACTCATCCCTGTCTATGTCTAGCACACAGGACGTACGTACAAGCCCCCCGGTGGCACCAGATGGTTTCTGCTTCACACCTTCACTGAGCCGGAGATATTTTTATCGAGCAAAGATCAGCGACCGTAACACCAAGGCTGCCATTAGAAATGTTGCTTTGCTCCAGAGGTTTGCCACGTGTTCACATATGTGTGGTTAAACCTGGTCAAAAGCAGGAGCAACAAAGCTTTCCTCTTTTTTTACCCTGCCACCGCATGCTCCGCTGCACTTCAAGTCACAATCCGCGACTCGCGGGTTAATGCACAGGCCTAGGTTGCTCTAAGGTGTCGGTACCACTGGCCCAGCGATGTCAGGATCTGTCTTTGGTGAGGCGCACGTCTTCATCGACAAGATGATTGTTTGCGCTGCGATAAGGTAACAGCCTGTTCCTGCAGATAGACAAAGCGCCCTTCATGGAAAGTTATTGCCGGGCACTCGGGGGTGATCCATCACAGCTGTTTTGTGAGGACAGCTCCACAAAGCCCGGTCCCAGGTACAGATGCATCACAGTTGCACGGTGAGCATTTTGTTAGGAATAATGTTGTCATCAATTCTCATCTTTTCTTTAAACATATTAGTCTTTGGGACAAGATAGGTCATATCTCAGCAGCGTGATGAATCTCCTCTCCTCTCCTCATCACACGACGCGCACTTTATTAATTACACAACCTTTAATTGGACAGATTATTCCTAATGGCCACGCGGCGGCGGATCCACCAACTACCCAAAAAGGCTGCGCAGTCATTATTTTAGTGCCACTTTCCGGCCGTCCTGCGATCAGTATGCTTCATGTAATTAGTGGTTTTCACGTGGCAAAGAACAGAGAGTGTAGAATAGATAAATGATATTTCCGCTGCTGATTCTTCATCTTCTGCATCATGTGCCGCTCCGCGTTTGATTGCCCCGTGATATTTTACGATATCTGGCGGTATTACCTCCTGTTTAATTACCTCGCTAATGTGCATTGATGTAGATGATGGATTTTTACGGAAGCGCTCTTCTTAACTATCGGATGCGTGGACATGAATGATGGCCGCCGCCGCGTCGGTTCTTCAGAGATAAATTAATAACGGCAGCGCAGGAAGTGGAATACAATTAGCAAATGCATCTGCGGTCAGAAATAAAGGCAAACATGAGCACAAACATGGTGTTGCCATGAATCATCCGCCGTCGCTATGGAGACCGACAACTCTCTGCTCCACTGCTGAGTAATTCCGCCCGAAAAAGAAGGATGGCAGTTAAAACTTCACGGCGGATGAGACGCTTGAACTCGCCAGCCGAGGCCTCAAAGTCGTATCATTCTGAGCAGGTACGTCAGCCGCGCTCATTACCATGACGGATCACGGTGTCACCCGGTATCCTGCTCGCCTGGCACCCGGGACCTGCAGGTGGTACTTTATCTGGCGTCCAAGTCCATTTTTCACGGAATATTTTCTCTGCAAAGGCAGCGTGAGGGAAGAGGAAGGAAAAAACAAAGACAAATGAGAAGCTGCTGCTGTTGACGATGTAGTTGTGCTCCGTGAAATCAGATTCCTGCCTTGGACACACACGCTGGGGAGAAAACCTCCGACGGCTTTGGAGCGAAATGGGTCAAGTCTGTCGTGTTAATGCAGGGGTGGGGAATTAAGCATAACAAATGACCCCCGACACCACTTGGACCTGGCGTTGCTCCGTCCAGGCTTCCGGCACAACTGGTCAGTCCCAGATGGATCAGGACTTCCACGGTGTCAGGTGTACATTCCAATGGTATTAGACAGGATCAATAGCAGTGGTTGAGTTTTTAGATCGAAAAGCTACCTTTCTGTTGCTAACTCTCAAAAGTGCGTCGCGTTTGTCCTGCAGCTGTTGGTGGCAGCTCATCTTCAGGTGCCAAGCCTTTAAATCAGGATACGATTTTGGAGTCGTTCGACATGAACTGAAAGTGGTCAGACATGTTGAAGGCATGTGAAGTCGCTGAAGCTGGGACTCTGATGTCATGGCTGCAGTGATATGAACGGTAACAGTTGAAGACGTCCTCCAACACCAAACCTATGCCTCACACCACGCCTGGCTGGCAGAAGAGGTTTGTGTTGAAGTGGCACTGTAGACGGACCTTGGCACTAGATGCTAACCCAACGCTTTAATGAGGTCTCAGCTGTCATAATCAGTAATGAGAGAGAAAAGTACTGTGGTCCTGCAGATGAAATTGCGATGCTATCTCGCCGTCTTCCCTCTGGCGTCAGCACAGATATTTTTTGTTGTCCCTCCGCGCCCCCCCTCTCCTTCCCCTCCATCTCTTGTCCTTCTTTTTTATTGCTTTGTACAGCAAAGCACCATTACTGATCCCTTCCAAAGCACAAACTAAAAATCTATCCCGTTGTCATTTGCTGCACGGCGCCATCTATCATCGGGGTTGCTTGGCAGCGTCTCCCTACCAGAGAGGAGGTGCCGGAGCAGGAGGCAGAGTCAAGGACTTTCGCGCGCAACAAAAAACTTGTCACAATTATTTATGGCTCTTGCTGGGACACATAATAGGACACATCAAACCGCTGTTTTTTTGTGTGATGAGCGCCCTCACATCGCCGGCTCCCTTGTCGAAGTGGGTCACCGGCATCTCCTGCCTTACACATACAATTTCCAAGACAATGGCGGAGCACTTGGGGAAGTGACAGTGACAAATACCGGAGCCCCCACGGAAAGCCGGGCAGGCTGTTACATGAGTGATTGCGCCAATAATCATGCGGAGTCGTCACGTGTCTGTGGAGCAGGAGGGAGACGGGCGACCGGGGTGGCAGCGGAGGTGGGATCGTTGAAGGGTGGAGGGGGGGGTGGGCTGAAGGAGACAGGATGAGCTGAGGGAGGCCTGTGCAGAGAGGAGAGGTGGCTAACAGGTCCTGGCAAATCATTTTTTATTTCCTTATCATCCATCTCCCGCTTCCTCCCCTCAGATGAGTTGCTGCTAAATGACTGTCACTTTGGACGCCGCTGTGATACGTTCTGCTGTAGCGCCCGTAATTGGGAAGGGGTCACCGCCGCCTGTTTCTGCGCCTGACCTTTCTTAAACTCGGCTGCCCGGGGAATTGGGCAGAGGCTCGGATTAAATTACCTCTCCAGCGCCGCGGCCCTTCACCTTGAGTGCCGGCGCTTGGCTGCAGTTCATGGGAGAGAAGGCGCTCGTTCTCGCTTCAGCGCCTCAGACGCCAAGACCAGACTCGCCCAGCTCGCCGGGCAGAGAGGCAGATGCAGGCCTCTCATACCATTGCAAGACGTTAGGACGAGTGTGACGCCGAGTCTGACCAGAGTCTGGCGCTAGAATGGGGCATTGACAAATGGAATATTGGCTGAAACATTTTTGTATTGCTGTAGAAAACTAGAATGTATGAAAATTAAAAAGAAGAATATATTTCTGTACGTATTTTTTCAGCCAATATTCTTGTTTTCAGCCATTTTTTTCAATGCCAATGCAAGCTGGCCCCATACTAGAGCGGCTTCCTCTGGAGGGCCTGAATTGATCCTTTAAAGTGTGAACTGTAATTTGCTTTCAGATGAAGTTGACTCTTGTGAGTTAGCATTATAACCACTGTTGTTTTTCTTGATTTTTTTTTATTTAATTTTTTTTTTTTTCAAAAATGAAGTGACTTGTGTGAGAAGGTCAAACCTGGTCAACAGACTGAGTGACTCCTCTGCTCTTTGAGTGACTCAGTATTTGTGTCCACTTAATGTGTAATTGAATATCTCTTCTCCTGAGTCGGTGAGAGGCTTCAGAAGTCAGCAACCTCTTGCTGTTGGTCCAACTGCACGACCCTCCCTCTGCTCCTCAGACCTCTCCGGACTCCAGAGTGTTTCAGACGGCTAGTGTCTGATACTTTAGGGTCCTCTGCTAGCGCTCAGCTGGGGTGGACTCTCTTGTGCTCCCATCAGAGCAGAGTTCCGTCAACACATGATGTGTGCTACTGCGCGTTTGTAGCGAGAGCATCACACATGAGGGCATCTTCAGAGATGCCATCACCAACCATACATCACAGCAACAGTAAACACCCTCCTCCTGACCAGACAATAGACTGCAGCTGGCTGTAGCATGAGCTGTCAGTAAACAACAACAAAGCGTATAAATGTGAAATTATCATCTCACTGTCACAACACCCACCTCCCCCTCGTCTCCATCACCACTTAAAAAATGGCACATTGACCTGACACAGCAGTGTGAGCAGAGCGGCAGCTATTCACTGCTCTGTTAGATATGATATAATGAGACGCCGGTGCTGCCAAAGACTGACAGAAGAAGAGGAGGAAAAAAACGCCGCCCAATTGTTCTCCAAACATCGGAGGGACGTCTAAATAAAAAATGTCACATTTCGGCTCGCTATCATGCAAATTAATGGCTGTAAAATAGACATTACGTGAAATCGAATCATCTGCGAGGACATAAAAACGCTCAGATCAAGTGCTGTGTTCCCCCCCAGCTCCACCGGCTCCTCAATTACTTTGGGTGTCAGCAGACAGCCATCTGCATCTGCAGGGCGTGTGTTTGTGCGTAATGACAACTGATCGCGGGTGTCAGGCAGGTTATGCTTTTCAATTTGCGCGTGGCAATAATGACAATTACAGCTCATGCAAGTCCTCATTACTGCACAGTCCCGACTCCTTCCGCTCCTTCTCCCAAAACACTCGTCAACAGAGCCACCGTGGAGGGCGGCACCAGGGCAGTCGGAAAGTTTCCTTTTGGAATTCAAGCCGTGTGTCAGCAACCCCCTACTCTTCCTTAAGTCTGCATGTGAGGGTGCATCACGCTCGGATGGCATCACGAATGAAGGTGGAACCAGCGACACAACCACTGTAAAGTCATGTGACTTCATGCTGTTGTTGCTGTAATGCAGTCCTTCCCAAATAGTTCGGGTTGGGGGGCACATGTGACCTCGAAGAACATACTTTTTTGTCCTACTACAATAACCTGTAACTGTTTTTACATTTCAGGCAAATTGATGCACTTTAAGTCTGTTCTGTTTCAGGCAAAAACAATGTTAATAAAGTTAATCATTATTGGAAGTTGATCTATATTACTTTCTTTTTTCTTTTCTTTAATGTTAAGAAAGATACAATGTTATGTAGAGGTGTACGTATAGTAATTTTATAGACAAATGATCCCATTTACAGAGGTCGCAGAGATTGGGGAGGGCTAAAGTTTACTTCTTCCTGGAGGGGTGCAACAGAAATAACTGAGAAGCACTGCTGTAATGGGTTGCCGTACCACTGTCTGGCAATGTACTGTATATTTGGACCCCATAAGGTGCTCCATGTAGGACGGACCAGGACCTCCAACCTCCACTTTCCATGGAATGGATGAAGTGTTACTGAGACCTGGAGGTTCCAGAGGCTGTGTCAGGGACAGTGAGGATCACCTGGATACTTGTACTTCACAGAGTGGAAGAAGATCTGAGGTCAGCAGCTGAAGGTTAGGTTCTGGAAACTTCAATCAGACTTGGTCTCCAAACTGAGTTTCATTCAAAGCAGCGCTGACACTGTCTGACTCTGGCAGGGAACGTTCATGTGTGAAGCTGCTGGTTTGCTGTTGAGCCACTGACCGTCGTGAGTGTTGCTAAAATGAGGTTCTCGTGCTGGAAGCACTTGAGAAACTCATTATCAATTTTCCTCCAAATAAATTCTGACGTTTGAAGGAATCAAAATTTGCGCTGAAACTCGAGCAAACAGCACCAAAGGTCCCACGTGGAGGAGAAAGGAACCTTTTGATTGTGAGCCGTCGTCGCGTTTATTATTCATAAAATCACGTCTTCTTCATCTCGGATCATTTCTTCTTCTCGTGTTTACTCTTCAAAACTGATCCAGAGACTTTAAGCTTCTTTCATACTTGCCGGAGCACAAACGTCGCCTGGTGATAAAACAAAACTTTGGATTGAGCCGTTTTCTGTCGGCCATCAAAGCAGCTGTTGATGTTGACAAGATGAAATCGTGTCACTCGTCATATTTACCGTCTTTGATGAGACCAAACAAGCTTTGTCTTCATTTCCCCCGCAAATCAAAGATAGGGATGTCGTCACATAAAAAAAACAACACTTTTTTAATTTAATTCAAATCTTGCACTTGAACAGTTTTGGACTCTTGTTGAGTTCTGTCAGTATTTCTGGTGTGGAAGCAGAACTTTCCCCAAAAAAACATCGAGTCGAAACTGATCCAACCAGTGGGGGCCTGTTCTGAAGCCACGTTTCACACCATGTTTCACACGATGACCAAGGAACGTGACGTTGGAGAAGCAAAGCCAGTTCTCATGTCACATGTCATGTCACCAGTCAAACCTGGTCAGCAGTACAAGCAAGTCATGTCTACTTTGTTCCGCAGGATCACTTGCTGTCGACCGAGAGAGAACCGCTTCCTGCGAAGTCATCCGAGGTCAGTGGTGACAATATTCAAAAGAAAAAAAGAGACGTTCACATTGCCACATGCAGAAATTAAAATCATGAAGTAACGGTGCAAAATAACGCCAAACAAACTCGAATGGCACTGAGACCGTGCACCACTTCAGGTGGCGTTATTCAACATGGCACTCAACTGAATGAACATGAGAAGGTTCATGACCTCAGAATACTTGACTGGCTCCTGCAGAATCGCTCATGTCTGGCAGCAATGTGGAAAGACCTTTATGACCAAGTCAAGTTAAATGTTTTATGAAGTCAAATTGTTGGGTAGTTGAACCGGAGATGGGGGCCAATCCTGATGGAATGTCAGCTCTGGAGAGCTGAGCCGGAGTGGAAGATCAAGTGTCCACATGAGGCCCGCCAGCCACACCTTGACCTCCGTCAGTGGTCAGAGGTAAAGCCTGACGGAGCAGGTTCTTAATCCCACTTGACTTCTGTGAGCTGTCAGATCATGTTGCGAGCGCGTCTGAGCCTCCTCAGAGTGAGAGGAGATCTGTGACGGATGCAGGCGAGGAGACCTGTTAAATAGTTGTGGGGACGCTGCGGCGCGATCATTTTCCATCACAGAATCAGACAGGGGCCGTGCTGAGTCGGCAGTCTGCGGGAAAATGGCAGGCGTGCCCTTTTATCTGGCTACATGTTTCACGGCAATTGGACAATCAGCCGCTGCCGCGAAAATCCATACTATTGATCCTCCTGTATCTTCTCTATAATTCTGCAGCAGGAAATCCCTGATGACAAATTATATCTGCAGCACTTTTTGATTGGTGCATTGATGTAAGTGATCTCCAAGGGCACCGCGAGGAACTGCTGGAGCCTTCATGAAGTGTCAGAATCACACGGGAGCAACCAGAGCGCCGGCCCAAACTGGATGCTGTGTTGTCTTCAGCGGAGGTCAGCTTGGTTTTAAAGCGGCTCCTTTAGCTAGTTAGTGCGGGTGAAACACAGTGATGGTAAAAATGTTGATTCATTAAAGTGAGTCACGTTCCTGATTTAGCACCCCCCCTCGCTGTCATGGTGACTGAACTTACCCAGACCTTCTAATGGAGGCGTTCACCTCTCCTCTGGCTCAAAGTCGAAGCCTATGATTTAGAGTTTACAGCTGGAGAGTGAAGGTGACTCGCTGCCTCGTACAGCACAACTTGAAGATGTGAATTACGAGCGTGTCGCAATGTGAGATCGTGAGACATTCAGCTGTCTTCTGCCAGTTTTTGCATCAAACCCAGCATCACCTCTTTAATAAGGAGTTGTTATGTTTCTAATGTTCTGACTCAAGTCTCATGACTCACTCACATGTGTGGGACTCCTGAGCCAGACCTGAACACAACACAGAGTCTTGCATTTAAAGTCTTGCTCCTAGATGTTTGAGAATGGTCTCCTCAGTCTCCTGTCACACAGTGTGTTGGACCCATCAGCTGAGTTCACTTCCTGTCCTAACTCCAGCTCCTTTCCATTTCCTCCACGTTTTGCACGAGAATGAGTCTAAAATCTTAGAGTTTAGAAGCTTGGTGGGTCACAAGTGGCCCGCGGGCCAAAGGTTGTCCAGTCTGGAAGTGCTTCCTAGAACGCCTTCTAACGTGTTGCGCTGCTCCATCACGTCATATGATGTCATCATTTGCGACTTCGCTCGACTAATCCTGCCAGCTACTTAACAGCCGTCACAACTTTCCAAAATCCACTGTCATAAATCCGATGAGGGCGAGAGAAGGCCCTTTATTGAAGTCTGCATGTGTGTGTGAGTGTGTGTGCCGTGGGCAGCATAATCCAGTGTGTGACGGAGGGGGGCAAGGAGGGCGTTGGGGGGATGGAGGGGGGGGGCGCACACAACAGCCGGGCAGAGGAGCCTTTTAGCAGCCAGTCACAGCAGGATAATCTTTCCCAACAGCAGATTACAGCAGCAACATGTCAGTCTGCGCCGGATTTACTCCACTCTCCATCTCTTGTCCGTATCGATTCTGCAGCCGGCTCCTTCATGTTTTCACACGGGTCTCTTGGGGGAGTGGGGGTTCCAACACCTGCTCCCGCGGTGATCACAGGATAAGTTAACCTCGACGCCGCAGATGTTGTAATCCTGCCGCTGCTCTGTCGCCGTCAATTTGCTTCCACTCGGTCGCCATCATCACCCGCAACTTTTGAGCATTTCCCTGGAGCGCCGCCGTTTAATTCATCATCGCACAGTTGTTTGCACGCGTGTAGATGCAGGTACAGGTCAGCGTTGAAGGTGGAACTGAAGGACTGCTGCCTGTGGTGCCTCCAACCCCAGAGCATCTCAGATCTGCAGACTCAAGCGCTTTATAGATTCAGAATAGAAAAGCTCCGAGACTCTACTTGAGTCCTCTTCTACTGGGATCAATGCTTGGATGTGTGGGACTCACATTCCATGAGGTCAACATACATTCTGCGATTCCATGGGTTCAGCACCTTTATTTCTGGTGACCTCATTTTCATGGACTCTCTCAGATATGTGGGACTCATGAAAGTATGTGCTTTAAAAAAAACATCTCATGATCTGCGACAAATGTTGCCGATTCAGTTTATTCATTTTGGGGTTCAAAGGTTTGTCGACCTCATTTTATCAGCGGAGGCTTCGCTGATGAATCAGGCGGGAACAAAGAAGAGTCTCCTGAACGGTGAGGCGGACTCCGAGGGCGGAGGGTGGACTCACTGAGCGTATGCGGCCTCACTCAAGCGTTTTCCTGCTGATCAATATGCTAACTCTGGAATGCTAAACTCGCCGCCTGACAAAGATGGATAGATTTGCACCGTCCGTGAAATGTCACTGATGCAGTGGAGGATGTCGCCCCGGCGCTGTGTGATAAGCCTGACGCGCCAGCTCGCCGTGGAAGTGCGGTGTCGCTCTCTTGCTCGCTCTCGCGCTTGTCAGAGCAGACGGATGACAGCGACCACCGCTGCTGCCGCCGAGGGTCCGGTGGGACTCAGGTAAAAATGAACGCAATTAAAAAATGGATGAGTTGCAATCTGTGGAGGAAAGTCAATGTGCAAGGTTTCGGGTGGTTAGCGACTGAGCGGCGGCAGGAAAACAAAATCGTTAATTCCTGGTGAGGGATGTCAATCTGAGCGAACACCCGGAGGCGCTAAAATTCTCTTTTTATTTTTCTGACTTCCAGTGCAAGCACTTTTTAACCACACGATCAGCGGTGCAGAGGAGCTGCTCTGTTGCCTTCGTTGTGTTTCATGAACAAACCATCACAGTTGGAAAAACAGCGGAGCAATGTAGTGCTGCTCCTCTGCGAGGGCCGCCGCGTGTTCAGACGGTGGACGCCAGGATCGTGGGTAACCGAAAGTCTGGGCTCAAATTCCGTCCTTTTACCACAAATCCTGTGACATGAAATATGAACGTCTGGATTGGGATTCATAAGTTCACCTCTGGTTCCGAAGCAGGAAGTCCTCCGACGGCGGGATGATGAAGAGCTCCGGCGGAACGCAGAACTATTAATAGACCACCTGAAACTGTCACCGTGATCCTGCTCAGCCCAGCTGGAGGAGGCACCAGGGGACCTGCCGAGGAGACGGACCACCACCTCCGGCACCTCTGATCTTATCCTAACTGATCGGTGGGCAGGTCCGCCATATTGGGCTGTTGTTGGCGAGACAGAGGATGATGGCGGAGGAGAACATTTCTCACGGCCGACTAATTACCCGTTTCCCATTTGGAGCTCGACAAGGGCTCTTGTGTGTGACACCGCCGTCTGCCGCACGTCACCGGCCGATATTCTGAATATGTGCGGCTGAAATGCTCCAGCAGCGAAGTTATGTCAGAGGGAAAGTCAGCCGCTCGCGTCAGCCCAAAATGATCATTTATTACGGCCGACTATTTTTAAAGGAGGACTGGCAGCGTCTCTTTGTCAAGTCTAACAAGGGAATAGCTCTCGGCGGCTGCCGGGCCCATAACTCATCTCCGTGACCTTTGGAGCAGGAATTAGGGCACTTTCCTCGCAGCTCAGGTGCTTTACAGAGTCCATTAGCATTTTTAAAAAGTGCTGCAGACGCAGGAAAGGAAAACAGGGAATGGTTCATTAACAGACCTCCTGAACTCCGGAACCATGATGGAGGATTGTCACAGGTAACAAGTTTTCACCTGGTGAAGATAAACTTGCTCCACCTTGGTTGGGAAGAACAAGATGGCGTCCAAACATGGCCATTTTCAGGTACAAACCTGTCGTTCACACGCGAAACAGGAAGTGGATTGCACTCTTGGAAACCTGTAAATTTGCTGTGACTCACTAAATGGATGACTCTCATATATCTGAGTGAGTCCAAGCATTCTGAAGGTGGGAAACGGCTCTGATTTGACTCTGGAGTCCATCTCAGCTCAGGGGACGAGTCCCAGTTTGAGTGACTAGTTACAGTCATTTCCTCGATATGCCGACGTGAGCGAATCTCTGTAAACAATGAGCCCAAAATGGAGAAAAGAACAGCTAATGTGTAAAAACAAAGGACGTGTGATTCTATAATCTCCCATTTCCTCTCTCAGAACCTCCACTTCCTCCTCTTTGTCATTAAAGTCCAATTTCAGCTGCTCCTCCTTCAGGGAAATTACGGTAGTCTCCAGCTAATCCCGCTCGTAGTCGCAGACCAAATTAAAGAGGCGGCTGTGACGGCTCCTGCACCTCTCTATCTACAACCTGGTAAATAATTCATAAATAAAACAAAGCACAACAAACACCTGGAGACTCCGACGCACAAACTTAATCCCCCGAAATGAAAATTGGAACTTCTTCGCCGATTGAAGCGACGGCGCGATATTAAAGCAGAGACGAGGACCAGGAATTACAGCAGGCCGGTGGGAGACTCAGCCGGGTTCCGTTTGTTTGGAGCGCTGCTGTTGTTATTGTCCTTAAACAAGGAGCAGGGCGGAGTCAACAACAACAACAACAAGACGATGAGGAGCGTCAGCAGGAATATGGTTTTGCTTCATCAGCACACCACCGTTTTCTGCTCATTAGCTTTGTTTGCCAGCCTTTCATCTTTGGCAACACTTTTCTCAATGTTTGTTTGTTGAGATGATTGTGAATTTCTCAGAATCGAATTTGCCGCAGAGTATTTTGGTCTGCCCAATCGCTGCCCGGTTTAGCTCTGAAACGCTGCTCTAACTGGCTGGTTTGAAGGGACGCAATTGGTCAGGGGAGCACTGGGGACGCCACACGCAGCCACACGTGTCCGGGCAGTCGCCTCTCACCAACTGCACAGAAAACAGAATCTGAACTGCTTTTCGTTACAACCACAACTACTGCTCAAAATAAAGTAAAGAGCAATGAAGAAACAGAGAGAATGGGTAACATGTAATGTTACTCAACAAACATGCAAGATAAAAATAAAAATAAAGACATAATAATATATAGTACTGAGCGCAAACTATAAAAGAGCCATCTAGACAGTATTAAGAATGTATTCACATGAGCAGGTTATTGCGCTGAAGAGTTATTGCACATAAGGGACACTAGCTAAGACTCAGAGGAAGGGGTTGTACAGTCTGATGGCCACAGGTAGGAAAGATTCCCTGCAACGCTCTGTGGTGAATCGTGGTGTGAGCAGTCTGGTGCTGAAAGAACTCCGCTGCTTTCGTCTGCATCCCTGCGGATCAGTTTGTTCAGTCTGTTGGCGTCCACTTGCCACAGCGTGCTGCCCCAATATACCACAGCATAGGGCAGACCTGGATAAAGTGCGGCCCAGGGGCCATATGCGGCCCTTTGCCTGTGTTTTTGCAGCCCTCATGAGGTCTGACTAAAACTATACAACTGATAAGTTGTCATTTTTTTGTCCTGTTTCCGTTTTACCCAGTACTGGTTCAACAGTAAATACAACACACTCATGACTAAATTTTTATTTCAACTTTTTGTTTGTCATTTTAATATTTTTCTCAAAATTAGTTAGTTAGAATTAGTAAAGGAAATTTAAAGTATAATAGATTTGAAATAATATTTTATATATATGAAGACCCCTCACACCAGTCAGAGTTTATAATGTGATTCTTTAGGAAATTTAACAGCCCACCTCTGGAATAGAGGACAGCACTGGCCACCACAGACTCAGAGGACATTCTGAGCATGCTCCTGCAGGTATTGAAGGACCTCAGCCGCTTTAAAAAATAAAGGCAGCTGTGGCCCATCCTGTAGTGGGTGTCTGTTCTTCTTCCAGTTCAGTTTGTTATCTATGATTACCCCAAGATATGTGTAGCCCTCCACACTCTAATGGCACATCACACACCGAGCACGTTGCATCCAGCTGACCTCACCGTCGCATGCAGAACTTACTCCAGACATTTTCACCATACTTCACGGCGACTGGCATCTCCCCACGCTAAAATATACTAACACAGAACTACACGCCTGCACGACGCAGGTGCACAACACAAAACACAAACTCGACCATCACCAAAACACACAGACACAAAGAACGGAGGCTGGTTTCAGCAGCAGTTTGGATGGTGATGAACGACAGTTGCAGGGGCTTAATGCCTTCCTCCTCGCAGGGTGGGAGGGGTGTGGAGGGAGCTAATGGTGTTGGTGCTGCTGCCCTCGCTGCATTGAAGCGCCGGTCCCCGAGGAGCTGGGCACGGCGAGAGGGCTTTGTCAACCTTGTCTGGAGAGTTAATATGAAAACAACACTAATGAGAATCATTTCCACTCTCTGTTTATTTTGGGGGGCCGGCGCACGCCTCAGCGCTCACACGCCGCCGCACATTCATTACCCGGGACGTGCTGCTGCTGCTGCTGCGTCTCGCACAAACACGCTTATAATTGCGTTTTCTTTTATTGTTGTGCGACTTTGGTTCAGGCCTCAGGCCGATGTCCTGTTTTTACCCATCACAGATCAGATGGCTGAAGTGTCCTGCCGCCAGGGAAGCGTGATGATGTCTGTGAGTTCTCTCACAGCTTTGAGATGCTCATCTGAAACATTATGACCAGGGCCTGCTCACACTGCCACGCTACTGCTCCTGTTCCCTGGTTCTACTGTTGGACCAGATATGACCAGGATCTCCTGTTGTGGTCATTGTCTGTGTTAGGCCATCAACAAAACAGAGCTACTGTGAGCTACTCACTTGTTCACCAGTGAAGGCAGGATGGAGATTCAGTCAGGAGGTCTCTGTCTGTGCTGGAGAGACAGCTGAGCTTTGAAAGCTTCAGAGTGACTGACCTGAAACAAGGTTTCACCGCAGGGTGTCTCCCCTGAGTTTCATCCTTCCAAGCCTCTCAAACATGAAGTGATTTTCTTGGGTTCATAGTATTCCACAAGGTTCTTTTTCACTCCCGGTATTTCCGACCTGCACTGATCCAATGACTATCTGAGGTCTGTCTTCCTTGGTGTTTTCGACAGTCCCATCCAGAATGGAGATATCTGGAAAAGGTCGAGGAGAGAAAAGCTCCAAATCTGATCTCCGATTGTGCTACATCTGAGAGCTCGTCTCTTCATCAATAAATGACAAGCTCCAGCACACACGAGTGTCATTTCCTGGAGCAGAGATGAATCCTCCCGCGTCCGTCTACTCACTCACAGACATGTCGTTCTGGAAATCTCTCCAAAGTGACATTACTCCCCAGATTGAAACCTCTATTTCATTGAGCAGAAAATTGCTATTGAATTTGGAGCTGAATAATTGGGAGCCGTGTTCCGACGCCGGGAGAGTTATGTTCTACTGTCACACTCAAACCGATGACGGTCGGCGGCACAAATGTTATGGGGTATTGTTGGACGGAACATTGCTCTTCTTTTGTGCGAGGCGAAC
This sequence comes from Synchiropus splendidus, assembly GCF_027744825.2. NCBI lineage: Eukaryota > Metazoa > Chordata > Actinopteri > Syngnathiformes > Callionymidae > Synchiropus > Synchiropus splendidus. Next base: position 4,352,492 of record NC_071351.1, read on the forward strand.
CGTCGGGAGGCAATTCAGAGACGAAGCCGTTGATTTGATAGACCTGCGCCGGGAAAGGAATAGAGAAGTAAAAATAAATATCAGCATTTTAGAGCAAAGTCCCTGGAGTTTGTGCCTCCACGTGCTGCCGCCGGTGTGTTGGCCACACAGCAAAGCACTGATGTAGCAATCACTAGTCGAGCATCTTAGACAAATGAAATACGGACAAACATTAGTGCCAGTCCTCTTATCTGAACTGGGGTCGTGGGGGCAGCAGTTGAAGAAAAGAGGACGCGGAAGCCTCCTGCAGCCACTCCATCTGTCCATCTCCGTCCTCCCCTCACTCGTGAACAAGGCTTCAGGTGAATTGTCCATTGTATCTGAGTCAACAGCTGATCCAGCATCGCCTGGTCAAGAGAAACCACCCGGCTGCACCACAGGGAGACCCGCACATTCATCTGAAGAGTTAGTGACAAGCCACATGTGAGTCCGTCACATCCTCAGTGGTGCAGCACAGACTCCCTCTCATTTCTTTGCTTCTAAATTGTGACGTGAATGTTGCACGTGGATGGATCCGTGTGTTCTACAGCCGATGACATCAGGTGTTCTAACAACGACGACAATGGAAAGAGGACGTGCAGCGACGTCCAGCAGCCATGAAGTCTGTCACTGAGCCGGTCAGTTCAATCTCGATCTGCTTACTGCGTCTTCTGCCTCTCACTCTCACCCGCCTCCCTCCCCCCTCTCCTCACCCAGACATCATTTCCTGAACCCGTTAGCCTGTCATCGCTTTAGAGACTCCAAATGACCCTGTGTTTGTGCAGAAGACTCATTCACAGCCCCCCCCACACACACTTCCCCAGGCCACTGGCGATACTGATGACCACCACACACACACACACACACACACACAGGGGCTGGGGCCACTGCTGTGCTTTGCGGCTGTAATGTGCTTTGTTGTGTGAAGGTATCAATCAGAGGGCAGCAGATTATTAGAGTGTCTGAAAGAGATCAAACAATGTTGCCGTCTGCACCCACACACGGCTGATTTACAGGCGCGCTGATAAAGTACTGCAGCTCTCTGTCAGCGGCTACATGACGGCTCGCCGCGCTCTCACCATGAATTATTGCAGAGGCCCGCGGTAATGTCTCTCCACCTAGCAACCGAGTCCAGGGTCAGCAGTTACTGTGCGTCAGCTCCTCAACAGCAGCTGATCTGCATCACCTGCCACCACAGGTCCAAGGATGGCGGCGGAGGTCTCCCTGCATTACAGAGGTGACACCAGAGTGAGCAGAGTCTCATCTCTGGAAATCCTCTGTCTTGGACATGAGTCCAGGCACTGCAGGTCCGGGTATGACCAAGAAACCGGGCACTGACCGGATCGCTCAACATGAGCAGCGACTAAAGCTCTGAACAAGATGGTTTTGGATCCATCTGGTAGACAGCAAAGGGAGGACTTTGTTCTGGGTTTTGTTCATGAGTGAGGAGAAAATGGAGTCTTCAGTTGCAGTGCCAGATACAAGAGCTGTTGGGTGGGAGGAGGCCCTGGGGCAGACCCACTATGTGCAGGAGAAATGATCATCCTGGGAACACTCAAAAGCGCTGGAGGTTTCTGGGGCTCTTAACTCACCGCTGCCCCCACGACCCAACCATGAATAATGGACGTGGAGATGTAAAAGTTGACAAGACTCTGCAGAAGCCAACTATTGTCTTATTTATCTTCATTTCTAAATCCTTGTGAGCTCCGAGCCATTTGCACTCAGCGATTGACCCTGGAGTCGCCCAGGCGAGGGAAGTGAATCTCACTTTGGGGCGTCACATGACTATTTCATGTCGCTCGGCCTTTTATCTGGCCGTGAAGCCTTTTATCAGAGCGAGGTCGCAGAGGAAGCGCGATTCTTCTGGACGGACAACTGAGTGTCAGATGCTGAAAGATAGATGCTGTCGATCGAGAGGGATGAATATTTAACCGCGCTCCTTCCTCCACTGCTGCTTTTAAACACTCTTCCTCCACGCAGAGAATAAAAACGCTGTTTTTCCCTCAAGCTGAAAGTTGGTGCCTCTCGATGGCAGAAGGCTGCAGATCTTTCGCAAACACAATGAGCGATTTACACTTGCACAGCTCGTAGGTCCTTTTCAGACTTTCACGTTTTGGCTGTCAGCCACTTGATTTTGACTTGATAATGTATTTATCTCACTGATAACTTGCATGTGTCCTCACCGTCCTCATCGTATGAAACCACTGGTGAAGATGCTACCTGACTAGTGAGTCTCACTGCTGGTTCCTGCTCAGCTGGAAAGGCACCTCTCCCTGCTGCTCTCCAGCATAGAATCTGAATCTGAGTCATGATTCGTTTTTATTTTGGTTTCTGTAACCTCCGTTTTGTGTTTCCCTCCTTCCTGGCTGGAGTTCATGATTTGTCAGCGTCAACAGCCTAAAAACACCTGGACGCCAGCAACGTGTGCCAGATGGACTTCACTTGTATCCCTGGACAATTGGCTCTCCTCGCTTGGTCCCGTTCCACCATTCATTTATCCGTTTGTTGACTTATCTTTTCTTCACTCTTTCTAAAACCCTACTGCTCAGAGTTTTTTATTTTGCCTTCCTTTGTCTATTTCCTCCGTGTTGCTTCCTGCTTTTCTCTTTGTCGTTGCTTTTCCCTGCTCGTGCATTTGTTTTGACCACCACTGTAGTTAGTTAGTGTTTTACTGTTCATTGTGTTTGTTTCCTCTATTTACAGACTCTCCTCCCAGTCATTCTACCGGTTCGGTGACGTCTTTTGTTGAACTTTATTCCAATGTGGACTCATCCCACTTCAGTTACGTTTTGGTTTGAGACTTTTGTTTATTTCTCCCGGTTCAGTGACGCCTGTCTGCCTCCTGTGACTCTTCCATTACTGCACTTCGGTCCCGCTCTGCGTCTCAAACACAACATCTTGGTGTGGTTCCACTCGTGATGGCGTCCATCGAGCCTGATGAATCTTTCACCGAGTTTTTTTTTTCTCCATTAACGCTTTTCTGCCGTCCCGTCTCCCTCTTTATGCATAATACACACCAGCGAAGACGTTCCTCTCCTCCGTCCCGAGCTGACGGCGGCGGTCGGACTGTGACAAGTCGCCTGCCATTTAAACAGCGAGTGTGCGACGGCCCCCTCCCGGCCCCCTCCTCCGTGTTATCAGGCTGGGAGCAGCGCCGTCCCTCCATTGTGAGAGCGCCGCTTCCCAGCAGCCCTTGCACTGACCTTTCTTTAATTAACTGCATCTTGATGAGCAGATCTACATAGAATGTGAAGGTTAATTAATGAAGTATCACTGCTTGGTCTTAAAACCGTCACCTCGCCGGTGACAGCCGGCCCACCACTCTCAATTTTACCCCCCGATCTCATTAGCGACGGTCTGCCGACGGACGGCTCGGCCCTGGCCAGTAAATTCTATCAAAGTCGGGCACTTTGATATCCTTCTACGGACGGCTGAATTATGGATGAGGAATTTTTTATCTGGTCCAGCTTCATCTATAATTCAAATAACGGTAAAATAATATTTCAATTAAGATCATCTGTTTCCTGCAAACAAATACGCGACGGGCGGCGGCATGCGGCGAGGCTTGTTGCTAATCTTGATAAGCTTTCGGTTTCCGCGGGATTCGCTTATGGAGGCGACTCGGAAAGAAGATCCAGGTCCAGCCAGACGACTCAAAACCAGATAGAAGATTAGAGCGGCGAGCCAGGCGTCTAGAGTTGCACGTGCTTGTCGCTGTCACGGTGGATGATGAGGAGATAAAGATCTCCAACGCACGGATCTAATCCAAAAGTTACAATTTCAGGAAAGGCGATCTTTAAACATCAAACCATTTTCATGGAAGACCAGCAAAGAGGAGCGCTTGTGGAGCACGGCGTCCTTGAGATGGTGCTCTGTTGCTAACACTGGCTAACCACCAACGCTGGTTTCTTTTCTGGACCTTATCACCACACTATGGCCCATCTCTCAGCCTCAAGCTGGACGTCCTGGTCACCGTCCCACAGCCATGCTGGATAGTAGATCAAATTAGAAGAAGGAACGGTGAGGTCAAGCGTGACCAGTTGACCTCACCGTTCACCTCAGCCATGATCCGCGTACCTGTGACTCACAAGCCGCTTTGGTTCCCTGGTGAGATTCCTCCGAGCTAAACTCCCTAATTGGTGTCGCTCCCCGGCTCTGTCACCCTGTCAGGTAAACTTTCCACATCCCGGTTTTCCTCTGTTCCCGCATCTGTGCGACTCCCCTCCCAGCGGCAGCGATGACAGCCTGCTAAGAGACGGCTACAAGGCTTCCCGCCCGGAACTCTGTCACCAAAGTCTCCTGGATTTTTAGTCAGAAACAAAAGAGCTGGTGCAGCATTTCCCGCCCTCCGCTTGGCTGCAGCCGGGGGTGGGGGTCGACGCCATGACAAGGATGCTCGGCGTGGCTCTTCTCTGCCCTCCAGACCTGCACATTTAAGTGGCCAGTCAAGCCACATCCCTGCTGTTTGGCAGGTGTGAGCTCTGGCTTCATTATCTGCAGACACCTCCATCCAATTACCAGCTCTGCTGCTGTGACGACGATGATGGTGGTGATGATGATGATGATGATGCTGTGTGTGTGTGTTGGGGCGGAATTAGCCCCTTATCTGTCCAACTCTCCTGATTCCAGCTCCACTCCCTCCTCAGCCCGTCGCTGAAGGCCCAGTGAGCAGGAGACAGCAGTGGCAGGAGGAGACAGGAGGCAGGCCTGGACTTCAGCTATTGCCTTTGTTGGTCTCACATGCAGCAGTTCCTGCTCAGTCGAGTGACCCACGACTCTGATGGTGGCCACTAGAGGGCTCCCCGGAGCCAACTGATGCTGAGTTGAGATTGTCTTCACATCATCTCACTCATCAGCTGAGCGAACGTTGCATCACTTGAACCTGGACTCCTCAGCAGACTATTGGTGACGGCTGATCCTCAAATGCCTGTGTGGCTCCCCGAGAGCCACGGTGTGGCACAGATGAGAGGGAATCCAGGTGACCGAGCTTCTCAGATGTGATGTATCAGTCACATGGCGCTGGCTAGCATCCCTGCACCACGGTCTGTCAAACAGGGAGCAGGTTGGACTCTTTTGCACACTGTATCCCACACATCTGAGTCATTCCCTATGACTCAAGTTGGACTCGGACTGGTGACTCTCCTCTTCCCAACAGACACAGATGTGACCCTCTAACAAGGGCTTGGTCCAACACACAATTATACAGTCTCATCAGAACACCCGCTGCTTTTGATCCATTTCTGCGGCTGCTCCTTTTTGCTGACCCACTGGTTCCAAAATGTCAGCGGCTGCACTGAAGCCTGGAAGCTGCTGTGCTCTCCACCGCCTGCTGAAGGAACGCTGAATTACAGCATCTTTTAAGCCTTTAAATCGTCTTCTTGTGCTTCTGCTGCTGCGTCCGACTCGCCCGCCGCTCCGTCATCTGCATCACTTGTCACGCACAAAAGGCCCGCCACGTCCGTGTGTGTGTGGGTGTGGGTGTGGGTGTGTGCCAGCCGGTCAGAGCTGCAGGAATCTGACCGATGCAGGGCTGGAAGAGAGTCAAGAGCGGTTCACACGGGTCAGCGGGGTCACTGGAGGTCATGACTGACACCAACTCCAGTGCCCACTCACACATCACCATCAGAGGTCCTCTCAGCTCATCTCCAACAGTCGTCCTGAAGAGAGAAGAAAAGACATGAATAATTAAACACACACACACACGCGCGACCTGCTGCTGCCGTGTGGCGAGCCGCCGCCGGCCCGAAGGTGACAAAGGCTGATAAATATTTTATGTCTAAATATGATTCTGGGGATGAGGGCGGGGGTCCTCCGGATCCTGCAGCGCGGGAGGTGTCGTCACGCTGCCCCCAACTGGACGGTTGCTGCATCTGCTGTTGACAAGCGCAATTAAAGCGTCTGCCGCGCCGCTGTGGCGGAGGCCTGTGATGCCTCGTGACAGCGCCGAGCCATTAAGCAACTGTAAGCAGCTGGAGAGGCTCGGGAAGGGACGTGATGTGACAGACTCCCCCGCACACACCCACCGCTCCCATTGTTGTGCGTGAAAGCAGCAGAAAATCACTGTTACAGGTGGATGTGGTCAAGAGGTGGAGGAACCGTGGAACCCGAAGCGACCGACATCAGCCCACTTTTGCCCAAAACTGAGACAGAGTCCAGCCTTAAAACGCCGTGACTCCTTTGACTCAAGATGCATTGACTCTGGTTGCAAATGGGAGAACATCTCCAGGGTTGCCACAGCAAGTTCTGTCTCTGACCTTCACTGAGCCTCATGGCCATGAACTTCAATGAATCACCTGGAATTAAATCTCCATGTCCAGCATGTTGAACACAATATATAACTGAAAACAAAAGCAAAATTATGAGAACAAAAATCAGGTTTATGTGAGAAAGACTGGTGTAGAAAGACAAACGGTGTGTGTGTGTGTGTGTGTGTGTGCGTGTGTGTGTGTGTGTGTCCTGTCTAGATGTGCTGTTTCAGCAGTGAAGGAATCAGTGATGTGCGTTTGCGAGCGGGAAAGTCGTGGTAAGGAAATTCCGGAGCTTCACAGTGGCAATCAGGCAGTTAAGGAGCTGCCAGTGAAAATGGAGCTATGTGTCAGTCACTTTCATGGCTTATTCACTCCCGCACCACGCTTCTGCTGTAAAAAAGACTCTTTCATTCACGCGCTCGCCCAACAAGTCGGTAATTTAGCTGCACTTCAAAGGTTCCAGTGTGAAGAGCGGAGCGGCGCCTGTGAAGGTGATCGTTGTTGGCAAAGTCACAAACACACACGGGAAAAGGATGAAGCTCAAATATTGGTGGAGGAGGAGAGAATACATCATGAGATCAGAAGTCAAAATATAATGAGAGGAACCATGGAATGAGGACCGAGCCCTGAGAAACAATCAGAGTAGTTTCCAGGTGATTCATCTACAAAGTGGCTGGAAGATCTTACTGTGTGCTCTGCTGAAGCCTGTGTGCGCCGGGTCTGCCCCGGGTCCTCCTCCCAGACGAGCACATCCCAACTAGTCTCACAGCCGGCTTCTCTTTGTCCTTTGGCTCTGCTCTTGCAGACACTGCACTGAATGTTTTTGTTCACCTCCATCCTTCCCTCACTCATGAACAACAGCCCTGCAACACCTCACCTGGGCTGGATCTCATCTCTGACCTGGATGGGACGATCACCACTAATGCAGAAATAAAATAAAATCTACAGGATGTGAACCTCAGAAGATGATTCACCACACTCACAGAAATATGGAGCCTACTCTGTAGATGGGTGTATTTCAAATTCCATTCATTTAAATCACTCAAAGACACAAGAGGAAACCAAATGTCATCATTAGGTGACTTGTTGTAATATATATGAAGTATCAATCGGTTTATTTATGTGTATTCATTGGAATGGCTGGATAATGAATCGCACAAATCTTAAGCTTAGACTACATATCTGCGAGTGACTGACTCTGTCAGAAATAATTCAGAGCTTACTGTTTCCGATCTACGGCGCAAGCGGCTGTCGTAAACGCGGTGCCGTCTGTCGTAAAGCGGATCGTCTTGCTGTGTTGTTGTCGCAGATGTCTTTTCAAAGCTGGGCGATTTTCACTTGTTAAATGTTTGCTATTGGTTTTCGTGTCCCGGTTCCGAGTCGATTGGATCCACTTTTACTCTAGGTGGGTCATAAATAGGAATTGATGCCCCGGAGAAGCGACGAGATGGAGACGTACAACTCCGCAGGTAAACAAACATTAGTGTCATTGAAAGCCTTGTGTGCGTATGGGAGAAGCAACTTTCTCTGCATGTGTCGTGTGTGTGTGCAGCTCATTCTCTGGTGGTGGAAGTCAGCCCAGACATCCACATCTGTGGCTTCTGCAAACAACAGTTCAATCATTTCGAAGTGTTTCTCGCACACAAGCAGCATGGATGCTCCTTCTCTGCGTCGGACCCTGGTGGCCACCTCTCAGGTAACTGCACCTCGGGACTGGAACCTCAGCCACAGCTTTCAAATGAGTCAATGTAGAAGTAGAAGTGGGACGCTCAACAACTTTTGAAAACAGCAATGTGCGGATACAGTGGATGTTGCCGTCTGGTCATGGTGAGGCATCACTCAGACACAGAAACGTTTTTATTTCTCACCCATCTAATATTCTCCTTTCCTTTTTCTGTATAGATTTCCTTCAAATAACACTTTTGTGTGTAAAAGTTTCATTCTGTTTGTTTTATTTTCCAGTTTATGATTTCACTCTTCTGCTTCCGGTCCAGATCCCAGTGCTGAGTTCGTTCTGCAGCAGACATACCAGACCTGCGTGTCCAGAGGTGTGAAGCGGATCCTGAGCAAAGCCCCCAAAACTGCGACAAAGAAACTCAAGCCGACTCTGACCCTGAAGAGACACAGCTGCTGCTTCTCAGGTCTGTGATTTCCGTGGCGCAGCTCATGAACTGGTTGAGAGCTGACGTGTCGCCCACAGGCTGCACCTTCAAAACCCAGTATGGTCAGAAAGACATGGAGAGGCACCTGAAGACTCACACTGGTATGGTCATCTCATGACACCCAACCAAAACCTGCTGTGTCAACCTGCCCTGACGCTGTTGTGCAGGAGAGAAGCCATTCGAGTGCGAGCTCTGCCACAAACGCTTCAGTCGGCGGGACAAACTCAACATGCACAGTCGCTCTCACACGGGCGAGAAGCCGCACAAGTGCAAGCTGTGTCCTTACGCAGCCGCAGACAGCAGCAGCCTCAAGAAGCATCTGCGCATCCACTTTGACGAGAGACCCTTCAAGTGCCAGATCTGCCCGTACGCCAGCCGGAACTCCAGCCAGCTCACTGTCCACCTGCGCTCACACACCGGTGCGCCGCGCGGCAGCAGGTGACCCCAGCTCAAGTGCGCAACACTGACCTCTTCATGTGCTTCCATGTTGGCAGGCGACGCCCCGTTCCAGTGCCAGCAGTGCGACGCCAAGTTCAAGATCAACTCGGACTTGAAGCGGCACGTCCGGATCCACTCGGGTGAGAAGCCTTACAAATGCGACTTCTGCGACTATCGCTGTGCCATGAAGGGGAACCTCAAGTCTCATGTGCAGATCAAGCACGCCACAGAGAACTCCTTCTGCTGTCAGCTATGCGACTTCACCTGCGCCAACAGAACGGCGCTGCGGCAGCACGCCCGAGAGCACCAGCCCTCGCAGCCTGTCCGCTGCTCCAAGTGCTCGTACTCCTGCTCCAGCAAGGGGGCGCTCCGAGTCCACGAGCGGGTCCACTCTGAGGAGCGGCCCTTCAAGTGCCAGCACTGCAGCTTCGCCTCCAAGCAGCGCAGCAACCTGCTCATCCACAGCAGGAAATTCCATGCAGACGCCGCTGAGAAGGGAGGCGGGGCCGGCAGCTGCAGCTCCAGCAGCAGAGGAGGAGACTCGCCGAGACCCGTGAGCTCCCGGTACCGGGCCAAGCTGGACGCCGCTCGAGCGTTCGCCTGCGACTCCTGCAGCGCCTCATTTGTGCGGGAAGACTCGCTGAGGAGTCACAAGAAGCAGCACAAAGTCTCTGCAGCACAAGTGGACCTGGCGAAGACCCAGAACCGGGTCACACCAGAGACTCTGACCACTTTACCGCAGTTCAAAATTATCATGTCGCAGTCCTCGGGTCAGGAGAGCATGCCGGACAGTCCCAACAAGATGGTTCTGCTGAGCGCTGAGCACCAGGACCTGGTGGTGAACTCCATGATACAGCAGGTAGACCTGAGCACAGAACCTGCCCTGGAACCACAGACTGTCCTTTTGGCTCACCTGAGCTCTGAGGACCAGAACCCGCTCCACCAGGCCCTGCTGCAAACAGCCATCCCGGCACCAGAGTCCGACAGCAGCACGCAGACTTTCATCACCAGCTGCTCAGAACTGGACCGCCTCAACGCTCTGATCCAGGAGGGCGGGACCGAGGTCACCGTGGTGACGGTTGACAACACGCCAGCCGACATGGGAGGCTCTCCGTTACTGGACAAGCAGGACGGGACGGCTCCTGTCCAGGACGGGTCTCTCCTGGTGCCCAACATCAACCTGAGCGGGCAGAACGTGGTGATCCACGGCGTCCCGCTCATCATGTCCACTCCGCAGCCGCAGCACAGTTCTCTGGAGCAGCTCTATGCCGACTCTCAGACACTAGAGGGCGATGCCGAGTCAAGTGATGCAATGGACACTTGAATATTTAGAATAAACAATTGTTGTTCCAGTCAGCAGTCATGTGTTAAGCCCCGGCCCCTGGGGACTGACAAGCCTTTGGAGCAGACTTCAAAACTGAAGTTCTGAATTTATTATTTCGTTTTTTCTCCTCTGTATTATGTGTTGCGTTTTTGTTTACTGAGTTTGTTTTTAAGTCTAACATTTCAAGTAAAATAGCCATCCTTAAATTCCTTGATAAAATAATTCCTTTTCACTATGTTGTTACTATGTTTCTGTATTTTAATTTTACAATGTTTTGCTTTTTTGTTTAAAAAAAAAAAACAAGTTTCACAATAAAAAATAATGTGCTTTTATGTCTTTTATTGGTAGCAAATAAGAGTAGAAAAAAAATGTTTGGCTCCTGAAATGAAAATTAATTTCAAGTCTAATTTCCAGTGCATCGTTTGTTTATAGAGAAAAAAAGGTTTAATAATAAATCTGACTTGAAATATTAAGTGAACTTGTATATCTGTATGGTGATAATATTCCTGAATATTAATACTTCCCTCGGAACCATACTTTTGGTTCCGCCGGGACTCATTAATTGACCGGACATCTCGCGATACGACTTCCAACCAGTCAGCTAACAGTTTTTTCTCATTAAATACGAGCGAAAGACATTTACCGCAAGTTTATTTAAGTAAGTATTTAAACATTTAAGCGTTGTAAAGCAGCAATTGCATACTAACCCACTCTTTCGTGGTCATTTCCTTTATTAATGCACTTCTTTTGCTCATTATAGTATACGGTTTGTTGTTTCCGAGCTAGTAAAATATCTGTTTGCTTTTTTAATTCTCTGTATTTAACCGTAAAACGAAGGCGCAGCGGGGTTTTGTAAGAAAATTTAAGTTAGCTGTTCTCTGATGCTGATACACCTGAGGACCACAAGATGGCGCTAGAGGAGAGCTGATGCAGTCGTTCTCCCATGAGCTTTTGTCAACTGTGTTACATTAACCTGTGTATTTGTCGTCAGGATCTGGAGCAAGAACAACATCCGGACTTCCCGGCTCGGTGGATGACGTCAAGTCCAGCCGCTGACGTCATTATAGCATGACTGATGTCATCTAAGTCGTCAGCTAGGTAAACACTTATGTCTGTGCTTGATTCATGTGTTCCGGTGGTGTCTGCCTCTGAATATCAGCTCTGCTTGCTTCTTTATATGTGTCTTTATCGATTTTAACTTGTTTGTTTCTGAGTATCGCTGACTCTATTTTTATTTAGTTTGTTTTCCTTGTTCTTTTCTCACCTGTTGCTCAGACTATTCATTTAATTTCTAACGCTTAATTCTTTTTTCTGACAATATGACATTGCCCCGGTCAGCCACAAGATGGAGCCAGAGGAGAACGGCTGAATTTACCTCTATTCCTCCACAATTTTCATGTCAATCAATTCAATGTTTGAACCTGTTGATGACGTGCAACTGACAATTACAAACCCACAAATCCGCCCTGTGTGTGTAGCAAGTGTGACATCTGATCCTCGGATTCTGGTGGACACTGGTCCTGGAGGAGGACCAGTGTTGGTGGGAAAAAAAAAAATCAAAACTCCCTTTGATCTTTTATCTCACAGACTTCCAGGCTCTAATCCTGAAGTACCCTCCAGGAGGAAGCCCCCCCCCCCCACCTCGAACACTGCGCTCCTCCTCCGCGCGTGATGTCACCCTGCAGGTCAGTGTAGTTTAAACACTTTTTATGATCATCCTTTTATTAATTGTGATATATATTTATAGAACGCAAATGACGTTATGAAGTTATGAAAATGGTTTATCATAAGCGTCAACTTGTAATAACTACTATATTTATTTCTGTTTTCTTTAAATACTTTTTATGTTACAACATAATTTATGTTAATGTTATGAAAAAATCTGAAAGAGAGATATGAAAAAAAAAAGCTTGATGAATATTTTTATTCCAAGTCAAGACAAGTCGTTTTGCCTTAGTAATGATGATAATCATGATTTGGTGACAGGCTGTGTTTGAGTGCATGCATGAGACATTTAAATCAAAACAAAAGGTGCACCAGTAATCGCTGAGACAGAATGGTGTTTGTCAGGTTGCGGATTTCCCGCTGTCACGATTCAGTGAGTTGAGGTTTAGTGTCTGATCCTCTCCACCGCAGCCCTTGGTGCGAGCTGTTCACTGTGGAGTCGTAAACAACACAACTTTGTTTTTTCTAGAAAAGCTGCAGGATTTTTTCAACCTCTTGATTTTGTATTGCTCTTCTCATTTCCTTCCTTCCTGTGTTTGAGACCCTTTGAATGGGGTCATAAATACCCCATCACACAGCCTGCTCCCCGAACTGCCACCCACCCACCACACACCCTCCGTCCCCCAAAAATAAAGTCTGCCTCAGCTGCTGGACATGGGTGATGTTCCACTCCTGACAAGTATCTGATATTTGATTTCTTCATCTGTCTAGTTTCATTGTATCCTAGAATATTACAAACCAACTTCCATATTTAATCATATTCATAAACCTTTTTTAACTACAACTTTTTTTATGTTAGTCATTTTGGAGTAAAGAAAATCATCTCATACACATTTCTCTCTATTATCTATCATATTTCTAGAAATGTAGTTTTTATTTTCTGTATTTTCTCTTGTTTTTTTTTCAATTCACTTTGTGTTTTTGTGTTTCATTTCCAATAAACACGTATAAAAGTGCATTTAAGGTCAGTATTCAACATCATGTACAACAATGGCGGCTGGGCTGAAGTGGCTTCAGTGGTCTGGCTACTTTAGGAAGGTCCTCCCTTCCATGCTGAGTGATAATTTATTGGTTTAGAAACGACTCCCTGTGTGTTTCCTCACATTTCTGTGAAGCCTTTACGTCTCTAGTGTGCAGCTTGTTGTTTCTGGGCTCCAGGAAGTGTTTTATCCTGCCAGCATCTTCTGCTCTTGTTGCTTTAAGACTAAAAGCCTGAGATTTAACTGCAGCCCATTCCTCAGCAGGCAGGCAGGGAGGGAGGGAGTGGGCCTCTCAGCCAGTCAGCCGGCCGTCAGCCCGGGCACCAGAGGTTGGGATGAAGACGCGCTGCGCGGCGCGCTGGCCCGCGCTCGGGCAGCGACGAATGTAAACAAGCTTTTGTCTTGATGATTGTTTGAGTGAACAATCGGCCGCTCGTCGTCTTTTATCCCCAATGTTGCATCAGATTTGTCTTCATTCTGACCAGTCAGCAGATGGTTTTGTGTCCGAACTTTGCAGAGTTGCACTTTTTAGTGTTCCTCGCCAGAAACATGACATTGTTTTTTTCCCGTGGCCGCTGGCATATTTCATCTCTGCCCGTCGAGCCGGCCGCAGATACAGTCGGCAGCTGGTCCAGTGAGACCAGAAGTATACACATGACAAAGTCTAGAGTCATGAAACACAACATGCAGTTTTTAGAAGCAACTGGTGTCAGTGGTAGCGTGTCTGTTGTGGAGTGCTGACTCATGCATCTGCAGGTTCTGGCTCCACTCGGCCACTGACTGTCTTGATATAGCCGAAGCTCTGAGCCAGCACTCACCAGTGGAACTGAGCCTGACGCAGCTCAGGTGAGGGTGGCGTACGGTGGTTATGATGCAACCCAACATTAGTGAGTCGACATGTTGTGGAGAGCTTGTGTGTGTGAGAGAGAGAGAGAGAGAGAGAGAAATTCCAGAATATTCTCTTTGTTGACACTCGCCTGATCCTGAGAAAACAAACATGATGGAAATCTGATCCTCACACACTCTGACATTGTGTGTGTGTGTGTGTGTGCAGAGAACCTGAATACCACTGGTTTCCTTTCATTCACCCAACCGTTCATTCATTTACTTCCATCCTGTGTCTCCGCGGTTTCCCTCTAAACGTCTGCCCATCAAGATTCATCCAGTCATCCAGTGGTCACCCCATCATCAGAAGTACTTCTCTACACATGTTCCCATCAACCACTGCTCCACCAATTCATCCATTCATCCCTCTGTGGTGTCACTCATTGGTGATGGAATAAATGAAACCATGAGTCATGAGGAGGACAAAAGTACATTGACATATTCCACTGTGTGTGTGTGCATCCCGAACTGACCATCAGCACTAATCTTTCATTTCAAGAGACCCCTCCTCCTCCTCCTCCTCTTCACTGCCCCCCTCCTCCTCCCACTATGAGCCATCGGAGCCATATTCGGTGTTTGTTTGACCCCGGCGGGGCACGAACCCTGACTGATCCTTCATCTGAGGACAAAGCTTATGTTTGCAGTGACATCATAAATGCCTGTGCACCCAGAAACAATAGCTGATGAATCCACTGTGGGCGAACAGAAACCTCCAGAGTCATGGAAAGTTCCTGGCAACACCTTCTCCAAACACAGCCCTAAAATATTGACCACCCCGAATGAGGCGCATTCAGATCTAAACCTGGAGTCTGACCATCTTCATTTGGGTCATATCACCTCATGAATCTCAGCAACTCTAAAGCTAGTTCACTGTTCTGTAAAACATGTTTTTTCCCTCAGCTGGACTTGGGTCCAACTTCATGTCACTTGAAGCTTCTTGGTTGATTTCTGAGGCCTCGGTGACCTGGGATGTCCTAGCTTCTTAACTTTAAACAACTGGACCTCATGAGCTCCGGTGCCATCAGACCCTGGTGCGTCCACTCCTGTCTTGAGTTGATCAACGGGCACTTGAACCCCTCCTCACTGTAATCAAACGAAGGCACCGCGCCTCTCTTTGCGGTCAGAATTAACTTATCTCCAGTGGCAGACTTAACCTGAGTTCAGTGATGCAATGTTACCTTCATACACGCTGTGTGGCTGATCACACGTGTGTGTGTGTGTGCTCTCTGTGGGGGAGGAAGATGTTTTGATAATGTGTCAGGAATGCTGTCGTGTGTTTTATTAGTATTCGGGACTCAACCCCCGACCAGCGTTCTGCTGCGCCACTGACCAGGAGCCTTGGTGTGACCTCTATTGTTGGCCTCATCACAATCCCACGTCGCAAGAGGAAATGTTCCTCCTCGTGTTTCAACTGCTTCTGAGGCCACTGTTGTGTGGTTGAGACTGTTATGCACGATATTCAGAGACAAAACTTGGTTGTGAGTCTGCACTCGTTGGATTCCACACTTCTTTGAGCTTCAGCTGTGGAATATTGGAGAAGTGATGGATGAAAAAGATTTGTCTTGGTTTGATCTTTCATGAAAAGCTGATCTCTGCAGAGCTACACTTGACTCACATGTAAAGTATGAGGTTTTCTCTGGCTGGTGATTTGTCCGTCTAATATGCGCTGTGTTGTGCTGATGTGCCTCTGCTATTGAAACTCTCGCGTGGCTGTTTTAGCATGCGAGTGTCTGGTGTGGAGGTCTTTACACATGCATCCCCGCCGGGATTAGCATCCTCTTTGTTAGGATAATGCTGTTATTGTGGCAGAGGCAGCTGAATGTACTTATAAATGAGATTTCTGCTTTTCTTCACATGGAAATTGGAGTCTTCAGCTGGGAGGGGCTGTCGGGGAGGAGTTTTTATTTCACTCCTGACCAATGCATTTTCATCCTTCTGCAAAAAAAGTTCATAATTATTATGGGATGTATCATATCTGTGTGATATATGAGTTTTTTATCGGAATGAATTAGAATGTGGAAACAAATAATGCAAAGTGTAGTGTATGACCTATTGAAATGAAGGGTAGATTAACTTGCTTTGAAAGTTAAGTTTTAAAACCATGAAAATGGTGAAGCTGTTTTGCTTCACCTCTGAACTGCTCCTCTTGACACACACATTTCTGTCTGCAGCTTCGTGGCCGCGCTGCCTTGAAACTACTGTGACCTGGCGACACTGCTGAGAGGAGAAAACCAGCACGGTGAGGTGGGTTTTGACGGAAAGTTACTGACAGACTGCTTCACCCATTCGTTCATTCCCTGCTGTAGCCTCCTCAGCCCTGATGATCAGCTGCGCAGTGGAACTTTTATCAAGCAGGTTTAGCATCTAACCTTTCCGTCACTGAGATGGGGTGTACACAACAGAGCCCTCCGCTTCTGTGACTCCCACCACCGGCCGGGGGCCACTTCCTGTTGTCACACATGGTTAATTGAATTAGTATGAATGTAGAAGAGTCCACATTTCATCTATCAAGAGAGGCACGGCGCGTAAGCCGACACCTCCGGGGAATGCTCTCCATCCATCACGTCGCTGTTTCTGCTCCAGTACAGTTTCCCTGAGAGAGATAAGAGCGCTGGCCCTCTGATAACAATGGTGGCCTTTAAAAGCAGCGTAGATGAGACGCTCGCTGTCGACACAAGATTCCGAAGGCTGATCGACGAGCCGACGGGAAGGATAGGCAGAGATGTTTGCATGGATCAAGACATGGATGGTGTGGTGGATGCATGAATTCAGGAAGGTAGTGAATGTGTTGCAAAGTAAGTGCGTTGATGAACGTATGAAAACAAGTGAATTTTTTTATTTAATTCATTTATTCATGGCAGGAATGGTGTCATGGGTGTGTGATGCCTGATGAAAGGATGAATGAATGGAGGGAACTCAGTAAAAGATTGTGGGTGAGGTGATTGAATGAGAGCTGAGGTGTGGAACATGAATAGGTGATGATCGTCCGATGTAAGGATGAATGAATGAATAGCAACGGATCGAATTCGATGACAAATTTTCTTGTGTGATGGATGGATGATGGACAGATAGAAAAACAGTTGAAAGGACTGAATGAATGAACTGATGAATTCAGGTCTGATAAACACACTGAGCAGATCAACAGAAATGGGGGGGGGTGTAGCATGGAGCAGTTGTCAGGCATTATCGCCACTCTACAGGCACAGATGGAAACAGCAGCAGCAACAAGTGGCTCAGATGGACTCTCTGCAGGAATGTCAACAATAGTGCACACAGGAACTTGAGTGAAATAAAACTGTGCTACGATCCAGGGATAAAACTCTCTGTGAGCCCCATGTCTCACCCTCAGCAGAGTGGGAACCTCTGATGTGCAATGCATCATTTCTACTTTGTTCTGTTCGCCGTGAGTTGCCTGTAGTTGAAGTCCATCACCTGCTGTAGCTGCAGACACCGTTCCCTTAATGTCCACCCGTCACTTCGAAGCAGTGCTCTCTACTGCCACCCGTAGGAGACCTCACTAGTAATGTTAAAAAATAATATCAAATATTCAGTTCAGTTTAGTTCAGGGGTGAATGAGTGCAATGTTGAACGTGAATGAAGGGCTATTTTGGGGTCTCTTTTCCGTGACGGCTGCGTCACATTCCCTCTGCTTCTCTTCTGGGAAGGAATGCGTCACTGTGGAATAATTACTCTCTTAAAAGGGATTCAGATGGTTTGGGATTTCTCACTCGCTCCCCTCCTCCTCCCGCGGGGGGGGGAGGTAGAGGAGAGTGCTGATGGGGGAAGGGCATATTAAGGATATTTGGGAAAATATTGAAGCATTCCAATGAAACAAAATGCTGAGTCACCTTCAGATGTCATTTTGAGTTGAGAGTGTTTCTGCACCCTAAATGAGATCAGGCGGTCGGATTCCACACGTCGGACACAGACCCGGATTATTCCGGTGTTTTAGGGGTCACATGATCTTCTTAGCTCAGAGACCACTTCTCGTCACCTCTTGTCCGCCGACTGCTGGGAGGTCTGGCGGTGGGACAGATGACGAGGTGCATGCGGCCGCAGCTTATCTGACGCCGACACACACACACACACACACACAACTAGCAACATGAAATAAACAGCAGCGTCAGTCATCAGCGGCAGCTCCGGCTGACTCTTGACCTGACGTAGCCATTATCAACTCCAAAATTAAAAAAGACTGCTGCAGGACGTCTGAAGGGAAGGAGCCTGCAATTAAGAAAGATTAATAACGGTGTGTTGCGGTGAAGCCCCTCCCTGCAGCCGGAGCCTCAGGCCCATGCGGGGAGAAAAAAGTATTTGTTTGTTTTCAGCGTCATAGTCACAGTGATTATGAGAAACCAGAGACTCCCCCGCACCTCTCCTCGTAAATACTCCTCTGCCTTCAAATTTCTCCACTCACACATGTGCTCGCGTGGAAAATGGAGTACAAGTACTCCAGATATTATACAAGACTTATTTGATATTGGGCTTCCAATTTTACTTCCTGATGGCCGACACAAAACCAGTTTTTAGTTTTTAAAATTTTTATATGTTATGAAAAATACCTGCCTATATTTAGGAAAAAGATTTTTTTTTCTTCACTGGTGTTTTCATGTGGGTGTCAGCTTTTTTTGTTTTGTAAGGTTACAGAGTGCACACCTTTTGTTGTATCAATTTTTTGTTTAAGTACTTCAAACTTTTGCTGTAGAGAGATGCATAAAATCATTTCAATTTAATTCATTAGTATCTTTGCGTTATTATTATGAATAACATCTGAAAAATCCCAGGTTGTCACTCGATGTACAAAGAAACAAGTTCATTCTTCTGATGTAAAATGTGGGGTTTGGGTTCATTTAAATATGAGGTCATGGATCACATTAACAGAGAGCCAAGGAGGAAAAGCTTTTATTTTGAAGCATAAATCACCTGCGGCGTGTTCCTACCTGTAGGCAGCTTGGTATTGATGTATCCTCTTATTCACTGGTGTTTAATGGAGCTCATCGTCTCCACCAGTTTTCCTCTGAAACTGGACACTCATGCACTGACTTTAGGAAGCGAGTGGACCATGGCATCCGCGGGCCCTCTGCAAGCAGCTGTGTGGTGGAAACATGGACTTTGTTTGGGGTCGCAGAGGGGCCATCATATCTCAAATCATTTGAATCACAGCTGGCTTTTTTATAAGCTCTTGCTGTTGCTTCATGATGAGCCGAAGGTCCTAGTTACACCTCAGGAAGGATTCCACTCCTGCAGTGCTCATGTGGTCTGACACAAGGTCGTCCTCCGATAGGTGCTGAACCACATAGGTTCTGTATTGACACACAGTGGTGGACGCTGGGACAGAGCCTGTGATAGGTCAGGGTTAATGATGGGTGCAAGCTGTTACATCACTTGTACAGGAAGTTATGCAGCACCGAAACGGTGATGAAGAACTACTACTCTTTGTAATACTGTCTTCCTAAAACTGTGAATATTTGCAGGCTGTAGTGAATGCCGGCCATGTTCCTGTGACCATCTTAGCTTGTGGTCGCGTGTGTGTTCTCATGGCCGCACAGCATGAAGGGATGGCACCAGATTCAGTCGGTTTATGAAGGCGAGGCAGTGAGGAGCGTGCCACTCCTCTTCTCTCTGGTGTTTGTCTGGACAAGGTTGGAGTGCGAGCGGAGCAGCCACTGTAACACAACACTTGTTAAAACCCAAGAATGTGCTTTAATTTGTCCAAGGCATCTCTGCCTGACAACTTTGGTAAAGTCCACTATAACAACCTTCCAGGGCCCCTGACCTAGGGAGGGAGTGACCCCTGACCTTATTTGGGCCTCTTTTATGAGGACTTTTTGGGCTGCGGCCAGATGGCTAAACTATCAAAGGCTTTTTTATGAGAAAAATCTGTAGGCAAGAGTGGAGAAGTATATCTATCTCATTGTGTGGCGCAGAGAGGCACGGAGCCGGGCCACTTGACTGAAGGATAGTCGGCATATTTGTGATGTGTCAGTGGCCATTTCTCACTGACCAGGATTTATCTGTGGCTTTCTTAGCCTGCTGTTTCTTAAAACAAAGTTTTGCATGTGTCAAGAGAGATTCTCAATAGATGGTTGCTGGTGCAATTCCACCTGCCATAGGCAAGTCTGGCGCTCACACTAGCACAAAGTATACAGCGCACACGACCCACACACTCTCGTGTTAACCCCAGCCTCACAGATACACACCCTCACCACAACACAGTGACACACCGTTAAGACTCCTCATGTTCACGACCTCACTGACACACTCGCACAGTGACCCTCAAAATCAATACCCACACCATGGGCACACATGCACACGATCCCTCTGGCCTGTCTTCTCCAAAACAACACCAAAACACTTCAGGCAACACACGTCAGGCTTCGGCACGTGTGATGTTAAAGCAACCTGAGCAGAAAGTGAGGCGCCAGCAGCGGCGATGAAGCCCCGCCCCTTCATCTGTACTCTGTTTCCATTTTTCTGCAGGAAATACAAAACCAGCGTTTGAAAAGCTCTGACAAACTCTGGGCCCAAACGGATGTGACAGTTTTCCTGAGATCACAGATGAGAGTGGAATCTGTGTGTTTGGGGCGCAGAAGAGTTGTGTGTCCCAGGGTCACTATAACTCGCTCCCCTCTCATCACTCATGTGGCGTCTTTATGAGCAATGTTGGATTGGGTTTCTGGGGAAGCGTTCAGGGTGGAGTCGAGGCTCGTCGTCGTCACTCTCACAAGCCGGGTTCAGGAGTGGCTGAAGCGGGTTTGTTGGTGAGTGGTCAGGAAACCACAGCTGCTGTAAGCATTACCTGTTTGTTGTTCTCATCAGAAGTCACTCGGCCCCCAGGAGCCCACGACGGCGCACGCTCGTCATAGCACTTCTGACTTCTACGTGACCCGCAGCCGGATAATTTACTCCGACGTGAGTGGAAAAGGAGTTAGAGTGGCTCCAAACAGACTGCTCCTGCAGAAGGTGCCGTGCTTGCGTGTTCTGAAATGAGTTTTGTATCCAACAAGTCACACATCTACTCACTGCTCATCTTTAAGTGCCTTGACTGAGGTGGTATTTAGTGCGTCCTTTCATCAGAAGGCTCTTGTTCATGAGAGGGCAGGGCCTGGCTCTAACCCACTCTGCACCGTGAATGTTGTCTGGAACCTGAAATGAAATGGTGATCTGGCTCGGCTGGGTAACTGAAGCTGCCGCGAGCCGTCGGTTTGTTCTGGTGCTGCTGATTACAGGGGTCAAGAGATCCAGAGTTACTGGAAGTTGTCCACTTCCTGGAAGGGGTCACGGGAGGGTGGGGCCGCACATCAGACACGCCCACCGCTCATAAACTTCACACATTTTTTTCACATTTTGTGAAATGATTTTTTTAATAGAGAAGAATGGGTGCTGCTTTTTTTGTCTGTTCAGGCGTTAATATTTTACTCTTTAAATTATGAAGTGACCAGGAACCATGCTGTAAATAAAAACAATACTATTCAGCTAATTCTTTAGATATTACAAATTGTTTCGAGCAAAAGTTTCATTAGAAAGGAATATATGATGCAGTGGGAAGTACTTTCATTTTGCAGTTTCAAGCCTGTAGCATGGTCAAGGACACAGTCAAACTCATTGCTAATACACACACAGGCATAAACTACACTTTTGATTCACAAAAGCGCAGGAGAGTTTATGGGCGGGGCTTAGCTGTCCTCTCAGGAGTTTCTTTCAACTGAACAGACTTATTTCAGTGAGTGAGTCAGTGAGACACTAGGTGGTTGTGTGGGGACCATGTCGGAGTTGTGGGTGAAACTATGACCATGCCACATCAGAACCACGGTTTTATGGGAGCCATAAAGGCAGGAGGTTGGCCGTTGTCTTTGCTGTTACTTTGGGCCTGCTTAACTTTGTTTTGCCAGGAAGTAATGAGCCCGTCCTTAAAAGTAGTTTTTCCTGAAGATGGGGGACATGTATTAAAACACAATGGACATTTTACACAAGACTTTCTTAAAGCGGTGAAGACAAAGCCCCCCCCCCAGACGTGGCCGGCCCACCCTGCAGATGTCAGGGGGATCACAGTCTCTCAGCAGCTTAAACGAGCCAAGAGTCGCAGCTCCGGCCCTGCGGGGGGCCACCAGGCCTGAATGGGCCACTTCCACCCGCCACTAAAGCCCCCCCACCGAGCATTTGTAAAATGATTTGTGGCAAATTTGTTGAATCAATATGGATGCGGGGGTCTGGGTCCTCGGCCCACTCGGCCATCGGGGCTCTTTGTCTGTCACTCCTCCACCTGAGTTATTGATCGGACAACAAACTCAGATTGAAGCCTTCAGGACCAGTGTGGGTCTTTGGATTACGAGACGCACATCTGCTACATTTTGCGAGCGCTCTGGCCAAAGACACACCGTGCTGACTCCCATCTGCTCTGCCACGCAGCGCCGTGTATGCAGTCATCCATTCTAGTTTATGGATGAGGTTATGACAACAGAAGCATGTGCAGAAACGGGACACGTATCTGACTGAAGGATTGTGTTTACGACTGTGGATCAGTCAGCTGTTAGGTCACCAAGGTAATTGACTTGAAATCTCCGACCTCACTCACATCAAGAGTTCATGCACACGCGGGTGAGGAGGCATGAATGAGAGTGTATCATGGTTGCTATGGCGACCCCAGAAATGGCATCAGCCCTGAACAATGGTCATCTGGGGCTTTGAGGAAGCCCGCTGCCCCCCCTCCCCATCAGTACTTCCACACCCACATCTGCCGCCTCTGTTCTCAGACTTATGAGATGTTCTGCTGATTTCTTTGCATAAAAGCACAATCCCAAACGCAGCCCACATCTGTGGAGTCAGAGGGAGTCAGAGGGCGGGGCGACGGGAGAGTGTGACCAACATTGTTATGGGGCATTCTGGAGTTCGTGGAGCCGCTCGGCTGGGCTGACGTTAAATAATTACCATGGCAACCAGCAGAGCATGCAGACGCGAAGTAAATAGTTGAGTGCAGTTTCTCGTTTTTTTTGTCAGAAGCAGCTGCTGGATGAGGTTCTCAGCTGTCAAGTGTAACAGGCTGGAGAGTTCTAGATCGACTCTGACTCGGACCCAAATTCAGACTGTCTCTCTCATGAGGATGAACTGCATGTGCTCCAGGTTGTGATGTGGCATCTCCTGGGTCACACGTTCATGTTGCTGGAGTACCTCGTGTCAAGTGCAAATCCATCCCGTCGAACTGGACAGTTTGCGACAACCGGGTCCACATCTGAATCTTTGAATCTATATCGCGCACCCAGGAGGTCGGCACTGCTCTGAGGTCCACAGCTGCTCCATCAATAGCCGCTGTAAAGCGACAATGAAGAATCCTAAAACCCTCCAGGTGCCTTTCAGCCCAGCGACCACATTCACTATCAAGTGCTCTCTTTTGTAGCCACCCCACCCCCGACACTGCACCCCTTGAGGCCCGGACCATTAAAAATGACTGTTTCGATGATGTTGATGGTCATTCTTTCTTCCTCCTTGAGGAAGATCTCAAACCTGGACAGAGTCTCTCTGGAAGGCTGAGGAGGCCCCTCCTCTGCTGCTATCTTATCTGTCTGTTTTTAAAATAAACAATAAGCTTCAAACTGCCGTTCAGTCAGAAAGGCTGGCCTCTTTCAAAGAACACAAGCATCGGTGTGAGTTGTTTTGCTATTTCATAATTAAAAACTATTTTTCTATCTAATAGCAAACAATGATTATGATTATTTGTTATTGCATTATTTTTTTATTGTGGTGACAAACGTTCATTAACTTTCATATTTTATAACAGTTATTTTGTCTGCATTCGTTTTAATTTTCCTAATAATAATAATGTGTTTTTATTAACACTTGAAAGAGCTTTATTGTGTATATATGATTTCGTTTTTTGTTTTATTTCCATCCCCGCTTTCAAGCTTCAATTTTCACTTCAGTATATTGGTGAATGTTTCTGTTCCACATTCTGTTTTTTTTTTGGTGCCAATCTATTTATGTTCATTTAGAGTATGTAAAGAGAATTAATTGTAAAATAATGTGCGTATGAGTGTGACCACGGCGACCATGACTGCGTAGTGTTGCCCCTTCATGGACTCAGAACTGGACTGTTCCCTCTGTTTTTTCAGTCTGGCAACAACTTCTCCGGGGTTATTTCTGACTCGCAAACTTTCGCATCTAATCTCCTCCTGGCAGATCCAGACTGTTGATTAGAGCCCAAGTGTGAATCTCTGCTCCATACAGTGACTCTTTGTCCCGCTCTATTGTTTATTGATGGTTGTCATAGTGGCCGTAACAAAAGCCCGACTATTGCTGTGTTTACCTCTGCACAGGAACTGCTGGGCAATTCTCCATTAAATTACAGCCATGTGTGGGCCGCGCTTGCTCCCCTCACCCGCCAGTCCCTCCGCCCCTCACCCAAACCAGCCCCCTCCCTCACATACTTGTGTGTTCGCTGTGACCAGATATGACGGACGGCAGAATCAGATGAGGAGACACTAACTGTGATGAAAGATTTAGGGCAGCTGAAGTTGTTTGTGGAATGTTGAGCCCACCCAACCCCCCGACCTCTCGGCCAAACGGTGTGAGACAAATAAGCAGTGGTCTTATCTCTCAGGCCGCAGATCTGGCCACAGGACCCGAGACGGTCCACCTCCTGCTGTGGTTCTCATACTTTTGAGGAGCCATTCAAAGACCCTGCTCATTGCAGAGGTTGATCAGTTTCGTTTGTCTAAACTTGAATATAGAACTTGAATCGCCCTGATTGAAGTGCACGACCATATTTGGAAAGCCTCCCCGCTATGAGGCAGACTGGAGGTGCTGTTGCATAATACAATATTCTCATTACCGTGTGTCTGACAGTCTCACACCACAACACAGGTGGCCACATCCCTCTGCTCCCGGCTTCACCCACTTTTCCTTCCTCACTTCTCCAACATACTATGGTACACGTTGGTGAGGTGTATATTGGCTGCACGACCACAGGATTCTTTACCCGCCTCCTTCCAGGACACTCATCATGAGAGCGCAGACCTCTGCCAAGCAGCTCCAGTCCACCCCAACACAATCTGCTTGCAGAGGTTTGTGCTTTTCTGCTTTTAATGTCGCTGCAGCTCTGAGTCTGTGCCAGGGCAGAACTTTTACGGTTTTAAATATTCAACGCTCCTTCATACAGACCCGTTTAGACGATTCATTGAGCACCATTGTCCCCAAATTCACTGGATATCAGGGGCCACGTTCAGTCAGAGACTCAAGGTGCACACATGAGTCGCTGTGTAGAAGTGGTCGAAGGTCAATCCTCCTGAACCGGATGTTTCATGATGGGACAGTGGTTGGCATTTATTCGCTAAGAGCCAGGTTGATCTAAACACCGGTCATGTGACCATCTGGCGTTATCATGTAAGATGCTTCCACTCTGGTTCCCGCTGCTGCCGGAGTTTACAACTCTGTTTGACGTGTTTAGATTGAATGTATTCCAGTTTGGATTCTTATTGGGGCTATAAAGTGTCTAGACAGACCCACACCCTCGTCCCTCCTCACCTCCAGCCCCCGACCAGCATTCACGTCTCTGAATATGGACTGTCGTTGTCTCACACAGTGGAACAGGAGGAGAAATGCGTATTCTGCGTTGGAGTTCTGGAGTTTAATGCCTGATGTTTCACGTGCCACTGCTGTAGCTCTTCATCACTTTTGTTTTCTGTTGCCAAAAATAACTTTTTCACAACTTAAAGGTAGTGTCGACCTCAGCACAAACCCTCCATTGTCAGGGCCCGGTCAGCTTTATCTTGAAATGCTGACCTTGTTACTCTAACGCGCTGGAGTATCTGTTAGGAATATTTCTGTACTGTGCTTTGAATTCAAACTTCACCGTCCGCTGTTGCTCTGAGGTGTCACAGCAGTTGTCAACTTCTGGTTCTCTGCTTTCTCCCCGTGCAGTGGACGCGCTGTTCGATAGACAGTTGACCCTGAACAAGCTGGAGATCAACTCAAACATGCTCACTGAAGAGCTCTTGTTTTGAGATGCCTATGAAATGTGTCTCGGAAATTCAGTCTCAAAAATAATGGCCTTGCACGCTTTCTCTCTGACATCATTTTCAGCCCTATTGTTTGAACCTACGTCAGTGCAAGTGTACTGCAACTGAAACAGTTGTGAATGACAACAGTTCTTTGTTCAGTGCAAACATGAATTCAACTAACATATTCATGTTTCCTCTTCATCCATCATGTCATTTGTTCTTTCTGCACTTTGCATGTGTTAATAACAAACTCAAATACTGACATCAAACACACTAAATATTAATATTTACGAGGAAAATCAGCCACAACACTATTTAAACAGTTTTTTAAAGAAATACTTTGAAGGAATTAAAATGTGGACAATGTTATTTAAATGTATTCATTTGAGAGCGTTGTAGTAAAGGGATGTTGTCATGAAGACGGTATACAGGAGAGTGAAAGCGTGAGAATCGTTGACGGTTGTTGCCCTGCAACAGGTACCGACCGCAGCCTCGCTGAGCTGCGTGAGGGCGGATGATAGAGGAAGACGCCTTTGAAAAGTGAATCAATCGCGTGTGAATGAGGCCCACATGGTCATTTTGCCTCCACAGGAAGAGTCGCGGACCCGGCCTCCACTGGCCGAGCCCCCGCCCGCCCTCGCTCCTCCCCCGGCCGCTCATTAGAATAATGTTTGGGCTGCCTGGCCTGGAGCCAATCAGGTATCGCAGCACCGGGATAAATCGCAATGCATTATTGATCATCATAACCACGCTGACATGCGCGTTTGTACCGAAGAGGGGTTTTGTGTCGCAGCTCACTGTGAGGACTTGGCCGGAGAAGAGACCACGAGCGCGCTGGAGCTTCGGATGGTGGCAGCATGTCGAGGCGCAAGCAGGCGAAACCACAGCACATCAACTCCGACGAGCCCGAGGACGGTGAGTCAGCCGCACGGCTTTCACGCCTCATCCAACTTTAGCCAGGCCACGGCACACTTTTCCCTCCCGACCTGCGGCGCGACGCTTCCGAGCCCAGAAAGCTACAGGTGTTGATCGATGACCTGAGGTGAACCAAACTCCGTCGCGGGGCGGATCATTCTCTTGGAATCGAAATATCGACGCCACAACTCCAACAGTCATTCAAAGTTTACTCCAAACTTGCTCGTGTTCAACGTATTTTTTAATTCTCTTCCGCTGAAATCCTCTTAAATGAAACTTCGTTTTCGGACTTTTCGTGAAGTTTGAGTGCGAGTGTGGAGGATCTGCTGCTGTGGGCCTCCACTTTGAGACAAAGGTGCCTTAAACTGTATGAAATGTGACTCTGTCGAGCTGACCTGAAGGCAATAAATCCCCCAGTTTAATGCATGACTGTTTCCTCTCCTACATCTGTGGAGGAGGTGGGGGATGGAGACCTTTGTGAGCCCCCGGGTGGGGGTGCGTTTTGGTGTTGCCATATGCAACCTCGAGCTTGACCTGTGATCCTTGCAAACTTTTGATTCCATATTTCGGAGCTACAGTGATGTGACTCGAGTTTCACCCCCACTTCTCTCTTGGATGTGTATTGTCATGCAACTTTTTCTTCTCCGCCTCCTGGTGAGCAGTTAACAAGTCCAGCAGTTTCCATACAGACAGGTGGTGGACCCCCGGCCCTCTTACATGCATTTGCATTTAACAATACTCCCAGTTGTGAAGTGGCCCCTTGCCAGGACGCCCAATTCAAGTGCTGAGTGTGAAACTGCCGGCCATGGTAATCCGCTAATCGCGACTTTTGGGGCCGTTTTCCTTCAGTTATTACACCTAGAAATGGCCCCGCGAGTGGTCACCTTTTTAAACACCGATTTAATGATCGCTGCTCTTTGTCCCCCAACATGGTCCAAAGGTGCAGGGTCGCCCTCTAGTGGCGTCCTGGTCAATAACCACTTCCAAAAAGCGCCCCATGTTTGCAAACACTGTGCAGAGAACTTCCCCCCTTCCATTTATTCACGCCCCATGAAACGCATGAATTAATTGCTGCCCACTTTCCAATTAAATATTATTCATAGTTAAGCAGATAGACAAATCGTTTTTCAGCAAATATAGAAGTCATTCTTCACGTTTTTGTCCCTTTTTTATTTTTACAAATGTTTTTACAGTGACTCAGTGAGTGAATGAAGAGCAATGAATGCTGCTGTTCCACTTGTTGTTAAGCCTTTAACATGGACGGTGCTCCTCTCTGCCGCAGGGATTGCACGCAAGGTCGAGGGCGAAGAGGCCACGAATGAAGTGAAACGCTTCCGAATGGACGAGACGAAGGTGTGCAGCAAGTGCTGCGGCGAGTTCTTCGACGAGGCTGAATTTGTGGAGCACGAGAAAACCTGCACTAAGAGCCAACAAGTTGTGATCCTGAGGGACGGTGACGGCCACGAGGGCCCTGAGGAGTACACCCAGGGCTCGCCCGACAGGAGCGAGCACGACGACAGCCGCTCCAGCACCAACTCACTATCCATGGCAAACCAGGACCAGCTGGAGAGGATGGAGGACGAGTCCAGCATGAACGTGGAGGACCTGGCGCAGGAGGACATGTCCGGCAGCCCTGAGATGAATTATCACGCCTCGCCGGACTTGCAAGACACCAACGTGACTCTGGAAGCCATGGCCGACACCAAGGTCGCCGTCTCCCAACATTCATCCAACAGCTCGTCCCTCAACTCCACGCAGGAGGTGCTGCAGGCCATTCCCATGATCCTGGAGCAGTTGGTCTGCCTGCAGCAGCAGCAGCTACAGCAGATCCAGCTGACCGAGCAGATCCGCATCCAGGTAGCCATGATGATGCCGCAGGGGGTGCAGTCATCAATGGGAGCGGCCATGGATCCTCTCAAAGCGCTTGGTGCGCACCTCTCTCAGCAGCTATCTGCCGCTGCAGCGTTGATCGGGAAAAGGACTGGAACGCAAAGCCTTTCACTGGAGGCACTAAAACCCGGTAAACTACCTCTTACTGGAGGCCTCCCCGCCTCTCTCTCAGGAGGTCTGGGCACCATGACCTCTAAAATGGACATACTGAAGGGAATTCCAGACCTGGCCAGTCGACTGCCAGCGCTGCTGCCACAATCCCCAGTCGGCTTCCCGGGCACCTTTAATGGCACCCAAGCAGGGATTGATGCATCCAAGAAGGCCAAGACCAAACTCTCGAACGTCCCACCTGAGGCAAAGAACGGAGAATCCCTGTACAAGCACAAGTGCAAGTACTGTGGCAAGACTTTTGGGAATGACAGCGCGCTCCAGATTCACCTGCGCTCCCACACTGGAGAACGGCCCTTCAAGTGCAACATCTGTGGGAACAGATTCACCACCAAAGGAAACCTCAAAGTGCATTTCCAGAGGCACAAAGACAAGTACCCTAACATCAGCATGAACCCCCATCCTGTGCCGGAGCACCTTGACAATATTCCCACCAGCAGCGGCATCCCGTTTGGGATGTCTGTGCCACTGGACGAGTCGAATATGGCCGAAGTGAAGCCCGTGATCAGCCACCCGTCTGCTGGATTCCATCCTTCTCCCGTCGCTGGATTCAAGACGTTTGAAGGCTTCGGTGGGGATCCTTTCTCCCACAGACCTTCTCCGTCAACCAGTGACAGCTCGACTTCCGTGTCTGCCAGTCTTTTCAGCCAAGACACTGGATTGGAACCGACTCTGAAGGACACAAAGGACGTGCTCGGCTCGTTGCATCAGCTGAACGGAAACTCCCTCCCCGGAGAGTCCAGCTCCGGAACAGCCAAGCTCCAGCAGATGGTGGATGGACTTGAGAAAAGGACCAACGATCCCAACGAGTGCGTGATCTGCCATAGAGTCTTGAGCTGTCAAAGTTCACTGAAGATGCACTACCGCACACACACTGGCGAGCGCCCGTACAAATGTAAAATCTGCGGCCGTGCTTTCTCCACGAAGGGGAACCTGAAGGCCCATTATGGCGTGCACAGAGCCAACACTCCACTGAAGATGCAACACTCCTGTCCCATCTGCCAGAAGAAGTTCACCAACGCCGTCGTTCTGCAGCAGCACATCCGCATGCACATGGGTGGACAGATCCCAAACACGCCTCTGCCTGACAACCAGTTTGAAGCAGCAGAGCCCATGGAGTCGCCGCTCCCGGATGAGAAGTCTCTGGATGCTAATGGCTTTGACACAAGCCTGGAGCTTCCAGAACCAGACCCGAACGTGACAAAGCCAAACGACGCCCCAGATCTCCTGACCTCCGAGGAGCAAATGTCTTCTGCCCCGACCATGTTCTCCAGCCTGGATGTTCTGAAGAACCTCACGTCTGCTCTTGCACTGAAACGACAGAGCAGCACGACCTCTGAGAGCGAAGTGACCTCCAAGGAATCTCCGTCAGCTCCTAGAGAGCAGGACTTTGACAACGGCCGAAGTCCTTCTGCTTCTGACTCGGCCATGTCCTTCCATTCATCGTCTCCTGTGAACACCAGCAGAAGCAAGTCTCCTGAAGCTGCTGCTTCCGATGAATCAGCCCGCAACGGCGCCAAACCAGAGTCTGAGGGCGGTACCCGGAAGGCAGGCGAGGCCAATGGAGCCCTCGACCTCACCTCTGGCACCTTCACCCCAAAACCAATCAAAGAAGAGCCTGGCGTCACATTTACCAATGGAGATTATGGTAAGATGCTTCTCCCTCCTGACTTGTTGATCATCTCTCAGAACGGCGTCTGACATGGTCTTTGCTTCGCAGCGTCACCCAGCATGCCTTTCATGAGAATACCATCCAGTCTGGCCAGCCTTGAGATGAAGATCCCCGAGAACCCTCTGGGCCCTCATGGTCTGTTCAGCTCCCACATGCCCCAGGGCACAGCCATGTCCTCGAC
This sequence comes from Synchiropus splendidus, assembly GCF_027744825.2. NCBI lineage: Eukaryota > Metazoa > Chordata > Actinopteri > Syngnathiformes > Callionymidae > Synchiropus > Synchiropus splendidus. Next base: position 4,383,091 of record NC_071351.1, read on the forward strand.
CGGCTCATCTGCCCCACGGAGATCAGCCAAACCGCACGTGTGCAATGTTTGTGGCAAAAACTTCTCGTCCGCCAGCGCCTTGCAGATTCACGAGCGCACTCACACTGGAGAGAAGCCTTTCGCCTGCAACATCTGCGGCAGAGCCTTCACCACCAAGGGGAATCTGAAGGTGAGCTTGTCTCTTTTTTTATTTATTTTCTGTAAGCTCAGTTCGTCCCCATTGCTACTGTTGCGGCGCCCTCTGCAGATCGCTCATCATCTTCCCTGTTTTCAGGTTCACATCGGCACTCACATGTGGAACAACTCCTCGCGCCGAGGCCAGCGCCTCTCCCTGGACAACCCAATGGCACTGATGGCGATGGGCTCCGAGCCCAAGATGGTGCCAGAAATGATCCCACATCCACCTAAAGAACTTGGTCCCGGCCCCATGAACTTTGACCCATCGCTATGGAACCAGTATGCTGCAGCTGCCGCCTTCACCAGCGGCCTCACCATGAAGACCAACGAGATCTCCGTCATCCAGGGCGGCGGCATCCCCATGCCTGGGAGCCCCGCTGGCGGGCCGATGATCGGCTCCACTGGTGGTCTGGTCAAGATGGAGGTCTCCCACTCTGGCCTCCCCGCCACCATGGCAGAGATCGAGAAGACCAGCTCCGACAGCGTGCCCAAGTCCCAGTTCCCACACTTCATGGAGGAGGGTAAAATCGCTGTCAACTAGCCGGCTGCCCTCCCTTGAACTCTTTGAATGTCTTTTGTGTTCCGATGAGGTACAATCACATTTTCAGGAAAACGTTTTGATTGAAGAAAACTTCCACTAATTTCAACTGGAGTGTCAGACTTTTAGTTGAAGCTAATATAACTACTGTAGTTGTATTATTTTATATATGCGGGTATTTTTGTTTTGCTGTCTATCCAGAAGTTTGAATGTAAAACCTACTTGAAACTGCTTTAATTCCAACTTTGTGAAGGATTGTTTTGACTTCAGGTTAATTTGGAGGAGTTCAGGAATGTTTTTGTGCCTACGACTGCTCTCCTTCGACACCCGTTGTTTTAATACCAGTCTGTTAGTGTTTCCTTTAAGAAGTGACGCTCTGTCTCGTCCAAGAGGTACAACTTCATGCCCACGTAGCATGTCTGTGCAGAAATCCCTGATGAGCATTTTATGCCAAGTGCCTGATGTGGTGTCACTGCTCGGGTGGAGAAGGCTAGTTTGACTGAATTTTTACTGGTGTAGCATTTGTACTCTCAGTTCACCTTCATTTCCACTCCCGTGATGCTCAATGTTGTCCAGTCTGCACTTTATTTACAGCTCATGTTCACTGCTCGTAGCGATCACTAACATTCTGTCCACTCCTTCGTCTGACCCTTTTTATTTTCTCTCCCTTCTTGTAGCAACATTTATTTATTTATCCTCATCACTTGAGTTTAGGAGATCCGTCTACCTCGTTAGGATTTTGCTTTCCTCCCTTCTCTTAAGCTCAGATAGTTCCTGGAGTAAGCGGACGTCCTCGTCAACCTGCTGAGTCTCTGGACACCTACATTCCTGTTTTGTTTTTATCATTTACCAAGTTGTGCCTTCCAACTGCTCAAGTCTGTACCAGTCTTCATTGAGCCGCTGTTCGGCTTGTTTACAATGTAAAGTTGTTGTTTTTTTGTGTTCCGTCTCCCCCAAAGCGTTTCATTTAAATGTTTCTGGTTTTGAAGAATAAAATCAGGGTGATTTTTTTTTCTTTTCCCAATATATCTTCTGTCTCTAATTTCCTTCCATCCATGTCCAGAGTTGTAGTTTGCATCAATTCACCTTCGGTTGACCGATGTGATCTTATAAAGCCTTGCTATTTGCATCAACGATGAAACTGCATTTGCATTCACAACTGAAGTGAGGTTGTGTTCGCCATACAACAGACGGCTCTCATATTTACATGTTTTGCTCATCTAGTCGCAGAATCCCGAGGCTTCAACAAGACTTTGCTCTTCTGCTGCCATTCATTCTCAAGTCTTGACCAATTGATGCTGACTTTCTGAGTTATTCTGCTTTCTTTGCGATGACACTTGAAGCCACACGAACAAATGATATTTATGTTTTCATGGCTCTTGTCAGGGTTTCCCCTGTTGCTGACATTCCAAAAACACTGAGGTTAATGGATGACGAACTTGACTGCAGCCGTGAATTGCTTTCCCACATTATCCTGTGATGAAAAGGAGACCTTCCTCCAGTGACCTCTGCCTCTTGAAGCAGCGACAGACTCCCACTGAATGAAACGTGTTCTTATTCACCTTCCATCATAAAGCCTCCAGAAGGTCCACTCTATTTACATGAGTGAAAGCTGACAATTTAAATTTTTGTATGTATTTAAATATATTTTTATATATATCAAAATAGAAGTGTTTAAAATGCACCGGTTCAACTGATACGCATTTTAATCAGTTTTGTGGGCGACTTCCGTCCCAGCAGCCTCGGCGTTGATTGACAGCTGAAGGCCACGCCCAGCATCGCTCCGCCAGGCAACCGAAGCGGCGACCTCCTCTCCCCGCTACCAGGCTGCAGGAATGACGGATAACATCCCCCTGCAGCCCGTCAGGAGGCCCAAAAGAACCGACAGTAAACACAGACATGGGTAAGACCCTCACGGCGAGCGTTTGACACCGGAACCGCCATCTTTCGCGCTTGTTTCCGCCGCAGCTGGCGTCCGTGACGCGGCTCGCGAGCTAACTGTCAAACAATTAGCTCCATCTTTTTCACGTCCACCGCCGCCACCGTTCTATCGCCCCGAACCACATCTATTGTGTTGTGTTCACCGGCTGCTGGTCCGCGGTGGAGCGGGAACAACTGACGCCCATGTCAATATTTGCACACCGCAGCATGTGGTAGCGACAAAAACACCACTCTTTGTCTCTGGGAATTCGCGTCCGGTGGTTGTGCGTCTTGGTAGCGACGTCGTGGGTCCAGGAGCAGGTGAACTGTGATGGAGCACCCAAATGCAGAACAGTGAACCTCCTGTGACGTCACACCTGCCACTGTATAAACAGTCCGGTTTGTTGGCTTCCTTAAGCTAAGCTAGTTAAACAGAGACTAGTCAACAGTCAAGTATCACTCTGGCTTTTCAAAACGACACAGAGCGAACGATGAGTTGCTGCAGAAGCCCGCTTTGTTTCTTCCTAATTCTATAAATGATCATTTCGACTAAAGCACCTGATCATATGACACTAGACTGCTCCAAAGTTTCACTCCCTACAATTAAAGCATATTCTGGTTCAGCGGAATTATATCTCACTATTCAAGATCGACTTCTAACCTTCGCTTTCTCTGTGAAAGAGCCTCTTTTTAAACATGATCATGTCGTTCACATGCCATCGTCTGAAGAACTGAGTGGTCACAAAGGTCTAGTCTTGTATTGAGTTGTGGTTTGGCCTACGTTATTAGTAAAATCTATGGAGATTTTCATGAGAACTTAGAAAGTATAGCGCAGTCGCTCTATTAATTTTTTGAGTTATAATAATACATAAATAATAATAATAAAATGTTTGGAAGTTTTTGCTCAGATGAATACACACACACACATCTGACTGTGCTTCATCTGGGTCATGAACAATAATGAAACTCTGATGAACAAGTTCTAAATATAATGAACTAAAAGTCACAATTCTACAAGGTCAGACATGAAGACACTTAATCGTTTCAAACTGTGAGCCTGTAAATTGGTCAGTGTCACTTTAAAATGTAATGATGTATTTTTGCGAGTACCCCAAATGACGACCAGCATTTGGTGCTTATGATTTGGCATTCAGTTTAAGTCTTATTTATCACTTATCTTCAACTTCCCCTGAGATGTGTGTGAAGATCTCTGACAGCAGCAACTTCCTAAAAACAAAAAGGGCTTGTTGATGTGTCTTCTGATGGAGTCGTCCGTGAGGTACTCGCTGTAGGTATTATGTATGGTGATATGTATGGACGAAGTAAGCGCATTTCTATGGGGTCTTTTACGTCTCGCAGTATGTATTGCAGTCGGACTCGATCGGCTGTGACATCTTTCCCAGCGCCACAGTGTCACTCAATCTCAGCATCGCTCTGTTGCAGGTGCTGCCCGTGGTCCAGATGCTGCGGCATGGGCGACCTCCGACCCCGCACCGTGTGGCTCGGCCACCCGGAAAAGAGGGAGCAGCGGTACCCACGCAACGTCATTAACAACCAGAAGTACAACTTCTTCACCTTCCTGCCCGCGGTGAGTGTCGGCGTGAGGTCATCACTGACCAAACTTCCTTTTTTCCCAGGGTTTGTTTTTCCTAAAGTGGTTTAAAAGAGCTCGCAGCTCGCTCATCTCTCCGCTGACCCTTTCGTGGGGAGGAAAGATGCTGCTTGTTGTTGTGTATTTGCATCCTGCATTTGTTTTCAGTTGTCTTAAAATCTGAAGTCAGATATTGAAAGTAGCTCTTATTTGTTTGGGAAGCAGAAGACAAGAGCTAAGTGCGTTTGCATTGCAAATGTTTTTTTTATTTTAATGTCCTTCTGGCTCGTTTCAAGATCGTGGTGGTGCAGAATATTTCATGTCGCGAGTCAGCTGTGACCTCACGCTGGAGCGCTGGTGGAGGCGAGTGAAGATCGGGTCAAAGGTCATGGGGAAGTGCTGGAATAATCCTTGAACAAAAGACTTGAAGTGCAGTGTCAGCAGTTATTTGTAGATGGAGGTGATAACCAGAGAATGGCAGAAGCTGGAGGCTAGGGAAGAGCTTGGCCATAAGGAGATAAGGAGACTCCGGAGGGAGGAGTGTACCTGGAGAAGTGAGATCCGAGCGATCTGAATATTGTTTTCAATTTTTCATGCTTCCACTGTGCTGTGGCTACAGGCCGGTAACTATTATGGGATGGTGCAGGCTTAACTGTCACCCTTCCCTTTTTGTGATCTTTATTGGCTGTAAAAACCCCTGAGTAAATTAAAGGCAAAGAGTTGTGTTGAGGATGAGTCACTCACCCGGAATGTCACAAGTTAACAGATCCATGTTAAACTGTAACTTGAATTTCGGCTCCACAGCTAACTGGACAGGAAGTGGAGGTCAAAAGGAGGAGGAGGAGGAGGAATCGTCCTCTCAGAGAAGTTGGCTGTAAAATCACTAGATTGAGTTGAGAACAAAAGCTGAGGCCACAAATAGCGCCCCCTGCACTTGCTGCCTGTGTGATATAAACTGTGTCAACGTTTCACTGTTGTCGCTTAAAGCAGTGTCTTCTCTTCCTTCAGGTTCTGTTCAATCAGTTCAAGTACTTCTTCAACCTGTACTTCCTGCTTCTGGCCTGCTCCCAGTTTGTCCCGGAGCTCCGCCTCGGTGCCCTCTACACCTACTGGGTCCCTCTGGTGAGTGTTCCCCACCAGGGAGACATGTTCATCGTGATGTGGAAACAAGCATCATTCAGCTTCGTGTGTTGATGATCAGGCTCTGGTTCTGATGATCACCATCGTCCGGGAGGCAGTGGAGGAGATCAGGTGCTACATTCGAGACAAGGAGGTGAACTCCCAGATCTACAGCAAACTCTCCACCAGAGGTGAGAACACGAGGGTTCACATCCCCGGACGGCTGCGGGGGGTAGACTCTTATTAAACATTTGTGGGGCTCAGAGGGTGAGACTGGGAGGGGGGCAGCTAATTCAAAGCAGCTACGTAAAAGTGAGCAGAGGAGGCCTTGGTATAAAGTGCTAGCTGCCATAAAAAGCTCTCGTGGTTTCCATCACGTCCAGGCTTTGATGTGGCAGCTTGTCGTGGCCATAAACACAACAAGGAGTCGCCTCTGTCAGATCTGCTGAGCAATTGGACCTGACGCCGCAGACCCAGGCTGCACTGCCAGGGGGTCGCTCCTATCAATAGCATTGTTTTGGGTTTCATAAAATGTTATTCATTAATAATTGTTTAACTGGGAATACAATAGAAGAATAGAAATAAAATCCAATGAAATTTTTCCTATCAAAAACAAAACAAACATGAATGAAAAGAAAGACTCGAGGACCCATATTAACTATTATAACTGTAAATACCTGCTTATTCATATATCAGTAAATATGGTGTTGTTTAGCGTGAACTTTTGCCGATCATTGCAGGGTAACTGACTTTATAGCCAAGACGCAGGTCAGAACCTTAGAATGATTAAATACAGGCTGATGTGTTTCTAATACTCACCTGAATTATTAGTTTATTATGGTGAGATGTGGTGATCACAGCTTCACCGAGGAAATAAAGTTTACCCATGAATGGATAATTGTTGTGTGTGGAAAATGATTCTAGTTTAACAGTATTTTGATGCAGTTTGAATTAGAGAAGAGAGTAAAACAGTGTGCTGCGCTGATCCAAGCGTCACTCAGCATGGAAGTCATCCATCTCACTGCTGGATGACAGAGTTGTGGGAGGCAGCCTGAAAGAATTCCATTCAGCATAAACAGTCAAATTTGTTTTGGGAAAGATCATCAACCTTTGACCCCGGCGTCGACCCGGCAGCTTTGCATATGCAAGACATTATAGTGGCAATATTGCTGCTGGAACCTGACTGTCCACTTCCCTCTTCAGGGACTGTGAAGGTGAAGAGCAGCGGCATCCAAGTGGGCGACCTGATCATTGTGGAGAAGGTTGGTTCTGATCAGGGAGAGCCTGTAAAGATTTCCTAATGGAGAGATCAATGTGGGCCTGTCAGCGCTCGCTCTGCAGCTTTAATTAGATTTTCAGCAGAAAGTCAATCAAGATCCTTGTATGTCGAGTCTTTGTTTGGAGGAGTTTCTTTAGTTTACTGCTTCAAGACGCAAGTCAGAAGAGAAGCCAACTCTAGTGGAAGTGAGCTGCTGGCTGCTTGACACTTCAGTCCTCTCCTTACAGAACCAGCGTGTTCCTGCCGACATGATCTTCCTCCGGACCTCGGAGAGAAACGGTAAACATCTGCTGCTCATTCACGTCTAACCACTGTGACTTATTCAAAAGAGGGCTGAGATTAACCCAGGAAGGGCCCACAATTGTAGGTGGCTCCGGTGCGACTTGAGTCTTGACCAGAGAGCAGCGATGGTGGCTGCAGGAGGTGGATCTGAATAATCAAATATGTATCCGGATGTGATTAGTCAGCAATAACACGACAACATCTTGCATTTGCAAACATACAAAACAAGAATATTCAAAGTCCTCCTCCAGATGTTTCTCCTCACAAAAGGCAAATGCGACTCGCTGCTGCCGCCACTTCCTGTCCTGCCAAGAAAAACAACAGGTTTGTTTTACTGGAAATAGAGTTTGGTTATCTCTGGTCCATGTGGAGGCCATTAGGTCAATTATGAGCCGGGCCAGAGGGAGCGAGGGCAGGGCCACGCGTGCGGCGGGGGGATGGGCTCGCGTGGATTCCTTCACTTCACTCAAGTCCCATTAGTTGAGTCTCCTTCTTCACCTCATTCAGGACTCTTATGATCAATACAGAGCTTTACTTTTCATTTAAAGTAGATTTCTGGCTGCGGTGACTGAGCTGTAATAACACTGTAATTACACAACAACTGACTGTTGAAACTAGACTACCATTTATGTTGGAAAACACCTTTCAAACCCAGTTAACATTGCACCTCACATTACTGTGTTATTACACGTTTTAACAACCGATGCATGAAACAACATTAACTTGTGTAGTAGTTTTGTACTTTATTTGTACTAGCTCAGTGTCGTGGAGGCCCTCTCTGGCTGATGCTCATGAAAAGGCTGCTCCGTGTATCGACACCAAAGTGTTAACCACCATGCTGCTGCCTGTGCTGCATTACAATATAACCATGCAATATCTAATGTTGTCATAACTGCAGTAACCATGGTGTTGCAGTTGAACCGTACCGTCCTTCCCTGACTGGTGTTCCTCTCACCGTGCTGTTCTCCGCTCCTCCAGGATCCTGCTTCCTGCGGACTGACCAGCTGGACGGAGAGACAGACTGGAAACTGCGCCTCCCAGTGGCCTGCACGCAGCGTCTGCCCACCGCCGCCGTGAGTCTCAGAACAAAAGCTGAAATTACATGTTGAATGCTGATAATTGAGCCTGTCAGTTCGGGTCCCGGCGCATCAGCCCGTCCATTGGATCAGGTCAGAACAAAAGACGCTGATTTTAGGTTTTCAACCGACTTTCATGGATATTTGGTATTGATGAACTTGGGAGTGCCGCAGTGTGTATTTAGCTAAATGGACCGCTGCGTGAATCATCGCTGCTCTTGGCTGAGAGAACCATCACTCATATTATGTTGGAAATGGAAATTTCAAGTGTGCAAACATGATTGTGAACCAGTGATGGACCCCTGGAGGCTTTGTGCTTCAAATCTTTATTGAACATGCAAATGTTGTTGATACAAGGTGTACAGTTCAGTTTCCATGCCGCTGAATATGAAGGCTTTATCTTTGAGGCGGTATTTGCTAAAGTTGGATGTCGCTACTGTTCAGTGCCATCGTCCCTGTCTCTCGCTACGCTGTGGTCCCTTGGCGCTGAACTACTCTTTCCCTAGTTATGATGTCTAGCTTGGTATCTTGAGAGAAGCAGTTCTCTTCTGCGGCTACCTTTCACATCAGGACATCTATTCTGAGTCACCAGGGAATGTTCCTGCACATGGGTGAACTATCAAGACATGTTCATGGTCCAGTCTACATATGGAGAAGCAGGAGCCCTGGTCCACGTGTGATACATAATGTCTTTGTCTCAGGATCTGCTCCAGATCCGATCCTACGTGTACGCAGAAGAACCCAACATCGACATCCACAACTTCATTGGGACTTTCACCAGGGTGAGACTTCAAACAGCAGCTTCTGTGCGGAGCTACTTGCAGCTACTCAGGATTATCTTAATCTTCATGTGGGTTTGCCTTCAGGAAGACGGAGATCCACCGGTGAATGAAAGTCTGAGCATCGAGAACACCCTGTGGGCCAGCACAGTCGTCGCCTCTGGTAAGTACCCGACTCGTGTCAGCAAGAACTGGATTTAGTGTTTGACATAAAAGCGGCACTGAAGTGTTGATTCCTCTGTTGTTGACTTACACGACAAAGCAAAGATGCAGAAGGAGTTATGGTTCAGGATCATATGTAGCTTTGGGCCGTTTGATTAGAATACAAACGGAAAGTTGTGAGGCTCATGCGCCTCTTGGAACAAACATTAGTCTGAGCTGATGGCGTGGAATACTTGGACCCGGCCTCGTACCCTGCTGCAGCAGTGTGTTTCCCATTGAAGTGGCTTCTAATCTATTTATATTCCCAGTAATGTCTGTCATTTTATCAAGTCCAGTGCTGTCAGGATTCCACGTCTGGAAACCATCTACCTGACGCGCTGTGCTTTACCTTTATGGTCTGAGCCTGAGGCAGGTTTGTTGGGGGTATATCCCTTCCTCTTCCTCTCTTCGCAGGCACCGTGGTGGGGGTTGTGATTTATACCGGCAAGGAGCTGCGAAGTGTCATGAACAACTCCAACCCCAGACACAAGGTACAGTGGTGCCGTGCACGTACATGAATCAAAGTCTCATTTGAACTCTTCCTTGGTGAAAGATGTTCTGCATTGTGCGCTCACTGTGGTCTCTGTCTCCAGGTCGGTCTCTTTGACTTGGAGGTGAACTGCCTGACCAAGATCCTGTTTGGAGCGCTGGTCGTGGTTTCCATGGTGATGGTGGCCCTGCAGCACTTTGCTGGCCGATGGTACCTGCAGATCTTACGGTTCCTTCTCCTCTTCTCCAACATTGTTCCCATCAGGTGAGATCATGCACGTGTATTTATCATGTCTGGCGTCGTCACAGATTTGTGACCTACTGTTGACTGACTCAGCTTGAGAGTCAACCTGGATATGGGGAAGGTGGTTTTCAGCTGGATGATCAAGAAAGACTCCAAAATACCCGGCACCGTGGTCCGATCCAGCACCATACCGGAGGAGCTCGGCCGGATCTCCTACCTGCTGACGGACAAGACAGGTGAGGGTGAAGAAGAGCAGCTTCGGTGGGCAGAAAGTGTGAATATGCGCTCAGTTTTTTACTCTCTTCAAACGAACCCTCAAACTGGATAAATGAAATGCGGGTCACAGATCCTCTATGTCTGGTGGGATTTGGGCTCCTGGCGACCAGCTTCGTGCGCGGCCGTTAAATCTCCTTGAAAGACTCTCATCCACACACACCTACAAAGCACGACACAGCCGCCGCTGCTGAACTTCCTCGGCCGCAAGTTGTCAGATTTACGGCCCTCATGGCCTATAAAGCGATCAGCCATTTCCCCGTCCAGAGCTCGATAAGCCGGTCGGGGTCGGCGGGTCACGCTAATGTATGTGCGAGGCCCCCGGAGGTCTTTTTGATACACCGCAGGAAATGCTTTTACAGGAAGTGTGCAGATTCTATGGTTGTGTGACTTGTTGGGGGGTAAAAGGCTGTGCTACTGTCGTGTTTTCGTCTGGAAGCAAGGGCTTGTTAAGATGGCGATAAGGGTCTGTTCCAGTCAGGCCGCGTCAGTGTTCCATATTAGCAGTAATGATGGTTGAATGCAAGGGAATCTAACGTCTCCATGTCCACACTCATACTAGACAATTCCACTCTGAACTGGTTTTATTTTCACAGGGACTCTGACGCAGAACGAGATGGTGTTCCGCCGGCTCCACCTCGGCACCGTGGCCTACGGGATGGACTCCATGGATGAAGTGCAGAGTCATGTGTTCAGCGCCTACACTCAGGTACCCACGAGCTGCATTAAAGGAGCGGCAGAAGCATTCCGGTCGCTTGGGAAAGAGCGCGAGGGACAAAAGAGAGCATTGTTTCAGGCAGCATATCAGTTTGTGATGATTGTTTGCATGAATGCTTCCTGACCTCAGACCACACTCTTTTGTTCCCCGCTGACACCAGAGGTTAGTGGAGCAGGAAACAGGATTAGCCCACAAGCAACGCACTGACCGGACTTCTTTAATGACGCCGCCATTAACTCCCACAATGCAGCGCTGACTAAAAATAGCAAACATGAAATGGCTTGTGTTTACACATCTGGCTATGTTTACTCATACAAGTGGCTGCAGTGGAAGCGACTGATGTGGCACCGTTTTCACTGACAGGACACGTGGGGTCGTCATCTGTTGGACACTGGAGTGGTGTGACCACTGGTGTCACTAGTAGGATGCTGGTATTCTCGCCTTTCAAGCTCGCTGGTCAGATATTCAAGACTCGTATTTCACCCGCTGAACGATGCACTTCATATCAAAGAGCTTGGCCACCACGGGGCAACACAGTTTCCAGAGATTTCTATGAAGAACATGGAGACTTTTCATGACTCAGTTTTGTTTTTCATGTCAGATCTGTTGAGCTGCTTGGTCACAAGTGAACAGCCACACTTTCCATTTGACCTAGAGCTATTCTTGTGTTGCCTCCTTCTGCAGCCCAGCCACGACCTCCCCACCTCTAGGACACCAGCCGCCACCAAGGTGCGCAAGACCATCAGTAGCAGAGTCCACGAGGCGGTGAAGGCCATTGCCCTGGTGCACAACGTGACCCCCGTGTACGAGGCCAATGGAGTGACAGACCAGGCTGAGGCTGAGCAGCACTACGAAGACACGTGCAGGGTTTACCAAGCCGCTAGTCCAGATGAGGTACTCACTCACTACTTCTTGAACAGAGACCTCCATCCTCTATTGATGAGCTTAACCCTTGTGTTGACCGTAACCTTGAAGAACTTGGACTCAGACCTAATTCACTCTTGGCATCTGTTAAGTTGGCGCCAGCTAGTTTAGCACGTGGACGATCTTCAACGTCAGTGCTTAACAATTAAACAACACTGAGAGTGTCAGCTCAGATTCACACGCCTTCTGTGGCTAAATGATGAAACCTCCATCAGCGACGACAACTCCTCAATAAACATCAGACCCTGTTATCTTCTTACAATGTCTTGACTCTGCTAATGTCATATTTTCCTGAACGAATGAATGAAGGAATGACCACAAAGAGCCACCCGTCAGACGAATCCATGGAAGTAATGATTGTAGAAAGATGTTGTCTGCCAGCATCTTTGTTTTTCCTCCATTTATGTCCATTTGCTTGCTCTGCTATTAGTCTGTCAGGCGGTTGATCAATAGAGATGACACACACTAACACACACTCGAGTACACACCCATTATTAAAAACAAACTCCCAAAGCAACACACTCTTGTCATCACCCAGTTCACTCATGCACCCGCGCTACCATCCACCGAACACTTGCTCACAACTCTCACTTGTCCTCAATGTTGAAATAGAAAGACGTTGTTTCCTCGATTGTCCGCTTGATGGCGCCATTTACAAGCTGTCAGATATAAGACTTGCGGAATTAAACCTACAACATTCTCAAACTTTCAACGTTAAAGCCGATGAAACAAAACTGCTCTCTTGCTTGTCGAAAGTGAAGAGCAGCGTCGATACAAGCACAGGCTGAAAGTTTTCTGTTATTGACAGAACCACCCGTCTCGTAATTCTGTTGATGGAACATATTGATTTATGAGGAACACGTCTGGACCACCAAGCATCTCGGTGGATAAAGTGACATTGCTCATTTCTCACCTGTCACTGTCAGGTTTTGTTCAGTTCCCACACTCAGATCAGGCAATTATTGTTCTTCATGTTCCTTTTTAGTTTGGATGATGATTCTTTCAAATCCTGTCTTTCTACCTTTTATCTGCTGGAGACTTTCAAACAGACTGTAAACTGTCAATTAGAGTGTTGTTTACCGGGGTTACAGTAAGATCACACGTCTCTAAGTGAATCCATGCTGCTAGGTGTCTCTGGTGCAGTGGACTGAGAGTGTCGGTTTGACTCTGGTGGGCAGAGATCAGTCCTCCATGCAGCTGCGGACCCCTACTGGCCAAATCCTGAACTTCACCATTCTCCAGATCTTCCCCTTCACCTACGAGAGCAAGAGGATGGGGATCATTGTCCGGGTGAGTCCTGGAATGAATCATGCTGTGGCCAGTGTCATGGAAATTTTTTTCTGGTCACTTGGTTAATTCTATTTCCGATTTGAGACCAGACTGACAACTGACACCTGAATGTTCTCAGGATGAGTCCACAGGAGAGATCACCTTCTACATGAAGGGCGCGGACGTGGTGATGGCTGGTATCGTCCAGTACAACGACTGGCTGGAGGAAGAGGTGCGTGGCTCCAAATTTAGTGTATCACCCCTCTTCACTTTCTTCTCTGGACCTCCTGGTCTGCTCACGTTTCGATTTCAGGCAGTTGCAGCTTCCAAATGAAAGTTAGTAGGATGAGTAGTAGAGAGGCAGACCTGTTCCGATCATTCTGTTGTCATTACTTAGGCCTAGAGACCAAAGAGCATGTAGCCAAGATCCCCTGCTAGCTGACATTTGGAATTGGGTCATGTCTTTTATTCGCCCTTGTTACTGACCTCCGACTCATGAATGCGATTCCGTAGTTGGTTCTTACTGACGACTGATGTTTTAAAGGTTTTTAAATCTGTTCAGTACACACATCACTTCCTCTGTCTGGAGAGTTCTATCATGATTCAAGTACACGTGCGCACTCGCTCTTAACTTTAGCTGTGATTTCTTCAACATGATGCACCAGCAGCACACAGCTCAGTTATTCCACCAGCGCCCTCAATGACTGTCACCTATTGAAACCAGATGTTTGCTGTTTTCCAGTGTGGCAACATGGCACGGGAGGGTCTGAGGGTCCTGGTGGTCTCCAAGAAGTCCCTGACTGAAGAGCAGTATCAAGATTTTGAGGTAAAAGGTTAAATTTGGCCAGCGCCCGAAGCCGCAGTTCAAAACACGCAGAGCCAAGCCTCAGTTATTGTTGGAGCAGGGCAGGGTCCCTCCTCTCCAGGCCGCAGGCCCCCCCCCAGTCGCCCGAGGCTCGTTACTGAAGTGTATAATTGTGCTCCGGGCTGGTGGGCAGTGGTGACTCACCCGCTGAGTCACACACAGTTTGTCTTCCTGTGTGAGTCACACTCAGATTGTTTTGGCGTTATCTCATTTGGTCAAACTTGCCCCGGAGCCAGAGACCCCAAGACGGGCGTGGCCACTGCAGTGCTGCAAGATCTACCTGCTGGACCTTTGAATACGTGTATGAATCCTCACTGCCAGCACATGCACTGACCGCACAACAATCTGTCTTGTGTCCCGCTCTCCAGTCTCGATACGTCCAGGCCAAGCTCAGCGTCCACGACCGCTCGCTGAAGGTCGCCACAGTGATAGAGAGTCTGGAGATGGAGATGGAGCTCCTGTGTCTGACAGGAGTGGAGGACCAGCTCCAGACCGACGTCCGGCCCACCCTGGAGATCCTGCGCAACTCTGGGATCAAGGTCTGACATGGGCAGGGTCAAACACTTTATGTTACGAGATGGCGGGAAATGAACCTTCCACTTGTGAAAAGTCTCCACATAGATAGTGAAGTTCTGTATCTACCAACACAAATGCTCCTTCACCTCAGATTCTCCTCTATCTGTTTGAATCTTTCCCTTCCTCTGCTGGTGTCTGCAGGTTTGGATGTTGACAGGCGACAAGCTAGAAACTGCCACGTGCACGGCCAAGAACGCACACCTGATCACCCGCAGCCAGGACATCCACGTCTTCAGAGCCGTGAGTACCACAGCAGGACCTTCGCTTCAGATCCTGGTTCACCCCGGGACGACCCCCCCTCCGTCCCTCTCTTGTCCACAGCTGAATAAATCACTTCCCACCAGCCAAACTATACTGGCCGCTGACACCAAGGACAAGCCAACTGAGGGTCTTCCAGGGGATCACTCAGAGGACTCGCTTCCTAATTTGTTTTGCAGGTTTCTGGTCTCCTTCCCTCTGGATGGCAGCCAGAGTTGCGGCAGCGCCCGCCACATAGGAAGGTTAAAAATCTGCGTTACTGGAAGAGGAAAAACAATGGTTGGCACGTCTTTAAAAAAAACCCCGGTCCCCTGGACGAGGGGCGAGTGCTGAGTGGGCCAGAGTCAGACACATCTGGATCAGTTTCCTGATCTGGACTGACGTAGGAACAGTCAGCGGTTGAAGGATGTTTCGCTCCAGAGCTGACAGATTGACTACGCTCGCCGTCAGATCTGCCGTTTTAGGGATTTTTTTTTTCAAGTTTAATTTGTGGGCTGCGCAAAAATCGACCTCATCAGTGTCACCGCTCCAACTGGGATCACCGTGAGAATCAGGAGACCGTGACACTCAAATTTTTGATCTGAGCCTGCGCTGCTCGCGTGTTTCTGGCTCGTCAGTAGGAAACTGGAGGATCCAGAGGAAATGCTCATTGTTAGTCCTGCAGCTCCATTTTAAACCTCCAACGTTAATGCTGTTTGGGCCACCAGGACTCAGCTAGCCAGGGTGGCAAAATACTGCTCATCTCAAAAACTAAGAAAGAAAATTCTCTTTGTCAACGACAAACACTTGGAAGCAGCGTGAACTGAGACTTGCTCCTGCGACCCCTGGCAGGATCCTCTCTAACCAATGATGAGAAGAACCCTCTGAGCACCAACCTCTTTCCAGGGCTCAGACACTCTTGGTTTAGTGGAGAAGCTTGTGACTAGCTTAGCCAGAGGAAGTGCCTGACCGTGCTCCCCATCTTCCCTTTCTCCCTTCAAAAGTTCCTGGGAGGAAGAATGGTTGTGTCATCCATTTGTTTAGTCAGTGACATGACAGCAGGCACCAGGGTGGATAACTGAGCCAACCCTGCTGCTTAATGTCAATTTTCTTAAATGTCTGACAGCTTCCTAATTTGGCCTCCCCAGGTGACCACACGAGGGGAAGCTCACCTGGAGCTGAACGCCTTCAGGAGGAAACACGACTGCGCTCTGGTCATCTCTGGAGACTCGCTGGAGGTGGAGTGTCGTGACAGTTGTGCTTATGAAATGAAGTCGTATGTGCGTGCATGTGGCGTGCGTTCTCCATGGTGGTGTGAGTGAGTGGTAGGTGTTCAGTCTGAATGCAGCTCAAGCCACTGTTGCCGGCCGATTCGGCTTCTGCTCCACCTGTCATGAGATGCAGTGTCCTTCTCACTCAGTCTTGCATTTGAAACGTGACTGTTTAAAAGAGCTGCAGGTTTATGTCCCTGCCCTCTCAGGTGTGCCTGAAGTACTATGAGTACGAGTTCATGGAGTTGGCGTGTCAGAGCCCGGCGGTGGTCTGCTGCAGATGTGCCCCCACCCAGAAGGCTCAGATCGTGCGGCTGCTGCAGGAGCGCACGGGGAAACTCACCTG
The DNA here is from genome assembly GCF_027744825.2 of Synchiropus splendidus. Taxonomy (NCBI): domain Eukaryota; kingdom Metazoa; phylum Chordata; class Actinopteri; order Syngnathiformes; family Callionymidae; genus Synchiropus; species Synchiropus splendidus. The sequence goes on from NC_071351.1 coordinate 4,399,265, forward strand.
TGCTGTCGGTCAGTGTCACACACGACAGATCTGCTGTGACATGCGTGTCAGGAACATGTGGTTGTGTCATCGCTGTGGATCCTGACACCACGGTGGCTTTTGTTCTGTCCTAGGGGACGGAGGAAACGATGTCAGCATGATCCAGGAAGCCGACTGTGGCGTGGGAGTGGAGGGAAAAGTAAGTAGAGTTCTACGCCTCTATGTTTCCTGTCAAGACCTCTCACATGAAGAGGTACGCGGACTGTCACTTCCCCCTGTGAGGACCTCAGCTGTGTGTTCAGGAAACTGAAGTTGCAGAGTGCAGTTGTGTTTTATCTTTAGGTTCTCACATCCATGCTCACACCCCTCACACACATGTGGTCTACAGTGCAACATCCATGTCCAAGACTCTCAGCCCTGCAGCACGCTGAGCTGTTGTTGTTGTTGTTTGTGTCTGACAGGAAGGGAAACAAGCCTCGCTGGCTGCCGACTTCTCTGTGACTCAGTTCAAACATTTGGGTCGTCTGCTGATGGTCCACGGCCGCAACAGCTACAAGAGGTCGGCTGCTCTCAGCCAGTTTGTCATCCACAGGAGTCTCTGCATCAGCGCCATGCAGGTACACAGGGGTCCCCAAAACCACAGCATTGGAGCAGTTTCAGGCGCCTAGTCCAGATATTGTCACTGTTTATTCAACCTGCTCAGAATTAATTTCGTAATGAGTGAATGCATAATCGTTTTGTTGTTTCCTCAAAAATGTTAGGCATTTTTTCTAACATTCAGTAAAATATTAACCACCATTAAGATAAACTATTACCAGAAAATATCTTTGGAGTATGTTAAGAAACACAATGAAATGAAATATTATTATTATTGTTGTATTATGAGCAGCGGCTGCACAGAAGCGATAAGAACATCAGTGGTAGGAAGGATGGGTGAAGAGACCCGTTTGTTCTCATCTGTGACCTCGAGCTCTGACTCACTCTCAGCCTCCCTCCCCCTTCCTCTCCCACCAATCACAAGTTGCGGTCCAACTTCGGCCCCCGTCCTGGAGTGCAACCTCATGACTCATCTTGTCGTCTTCAGGGACGCCATCGTCCTGAGTCGCCATAGTAACAACAACCACAGACGCGACTCAATTTCCATGAGACACTGATCAAATCTGGAGCAAGAAAAGGTTTATTTCTGTATTGGAATCAAGTTTCCCACCGTGTGCTCTTCACCTGGGATTCACATCCAGCCATCCTTTATATTCTAGTATTTTTCTCCTTTAGCTGCTGGAAAAGTTTGTTATATCGGTTGGTAGTATAAACATTCTTCTAATGTTCCTCAAGTTCATATCTATTTAAATAATTATTCTATCCTTTCTCTTTCAATTTTAATGATGATGCAGCCCAAATCTATCCTCAGAACAGCATCTTTGATATGACTTTTACCACAGAGTGTGGAAGAACGGCTGTCACAGTTCATTACAGAAAGTCACTGTCAAGTGGAGCAGAGATCCTGCTTCTGCCATATGTGATGTATTTGTTGGCGAATGTTATTGTAAAGAGCAAATATGCTTAAACAACTGAATGGTTAACATGGAGAAAGCACAAAATGAAAAGCATTCAATGGCCCCATACGACGACCTCTGACCTCTGACCTCTGACGACCTCTCGTCCCGCCAGGCGGTCTTCTCCTCCGTCTTCTACTTTGCTTCGATCTCGCTCTATCAAGGCTTCCTCATCATCGGGTGAGACTGGAACCAGATGGGTGATTTCATGCTGGTGTCCACACTTGAGTGAAGCCAGTGCACCTGTGTTGCAGCTACTCCACCGTGTACACCATGTTCCCCGTGTTCTCCCTGGTGTTGGACAAGGACGTGAAGTCAGAAGTGGCCATGTTGTATCCCGAGTTGTACAAAGATCTGCTCAAGGTATGTGAAGAGTCTCCCGCTGGTGCTGCATGGAACCATGTTTTCCTAACCCCACTGTGGTCTGCAGGGTCGACCGCTGTCCTACAAGACCTTTCTCATTTGGGTTTTGATAAGCATCTATCAAGGTGAGTGCAGCAGCATGATTCATCTCATCGGTGTATATTCACTTTTAATGTAATATTTTCACTTCAAAATAAATAGCTTTTTTTGAAATCCATTTACAATTGTATTTCTGATATTGTACCATGTGGTTTTCCGATACATTTTTAAATTATACATATGTACATTTGTCATCTTGATAATAATGTATTTTTTTCATGTAACTATTACGGTCAGTATTTCCGTACTGTACATGCCATGCTTTGCACGAAAGTCTTGTTGCCTTTCATGTTGTTTTCATGTTGCTGCCTCCGCCTCCTCAGGGAGCATCATCATGTATGGCGCGCTGCTGCTCTTCGAGTCTGAATTCGTCCACATCGTGGCCATCTCCTTCACCTCCCTGATCCTGACCGAGCTGCTGATGGTGGCGTTGACCATCCAGACGTGGCACTGGCTGATGATCGTGGGCGAGCTGCTCAGTCTGGCTTGCTACATCGCCTCGCTGGTCTTCCTGCACGACCTCATCGGTGAGTGAGCACCAACATCAACCTGGCCTCTGTGGTGGATGGCCACAGCAGGAAGCCCGCTTGTCCCGGCCTGACCCCGCCACACAAATACCCCAGCCTTAAAAAAAAAAAAAAAGGAAATAGTTGCAGTTCTGTGGGCTTCCTGTGTCCTGCAGCCAGTGCGGTGAGTGAGGAGGATTCACTTCATTCTCCAGTCCATCCTTCAAATATTTCAAGCTACTGGCCCCACATCAACCAAACGTTCCCACGTTGTTGAACTTCTCATTTGGGCACGCAAACAACACAACAGTTTTCCAGCTATTTCTGCTTTATGTGACGCAGAGCCTTTTATTTTCAGCCACCGGTCCACAACACACTGGACCGTGACGGGCCTGTGGTCACTATGACCCTTTTGAAGTCTGTCCTGAAATATATAGGGTCCGTTGGCCTCATTATGCTGCAGCTGATGGTCTTTTAAACACGACTGTGGCGCGGTGGCTGATGTCGACGTGTCATTTGGCATAAGAACAAAGTGATGTCAGTCTTCTAGGCGATGCAGGCAAGTGTGTGGTGGCAGGCCCCACTCATGCTTGTTCCACTGCATGAGTGGGGCCTGCCACCTCAATACCTGGGCCGATGTCACACTGAAAAGCACTTGTTTTTCTCCAGACGTCAACTTCATCACGACGCCATCGTTCCTCTGGAAGGTGACGGTCATCACGCTGGTCAGCTGCCTGCCGCTCTACATCCTCAAATACCTGCGGCGGCGCTTCTCTCCACCCAGCTACTCCAAGCTCACCTCCTAAGTGACCCCCCTGTCTGCCCCCTCCTGCACCTGCCACGGGTTCAAACACTGGTTTACTCCCTTTATTAACGTCCTGTGAGGTTGGTCGCTCAGCAGATCACTGGTTTGATGTGGCCCGGGATCTGAAGATCATGACACAACGATATTTGTGTGCTCAATTATCCAGAGCGAGGGTTGCTGGTTCAATACCACCATGGTGCAATATTCTGGATCTTCTTTATTCAAGCCTCATTTGACCGACAACACGCCTTCTGTGTTTCGGACACCTGATGCTTGACCCGAGCGTTGACCCTGGGCCACCTAGTGGACAGTGAAGGCAGTGTTTTTAACCAAGTAACTGTGGTTGTACTCATCAATTTGTGACTGCAAGGGTAATATGATTTTTCACTCATTTGATTCCAGCCTAGCCTGTTAACTCTTGTAGCACCATTGAGCAAAACATTTCACGAGAGTCCCCCCATATTATTGGGACAAATGGAAGCTTAAATCCAGGTCTGATCATCTTCGTATGTCAGTCCTGTCCAAGCAGAAGATGGCAGGCTGGTTTCATCTAATGAACTCTTACCTACTCAGCGAGTGGTTTGATCCTCTGAGCTAAGTGCGATATAATAAACTAACTAAAGTTAAAGAGCGACAGTGCTGAACACATACAGCAGGCCACTGGCTCAAAACCTGGACCGGTCATTAATAACTTCCACCAGAGTCTAGTCCAGCGAGCAAGAGGTTGATGACTGGCTCCCCGTGTCCTGCACGAAAGCACGAGTCAAAGTCCAAGCACATGTCATGATGTTGTCCGGTAAGTCGGGTTTACCGGCCTGATTTCTGTGTTCTTGTGTTTGTGTTTTCGCTCGTGGCGATGACGGTGGTCAAAGTTGTCGGTTTGATTACCAGGGTTCAATGAGTCACAGTCCTTAAATTAAAACATGCACGTCTGCAACTGAAGTAAAAACACTTTCTCGACAGATTTAGCAGCGTCGCCCCCTGTAGTTAGAAGGCGATGACGCAGCTCGCCCTCGCCGCCCAACGACGACGCTCTGACCGGAAGCAGAGGAATGAAGTGGTTTAGGTTCACGGCCCAGACGGCAGGTTTGTGTGTGCGTCACCGCCACCAAGCCCTTTGTTTATTTTAGCCAAGCCGGGTGTCTGAAGTGAAATCACATCGCTGTGGTCCGGTCCGGAGGAACCGCTGAGGGGGCGCTCTCATGTGGTTGTTTGTCTTAATGGCTGCATGATGAGCCATTACCCAAAATACCCAGCGACCAATCAGGTCATCTGATCCAGGAACCGCCTCGGTTCTCGCCGCTACTGACCTCAGATCATCTTTCAACAGAGGAGAAGTTCAATGTGATTCGTTTTGGCTTCTCAGTCAAAGCCCGGATGATTTGGTTTGTTTTCAGGCTGCACGACATCTTAGAGTCACGCTAGTGTCACCAATGGCAGCCTGGCGTTTGGTAGACTCTGATACTGGCTTTGGCTTTTTATTGTTGCCACTATTATCTCCAGTTTGACCTTTTATTCACAGTGGTTTGATAATATACAAATATATGAAAATGTTTCATGTTTCTTATTTGTCAGTTTGCCTTCTTTTACATTGATCATTTGGCCCGTTTTGTTTTAACGTTGGACATGTTGGGAGATTTGTTTCTCATACATCAGTTGAAGAATGGACTCCTTGTTAAGAGTTGTGCAGCCTGAAAATGTGTGTCGTTGCCGTTTCTCAGTGAATTAGTCACTTCACCTACTCCTGGGTTTGTAACAAAAAAGCCTCATCTGCTGTGAGCGGTGCCATAATGTCTGATGGAGTGACCCCAGATGGACTGTTTCTGTTTTACCGACTGGTGCAATTTGTGTTTTGGCTGCTTGTAAATAACTTCAGTTGTTTTGGTTTTTTATTTATCGACCTTTTTTAATAAAACGCTGATGACTGCACTCCACTATCAGAACAAAAAGGGACTTGATGTTGTGATGATGATGAATAAATCCCATGTTTTCTTCTCTGGTCCTGACTCCTGTGGTTTGTTGATTGATGACCTCTGAACATGTGAAAGGACCCACCTGGAAGCTGAAGCTGGTGAGTCCTCTAAGTTTGTCTGTGAGGTCTGTGGAACGCCATGTCCAGCGTGTGTTTTGTGTTGCAGGAAAGGCCTCCGCACCTTCATACCAGAAACACTCGGACCGAAGTCTGACCTGCTCGCCAGCCCAGAAAGTGACCCGTCTGTTCAAGAGGGTGAGTCCGAGTGGTGCTGTTCCAGGCCCTCCTGCTCCCGTGATGTATATTGCCCTGCCGTTTGTTTCTTGTCAGTTGAACCAGATCAAGTCAGTCATGACTCTGGCACCAGTAGCACACGGTTGCCATCTGCAGAGCTCCCCCTGCAGGACAGTCTTGAGCCGCAGGTTCACGAACGTCATCATTTTAACACCATCATTCGGTGCTGTTCTGATCTGTTTGCCGATTCCTCCATAAACTCCACATTGAAATAAGACCGTCTCATTAAGTTTAAGACCTGTTTACGGCCCAGAACCGGTTTGGCTTGGATCAGATTTGGGCCATAAATAAGCCACCCCGCTCCTTCCAAGCGTCTTTGTCCTACTGAGTGCCACCGTCTGTCCTCATCTCCTCAGTTGGGTTTGTGCTTTTAATAACTTGAGTTACACAACAGAGTTCAGGCTCCTGCTCACTCCGAGTTTCCGTCCTGGAATTCCACGACAGACGACTGGGAATGTGCATCAACCACACTGGATGTCGACTGTGTGGAATCTACGAGGGCTGAGTCGCGTCACTGAGGTAACGGAACCGTGGCAGCGGATCCATGTTGTGTGTAACTGCTGCAGATTAGAGTTAGTAATCTGAGCATAATCCCACACAGATGTTTTCGCCGGGGCTGAGCTCTTGACCCAGGGCGTAGGTGTGACCTTGAGTGGACCTTGGCATGCGGCTCTGCCCTAACAACACTGCTAATCTCTGATGGTTCATTATGGCAAGGGAAGTCCTGCCAGAGCGCAGCTGGCTCTCCAGGAAAAATCCCATCCTCTCCATCTTTCCGCTGAATTCCTCAGAAGCAGTTGCTTATAACGTGGTTTAGCCTGGACGTATGTAGTTTCCATGTTGACTCGAGACGCAGCGACAAGTTTTCCGAGGATGAATTGGGATCTTTCATTTCCACCGACTGTAATCCAGGAATATACAGTAGAAGTTGAACTCCTGTTCTCCGTCAGTTGGTACCCACTTCCAAGCAGTAAGTGGCACATGGAGAAGCAGCTCTAGTCTGAGTCTCTGGACGATGTTCCTGTGTAGAGGTGAAGAGTTGACCCTCCCACGAGCCTAAGCCTTCTCATCCCCTGGATGACAATAAGAACGTGTGCTGTGATGGCATCCACTCCTCTGCTGCCTTGATGGTGTTCTCCATCAAGTTCTGTTCACCTGGTGAACAGTCAGAGCCAGCCTTGGTGCCCTGGATGGTCTCATCGCCATCACGTAACAAACTCTGGTGTAAGAGAAAGCTCTCGCGACCCCGTGTTAGCCGCAGCACTCCTCCACCAGCAGCTCTTAGATCAGATTTCCAGAGATGCCAGACCTGGAAAAGTGAGTGGAGCAGCTTCACTGAGATGGAAACTCCAAATCGGAAGGGCAAACTCAGTTGTCTGGACAAGTTTCCCACTCCCACAGTTGAGTGAAGGAGCAGAGTCGTGAACTCCGCTCCGTTCCTGGATTCATGACGTGCCGTCTCCGTCACTCAGCCGGGACAAACCTGGACCGTCGCTGACGACATGAGACGGCAGCGCATCATCTGCAGTTGGCCACCTCACAACACATCTGGCCAACATCTACACAAACACGCTGGCAAACGCTCCACTCACCTCCGCCTCACATTTTCCGGCCTGCTGACCAAGCTGTTGATTTTTTTTTTAACAGTATTCTCCCATCTGTCGTCGGCCTGCTCACCTTGTTTACTTCTTCACTTGGACAAGACAACGCTGGTCTCAGTGCAGCATTAGCACGGCCGATACTTAAGCGCTCTACCCATTAGCATGTCGCTGTTTCCTCTGTGGAACACCGCACACCTCAGCACATCCTCTCCCCTCCCTCCGAGCCACCAAAGCACTTTGGAAGTTTTGAAGGTTCACGTGTGCGACCCCTGCTATGTTGATGCGTTAGCCGAGCTAGCACTCAAGCTTGTCTAGCACTTGAGTTACAGCTGCACCAACACTTAGCTGCTAACTAATGAGCTGCGCAGCTGTTGAAGCCACGAAAGCATGCAAGTGCTTGCAAGTTTAAGCCTCATTTTGTTAGCTGACATGCTAATTAGCATGGTGGCTACTTGAATCAAACAGGCTGTAGGTTTTTTTGTGCTGTGCAGGAACGGAAACAAGAATGTCAAGTGCTTCTGTTCCGACCATCGCCATCAGCCCTTTTCTCTGCCTTGGCTCTGGTCCGTGGTTGTTGGTTTAAATCCCCGACTTATATAATTTTTATGTCATGGAGGAACGGGCCCCTGAAGGACTGGGGTCAGCGTGTGTGCTGGTCAGAAGACGCTGCTCATTTCCATGAGGAAATGGAAACACAAAGTAGCCTCTTTCCTTCTGTGGAAACAAAGGAATTCTCTATATTACGTCTTCAAACGGCCTGGTAATTATGCCTTGAGCAGACTGTGCCGGTCGAACCAGACCAGGGTTCGGTTCTGGTCCGGCCTGGGTAGTCAGCTCTGAATGTACAAAGTCCAGTAATCCGACTGAGTCCTCCTCGCTGGGCTACAGTGATTTCTTCATGGGCCACAATGAAGTTCTTGTGCGCTACTGTCTGAGAGAAGCCACAGAAATGTTCTGGCTCAGGACCCGGGCACGTCATGGATTCCTGAGTGTGGGGGCTTTGCAGGAAAGCCCTGAGTCTCTGACATGGAGCCGCTCCAGGTTTCCATGGCAAAGGCGACCAAACAGGAGGAAACAGTGAGGGAATCCCGTTATTTTACAGCATTGCAGCATTATAAACACCCAGAGCAGCGGAGGAAAGCGTTCCTGATGCTCCTCTAATCCACTCCGAGCTCTGGGAAGAAGCCGAGCCGCCGTCTGCCTCCTGCTCTGACCTTGTTCCTGCTATGGTTCAGCCGAGACGCTAATTCTTCCTTTTGCTTTTCTCCCGCGACACTTTTTCTCTCCAGATGTTCAGAGAGACCTGGAGACTGGCTCAGTACCACAACATGAGGTCCACGGATCAAGGTACTGCTCAAGTCTTGTGATTATCTGGTAATCAATCCATTTGATTATTCACTGACTCTGGCTCTGTCCCGCCGACATCTGCCGCTCGCACTTCACTCTGCATGGTTTCCAAACTTGAGCTGCTGCATGCGCGATGACGTCGAGCCCGCATGAGAAGGCGCTAGAGTAGATGAGCTGCTGCGGCCGGGCACTTGACGCCAACACTGAGCGTTTAAACACTGTTCTCAGCCGGTGAGAGGAAGTCATCTGTGCTGTCTCCCACCGTCCCACAGGTTATTGTCTGTCAGAAAACATACACACACTCTGATGTGTCACATTAGATTTTATTTGTGACTTTAACTAATGTGTATTTCACTTTTTTTGAAAACCGAATGACTATCTTCTGTGGTTAAAGATGAAAAAATGGAGTCACGAGGGCATCGATCGTACATTCTAAGATGAAGATCCTGTCTCTGGACGTCTACCTTAGAAAACAAACAAATGTAAATCTGAAACGTGGCGCGAAACACAGTCCGTATCAGTCTGTGTGCAAAACTTTTTCCTCACGAGGCGACAGGGTCGAGACAATATTTCATGTTTATTAGTCATTCATCGAAAACATTCCAGTGAAGACTGAAGCTGAGCTCGTCCGTTCTTCTCTTCTTTACTGAGTTGGCCAATATAGATTCAATCTCAGGAGTGTTTCACGCTGAACTTCCGGAGAAACAGGAGTCAGATTAGATTCATTGCAAACTCTTCTTATCAGTCTGCGTGACGTCACCGCCGCTCCTGGGTCAGCGAGTTCTACGGCGTCACTGGGCTTTCCCTCCATATTAAACCTGGGTTTTTATTTAAAGAGCCATAAAAGTCTTGTAAATGTTTGACGACTTAATTAAAACGAAAGATGTTTGTTTCGGAGTGGAAACCAGAAGTCACGTCTGTAGTGAGCGTAGATCCCCAGCAGAGGGCAGCACCGCAGTTTCACCTCCGTGTAAAGCGCTTATTTCGTGTTGTTTTAAACGCTTTAAAGGGGGTTCACAGAAGCCAAACTAACGTTAAGAGTCGTGTTTTAGTTGCAGACGGTAAACGGACCTTTTACGACGCAGCCGCTTTTTAGAGTGGAGATTCAGGAAGTGGCTGTGGCCCCTCGCGCGCCCCCACCGCCTCCATCACCTCACAGAAGCATCACTCAACTCCGGCGCTGCTTCCATTAACAATCGCGGGACGGTTCCGAGTCGGTTCTTCAGGGACAGTGCAGACAGATGAACTCTTTTTACGAGCAGAAAGATCCGGAGGAGCTGAGCGGCGTCAATGGCACCGGCGGGGAACTGGACTTCACGTACCTGTACGAGTACGAGTCGCCGAGCAGCCACTGTGTGGCCGCGGGTCAAGGTCTGACACTCTCCGTCCCTGTTGCTCTCTGTGTCCGAATGTTGGCGCTTGGCCTGCGGGGGGTTCCGCGAGCGCGGCAGGTGTTTCCGGCTCCTCTGACGCCCTGTATGAACTTTATGGCTTGTTCTCGGCTTCACTTCTCACTTCCAAAAGTTGACTTGTGTGCGTGTTTTCGCCGGAATAAGTGGCTAAAAGTGGATTCTGAGGCTGACTCTGTAAATGACGGACACGTTTGTGGCCTAGTGAGGACCTCGGTCCTGCCTCTGGTCGGACGCGCTGACCGCAGACTCGGCGTCCTCCGTGCTTCTCGAGTGTCGCGCCTCTGATGCCTTGTTGAGTCACACATGACGGCGGGCGAGAAAGTGCGGGTTTTCAGCAGTGGTGTTCCTCGCAGTTCGGCTGGTGATTAAGAGCAGGAAGTGAACCAGGCTGTGTCCTGCTGCTCCCTCCTCACTGTTTTGAGTCTCTGCACTCTTGTCTTTCCCAGATGAGCACGACCTTGATCCCCACAAAGTCCACCTCGGCCCTGAGGCGGAGCAGGTGTACCCTCTGGACCCGGCCTCGCTGTACGGCCTCAAGTCCCCCTACACAGAGGTCCTGCCGGGGTTCGAGAACCAGGAGCTGGGGAGCTACCTGGACCCCACCCACCCAGCGGGTCTGACCCCAAGCCCTCGTATCGAGATCACCCCCTCGCGGGAGCACTACCACCACAGCCGGGAGTCCCAGCCGAGCCACCATCTGAACCTCAGCCCCGGGCCCACCCTGACCGTGCCGGGCCACGAGAACCTGCCCTACCGCGAGCAGTGCCTGAGCCCCGCCAGCAGCAACTCCTCCACCAGCTGGCACTCGGAGAGCCCCTGGGCCTCGCCCTGCGTGTCCCCCAGCAGCGCCCAGAACCCTGGAGAGCTCTGCCCCCGGCTGCAGAACATTCACACTGGCTCGCCACGCACCTCCCCGGGCACCTCCCCCCACACTAGCCTAGGCGAGGACGGCTGCCTGGGACCACGCTCTCCCTCCCCTCGGCCCGGCTCGCGCTCCACCTCCCCGCAGGGCAAGCGCACCTACGACATGTACAGGAATCCAGCTCTAGTTTCCGGCCGCTCCCGCAGCCCGTCCCCTCACAAGGACCACCACATGGGGGCCCACTTCACACACAGCAGCCATTCTGACGGCATGAACGGGTTCGGCACGGGTCAGCCGGGCCTGGTGCCCACCAAGATAGTCAAGCCGTCCAGCCAGGTTTACACAGGTCACATGGACGGGAACTACTTGGTGTCGTGTGACCAGGACATCAAAAGCAAACCTGCTCCCGAATCCTTCTTCGTGATCCCTCAAATCTGGTCCAAGCCTCTGGTGCCCAGCCTCTGCAGGTAAAGCTGGGACTCGGGCAACTCACTGACTCGGCGAGGCGTCTCACCCCGTGCCGCTCTCTCCCGCAGCATCCCGGTGGCGTCCCTGCCGCCGCTGGAGTGGCCCATCCCCAGTCGCACCGAGCAGTACCAGCTCCACATCGAGGTGCAGCCCAAGCCACATCACAGGGCCCACTACGAGACCGAGGGCAGCCGGGGGGCCGTGAAGGCCCACACTGGAGGACACCCCGTGGTGCAGGTAGGCAGTCACATGACCGCTCCTCAAACACGCAGCGTTATTCAGGGACAGAAGTGCAGCTGGGCCAACATGCTGATCGTCATAGAGTCCAGGTCAAAAGGTCAGGGGTCAAAAGGTGGACAGATCCTCAAGTCCAGGTTCAGTTCACAGAAACGGTGACTCTCTGGAGAAACATTCTGGGCGCGACTGTCCCGAACCGCGATCCCGCTGACACGCGCTCGGCTTGGTCCGCTTCCCCTTCCACTGCCGTTACCATGGCAACTATTTTTGTTGACGATGGCAACATAAAGCTCCGCTTGTCTCTCACCCTGAGGTCGGCCGGACCGGTCAGCCTCCTTCGGCGCAGCTCTTTTCCTGTCATGACTCACTGCTCCCGTCGCCATGACGATACTTTGGCTGCTCTCCTAGTGTTTGCTGTCGGCATCCGGCGCTCGCTACCTGGATATGAAGCCTGCTCTGGTTGCCATGGTTTCTGCTCCCGCTCGGGGATGAGTCAACAAACTTGCTGCGTATTTTAGGATGAATTCAGAACCACACTTTGGGTTTCATCCCTTCCAGTGGACCTACCCGAGGAGCTGGTGCAGAGCATAATGTCAGCACTGGGTCTCAGGTCGCCACGTCGCTCGAGTCACCCGGCCATGTTTGCACTTGAGTCTTGCCTAAGTGGGCACTTGAGCTGTGAAAGCTACAGCTGGACTTCAGGTCTGAGAAACTGTAGGCCTCTGATCCCCTCTCTAACAGTGTTAGCGCTAAGCTAGTCCGACACACTTCCGTGTGATCATTCATTAGCACACGAGTGACTCCACCAGGATTAGTTTCTTTAGTTCTAGTTCTAGTTCTCTTTGGGAACTAGAGGGACAGGAGTTAGCATCACGACGTGGCCCATCCGGCATCAGCAAACATGGCAGTCAGGACAGTTTAGTGCATTCACATTTGAATTTGTTTCAACTGTACATGGCTGTGTTTCTTCCGTGTAGCCATGAGCGCTATGATGCGGTTGCTGCCACGCATCTAGGCTCACCGCTCAAGTGAACAAGGCTGGGCTCCACTCAGGGACGAGCTTTTGCGCTGCGCTAACCGCCCGCGCTCCCGCTGCTCCACACTTGCTCTGCAGCTTCACTCTGTGGTTATTGCATGTCACTTTAGTACTGAACTATCGCACCATCTCTTCCTCCTCGGTTCCGCCTACACTTCCTGGAGCAGGCCGCCGACAAATGGGGTCATGTGACTCTGTGCTTGTGTCTGCAGCTTCACGGCTACCGCGGCAAAGAGCCGCTCGGCCTACAGATCTTCATCGGCACGGCGGATGAGCGCATCCTCAAGCCGCACGCCTTCTACCAGGTGCACCGCATCACCGGCAAGACCGTCACCACCACCAGCTACGAGAAGGTGGTCAACGGCACCAAGGTGCTGGAGATCCCGCTGGAGCCCAAGAACAACATGAAAGCCATGTGAGCCATTTCAGCCATGTTATGCTAAGCTCAGTGTTATAACGGCGCCATTGCCTGTCTCCTAGAATCGACTGCGCCGGGATCCTGAAGCTGAGGAACGCCGACATCGAGCTAAGGAAGGGCGAGACAGACGTGGGCCGCAAAAACACGCGAGTCCGTCTGGTGTTCCGCGTCCACATCCCGCTGGCCAACGGCCAGCACGTCTCCCTGCAGGTGGCATCGCATCCCATCGAATGCTGTAAGAAAGCTCCGCTTTGTTCCCCTGACTGAGCTCCTCTTGTGTTCTGAACGTCTCATGGAGGGAAGATGTTGTGACGTGAGAAGTGCTTCATCCAACTGCCTGACGCTCCGTGTTTCCCTGCAGCCCAGCGGTCGGCACACGAGCTCCCCCTGGTGGAGAAGCAGGACACGGACTGCTGCTCGGTCCTGGGAGGACAGCAGATGATCCTAACGGGTCAGAACTTCAGCTCTGACTCCAAAGTGGTGTTTATGGAGAAAAGTCCAGGTGAGACACCCCTTGCACCAGCCGCCCCTCCCTGCTCCACCTCCAACCCGCAACTGAGCTCTGCCGGAGACGGTATTTATTGTGACATCGGTTTTGGGCTGAGCAGCCGTGACAGCGCTCAGAACCACAGCGGGCCAAGGGACGGGGGTCGGGGTATCCCTGAGTGTAGCAACGGCAGGCAAACACAGGCCAGCGCCAGGAGAGTGGGAGTCGTGGTGCGTGAGTGCGGCTCCAGTTGGCAGGAAGTTTGGAATCCCCCCTTTCTCTGCTGCTGACTCACTTCTGACATGTGGTTTCAATCTGACAAGGGGCGACCGGCCCCACATTTCGCGTCACATTTTCGCCTCCGTCTTTCCAGCCCCGCTTCCTCCACTGATGTTTGCTGGCAGCAGAAGCTCATCCTGCAGTTTCTCCTTAGAGAAACCTAGTTCATTGTCAGTGTTAACCCGCGGCTCTTCTCTCCTCAGAGGGGCAGCAGATCTGGGAGGTGGAAGCCACCGTGGACAAAGATAAGAGCCAGCCGGTGCGTCACCGCCACGGTCCGCCACCAGCCGCTCATCTTTTCTGACTGACGTGTGTCTCCTCAGAGCCTTCTGTTTGTGGAAGTCCCGTCCTACAGAGACGTTTCCGTCTGTCAACCCGTCAAAGTCAACTTCTTCGTCATCAACGGGAAGAGGAAGCGCAGCCAAGCGCAGCACTTCACCTTCACGCCGCTGCCATGTAAGAGCCCTGGTGTGGGGAAATGTCCAGCCTCTGAACCTGGACTGACTTGTCTGACCTCCGCAGCGCCATCCATCAAGACGGAGCCGGTAGACGAGTATGAGGCCGAGCACATGGGCTTCGCCATGTCCCACATCCTGGGCTCGCCCCCTCACTCCTACTACCGCAGCTCCCTGCACCCCGACTCGGGCCCGCTGGGCGGCATGTCCTCCTGCCAGCGCCTTAGCTCCAGCCTGCCCAACCAGGACCTGCGCTTCCAGCAGCAGAGTCCCGCCATCGTCTTCTCCCGCGGCGGCCGCAGCCTCAGCAGCAGTCCTGCCGGCTACCAGGGCTTGACTCAGGAGCAACACCGCTCAGTCCTGGTCCACACTGGCTCCCTGGCCAACCAGCACTCCTCCATCATCCACTTCTCTGCCACGAGCCAGATGGACCACAACCAAGTCATGTACTGCGACAGTTTCGCCTCAGCCGTGCCCCAGCAGAAGGGCCGAGTCACCGTGAAGGAGGAGAACCTGGACCAGGTCGACCTCGATGATGGTGAGTGTAAGTCCACGCCAACCTCCCACCTCACTTATTTCTATCTACACCGAAGAGCAGGCCGATCACAAATGTCAGGGTTTCAGTTCAGCACCACCACTTTGCTCTCAAGGGACTTCTTCAGTCTGGCCAGAGAGTTGAGAGCCGTGCGGCAACATGGCACTGGTGTCAGTAACACGGTGGTGGGACAGAGGGCAGGCGTCAGTCACTGAGCTGCGTTCATGGCTCGCTTTTTCTGTTGGAAATCAACAAGGTTTAGCTCAGGTGCTCGCCAAAACTCACAATATGCTACTAACAAAGAATAGAAAATGCTAGTCATGGCCGCGCTGTGCCCCCTACTTTTGGGTGCGTGAAGCACCTGTATGGTTTCCCTGCTCATAATGTAATTTCAACATAAAATCCTAGTCACTGAGTTGGGCTGGGATGGAAGCAGCTCTCTGGTTTCCCTGGTGCTCATGAAGCAACACACTCATTCATGTCGGCACCGATACGGCGTTTCCTTGTTAGTCATGTGGATCCAATTGGTTCAACCGATTCAGTTCATCACATGCAAGGAGAAGCAGGTTCTGAAGTGGAAAATCATGTTCCACTGTAACCATTGTCCAGGCATGGAAGCAGAAGTCGGGGGGAAGCAGGGGAAGCCTCCTGTGTTGTCGTTGGCCGGGGCTTCTCCTCAGCCCCCCACTGCACTGGTGGGGGAGTCCACTGCAGCTGGTGCAGCAGCAGCAGGAAGAAGGTGAAAGGGGTGTGTGTGTGTGTGTCAAGTGGAAAAAGTGAAGGATGAAAAGGGCTGAGACGGAATGTGCATCTTTTGGACTGTGCCAGGGTTCCCCTCTGCAGTGAACAGCAACAGCTCTGTGTGTGTGAAGGGCCAGATGAGGAGCAAAGGCTGCCTCACGTCGGCACCAGAAGGTGGCGGCCAGAGGACACACGCGGGGCTCCACTGTAAATGATCGTGGTGACACACGCTCTGGCAGGGCTACGCAGCTGAGTCGAGTGCAGACATGTTCTGACAGCAGTGGCAAAGGTGTGTCGCCATCTTCCCCCTCCGTCGGCGCTCAGCAGCCCTGTGCAGCGAAAGTCACGAGCTGCCTCCTCCAGAGAGCTTCAGCGGGCTGTGGACACCACATCCTGTCGTGTCACTCATGTGGCTGCAAACCGTTCAGGGAGTCTCGCTCTTGTTCATTTCCCACACCACTTCCTGCTCTCACTCTTGAGCTAATAGACACCCACACTGCTGCGCGCACGTCCACGTGATGGCAGCAGAACCCGAGTCTCCAACTGGTCTGCACGGGTTCCTCTCTCCGGTCACAACTGTGGGAACTTCAGAGCCAGCCAGTGCTGCGCCGGAGCAGATAGAGCACGCAGCCCATTAGTCTCAGCAGGATGCTCGTGTCCACGGCAACCGCTTGTTTACACTGGAGTTGAGGTGCGTGTGGAGCAGCGGCTCTGATGGTCGGGCTCCTGGCGCTGCTCTGACCCTGAGTCTCAGTGGCCCACTGTCCGTCCTGCCGCAGGTCAGGACACTGGCGCGAGTGTTCCGGGCCCCGCCCCGCCACGGCCCGCGCGCCAACCCTTCATCGCACGCTCGGAGCTGCTTCTGTGGCCGGCAGCGGCGCGTCCAGTTTGGCTGCTTCTTCAGAGAGGGAACAGGAAGTGAAGAGTGGAGCCGCACGTGAACAGCTGTCACCGGACACTCGGGTCTGAGCGAGACGTGAAAACAACAGTGAAGCGCTCTCACTCCGACTTCCGCAAAGTTGTTCATTTAAAACTTGTTTATTGACTCGAGTGGCGCCTCGCTCACCGTCAGGCTATTTTTAGAGCAGCACTCAGTGAAAGTTTCCGTGTCGACTCCCTTCCTCTCATGTTGACGTGGAAACACAGGAAGTCAAGTCAGGCGCGAGCGCGGCGCGCCCTCTAGTGGAGAGGACACAGCAGAGCAGCGTCAGTGACTGCAGCGCTGTTTCCTTCCTTGCAGTGAACGAGATCATCACCAAGGATCTGACCTGCGTCCAGGCCGGCGAGCGGACTTAGGAGTGACCAGGGTGTCTCCCTCAGAGTGATCAAACCCACCTGTGCCTTCCCCAGCAACAGCTGCTGTCCTGCCCAGGAACCTGCTCCTGGTTTCTGCTTTGTTCCTTAACTTTTGATGTTTTTGTCAAGTCAACACAAATTCCTATGTGGCTTCATCTGACTCCAACCGTCGAAGATGAGGTCCAGGCAGCTCTGCACTCCAGCGCTGTCTGTCTGCTTTTCTGAACATCCAAAGACTTTCCTGCTCCAGCCACCAAAGTGTCTTCAGTTCCAAGATCCGGATCTCGGCAGCTGGCGTCAATAACCGACCGAGCGAGAACCACATGAGCCAGTCTTGAATGTAACATCTGTAAATATCGTCTCCACGTGACTTTCATACCAGCAGTAATCATCATGAATAAACCAGTTAACTCACTTGTGTGTGTGGGTGTGTGACTCCCGAGTCAGAGCTCATGACACGTGTCAGTCGAGGCGCCATGTTTGTTTACTTGCAGTCTTTTACTGGAAGCTCTTGTTGTCATGGCGATGGCTCGTGAGCGGGAGGAGCCTGTGTTGAGGTGCGGACCGTGACATCATCAGACAAGTGAGCCTCAAGACGACAGCGGAGCAGAAGTTCACCTGCACTGTTGGACCTCAGGTGACACGTGACTGACGAACCTGACGCGCTCAGGTCTGCTGGTGACTCTGCCCGGACACAGGAGGGAGCCACAGCGCCCTCTGCTGGGAACAAGTTGACGCATCATCTATATATTTTTATGGCATTTAAAACATTAAATGTTTTCATGGTGCTACATCCAACGCTGGTTTTCGTTGTTTTTGTTTATTTATTTTTTTTTTTTTGGTGTGGACTATGATCACGTGACCGACCTCCCTCGCGATGATGACCTCCAGGTGTGCTGGGACCGTGGCGGTCTGAGCTGTGCTCAAGTCGCGCTGAAGCCTGCGGAAAGGTGGATCCTGCTCACGTCACTGGCCGTCACAGCTGGCATGCGCAGAGGTGAGGCTGTCGCTGGTGCTGAGGGCGGCCGAGGGTGATGACACTGTGCTGACGTCAGCAGAAATGACGAGTTACATTTACCCCGTTACACTCAGTAACTTTTGGGATGAACTGTAAGAGTAGACCTTCTCCGAAAAAAAGACTAAACAGTCGCGCAGTCATTGAGGTAAGGTGAAATGACGCTGTCACGTGGCTGCCCAAACACGCGCTCGATGAAGCTTCTCTCCGACACGTCCGGAGGTCATGTGACCCAGGCACAGCAGCCAGCCTGAGAGCTCCCCCTGCTGCTCCTCCAGCGTCATGACGAGACCCTGCTCCTTCATCAGCTGCTCACAACCCACCTCCTCCTCGGCTCCTCTCGGGTGGATGACCTCATGCCGTCTGTAGAGCGATGCTCACCCGCCTCACAGCGGCAAGGCAGTCGCCATAGAAACAGGATCAGAGGGATGAACGCGTGTTCCCTTCTTGACTGCTTCTGTTTCCTGCCCCGAGCTCTGCAAATAGCTTCTCATACGCTTGGCATTTCTGGGTCCTCATGAGGCTCTCCGGAGTCTGGACCTGGATCATGTTCTTCATCTGGACCGAGGCACATCCCTCTGTTGCCGTGGCCTCACGCAGATGAAACTCCTCGCTGCTATTTCAGGTGCGCAGCCGTGTGAACTGTGTCTCCAACGTGCGACAGCCAGGCAGCAGGTCCAGAGCGCGTCACCATGCCAACAGTCAACTCCAGGCCCGGCACTTGTGAGCACATGACACGGTCACGACCCTCCACCGGAGACTCCAGCCAGTCCAGGCTGATGGACAAGTCAATATCAGTCTCATTTGAAACAAGAGTCTGTCTGCTCCCAGGCTCTGAACCTGCCTGCAGTGACCTCTGCAGGGAGGTCAGGGGAGCAGCCCATCCAGCCAGGTCACAAGCAGCAGGACTGCTACCTCAAAGATGTTCCCACCAAGCTGCGCCAGAGTGGACGGATTCGACGTGCTCATGCCCTCCGGGCGCTGCTCGCCGTCAACAGCCCATCCACATGAATATACATTTGTTGTGGGATTTCAAACGCACAACTCCATCCCACGCACACAGCGCTCACCGCCCACCTTGGGGTCAGAACCCAGCTGCATCGTCTGCAGCAGCAAGAGCCGAAATAGACTGGGGTCACTGACACGTCCCACGTGCTGGTGCTCCCCCTTCACCACAGATCTTCTGTCTCCTCCAGTTGGCTGCTGCAGCAGAGAGTTCACCGTCTCTCCTCCCGCTGAACCAAACACGGCGCTGAAGCAGATGAGTCCGAGTGAACTGTAGATTTGGGACGTCCTCAAACACTGAGCCCGAATCCTCAAACCTCACTTCATGAGCCAAGCTCGGCTGCAGAGGCAGAACCCAGGTGTCCCTGGAGCCAGTCGAGTGGACCCCCACATTGCTTTGAACCCACTTGGATTTTCCTGCCATATGACTCAAATCTCTGAGGCTCCACTCCGAGTCTCTCCTGGAGGACTGAGAGAACCCAGGCAGAAGATGTGTTCGGTCACTGCACTGCCACAGCTGGTGAGAGGAGAGCTCAGTCTTCTGGCTCAGCTCAGCTACGTCCTTCACTCGTGAACAAGGCGTCAGCACGTCGGTGACCATGGAGCTTCTGCTAAATACATAACCACCAGAGATGGAATCACCCCCCTCCCCCCCTCCCTCTTTCACCCCCCCCCCCCCCCCCCGAGGTAAATATAAACACGTCTTGGATGAAGAGACCCTGATTATCCCGATTCATGTGGAGGGCGGAGAGTGGCAGCTCGCCTCATGTTGCCATGGATTCCTCCTCCAAGCTTTTCCATACAGTTCATGATGTCAGAGCTCCAGGAGGAGGGGACGGAGGGGGGGAGAGCGGGAGGCAGGGAGGCAGCCTGTTGCTCTCCAGTCCAGCTGGAGCGGCCGAGGGAGCAGCCAGACTCTGCAGCGCTGTGAGTATCTCCAACTCTGCTCTTACTCCAGTGCTGCCGCTGTTTTGGGGGTCGGGGGGGTTCAGGATGTGTGTGATGTCACACCGTCTGTAGCTGCAGAGGCAGATCTGCGGCAGAACCACGAGCTTCTGTCTCCCCAGCCTCTTCAACCATCTTCTAACTGGAGGAATGAGGAGAGGTCTGCACACGCTCCAGAGCCATGTGACCCCACGCTTCTGCTCCAGCATCAGCCCATGAGGTTAAAGACCGCAGGTTCTTTAGTTCCATTCCTGCTCTGAGCGATTGAGCACTTCAGAAACTCCTGCAGCGGCGAGACCTCCTCCTGATGCACCTGTCACCCTCAAGCTGGAGCTGTGCAGCCACGCTCCTGTGCTCTGACTGAATCACAGACTTCCTGTTGGATTCATGCGACCACTCGAGTGGTCCAGGATCCTCCTGGACCTGCTGCGGCTGCAGACTGTAGCGTGGCATCCCCGGGTGTCTGGGCCACTCAGGAGCAGGGAGAGAGTTGCTGTGTGATTTCCACTGCCAGACAGTGGACGGAGAGAGATCCAGCAGCCGCAGAGTGACACTGGGAGACGCTTGGCTGAACCGTGTTCCAGCCTCGCTCCTCAACAAAAGAGTCAAAGGTCGACCCAACCTCAGCTCCTGAGCAGGACTCCACCTGCCCTCCAAAACTGGTGCGACATGAGCGTTGTTTCCTCCAGTGGCGTCGACACCTTCTCCCCCTCAGCTTCACACCCTCCCCCCCTCCAGCACAGGTGACTGAAGGCTTGTCAGTCCCTGGTTCCTGTCGTCTGCTTCCTCTTCTCTCAAACCTCCAAACCTCATGTCCTCCTTCACCACCTCCATCCATCTCCTCTTTGGCCTTCCTCAACACCTTCTGCCTGGCAGTTCCAATCTCAACTTCTTCATCTACCAATGTACTGTCTCTCTCTCCTCTGTACATGTCCAAACCATCTCCATCTAGCCTCTCTGACTTGGTCCTCTAAGCACCTGACATGTGCTGTCCCTCTGCTATACTATCCATCCTGCTCACTCCCAGAGAGAAGCTCTGCATCTTCATCCATGCTACCTCCAGCTCTGGCTCCTGTCTTTTCCTCAGTGCCACTGTTTCCAAACCATACAACAAACTGTAACTAAGTTACGAATTTAAAGTAAACACTGGTATCCAGATGAGTGGGTCTGGGTTCTGTGTGACACGAGGGTCTGCTGACGTGTGTTTCCCCTTCTGAAGGTCGCTGGTGGCACCTGCAGCTCAGGCATGTGAAGATGACCCTGCTGGCGGGCGAGGGCTCTGACTGCGACTACAGCGCGCTGAGCTGCGCCTCGGACTCGTCCCTGAACGCTCCTCCTCTGCAGGAGCAGCAGGCCCAGAAGGGGGCCTTCTACCAGCGGGCCCAGCCGGCCCCCAAGTCCAGCAGCCTCCAGGACGGCTCCCGCCGGCTCCACGCCATCATCAACGTGGGGGGGCTGCGCTACCAGCTGCCCTGGAGCACCCTGGAGGACTTCCCCCTGACGCGGCTGGGCCGGCTGCACCTGTGCCGCAACCTGGAGCAGATCATGGGCCTCTGCGACGACTACGACGTGGCGCACCACGAGTTCTTCTTCGACCGCAGCCCCTGTGCCTTCAGAAGCATCCTCAGCCACCTGCGCGCCGGGAAGCTGCGCTCGCTGCGGGAGATGTGCGCCCTCTCCTTCAGGGAGGAGCTGCTGTACTGGGGCGTCCCTGAAGAGAGCCTGGAGTGGTGCTGCCGCCGCCGCCTGCTGCAGCGCCTGGACCAGATGGAGGCCATCGAGAGGGCGGAGAAGGAGGAGGAGAAAGAGGAGGAGGAGGGGGGTGTGATGGAGGAGTCCCGGCTGAGCCGCTGCATGGGGCGGCTGCGGGACATGGTGGAGAGGCCTCAGTCAGGACTGGCCGGGAAGATCTTCGCCTGCCTGTCCGTCCTGTTCGTGGCCATCACAGCCGTCAACCTGTCCGTCAGCACCATGCCGGCCATGCGGGCGGAGGAGGAGGCGGTGGGCGCTCACACACACACACACACACACACTCACGCCGGCTCCCTGAGCCCTGACACGTCTGTCGTCTCCGCACCAGGGCACCTGCTCCCAGATGTGCTACAGCCTCTTTGTGGTGGAGACGGTGTGCGTGGCCTGGTTCTCCCTGGAGTTCTCGCTGCGCTTCATCCAGGACCGGAGCAAGCTGACCTTCCTCCGCCAGCCGCTCAACCTCATCGACGTGCTGGCCATCCTGCCCTACTACATCACCCTGCTGGTGGACAGCGCCGCCCCCGGCCAGAGGCGCCCGGGCTCCGGCGGCAGCTACCTGGACAAGGTGGGTCTGGTGCTGCGCGTCCTGCGAGCGCTGCGCATCCTCTACGTGATGCGCCTGGCCCGCCACTCTCTGGGCCTACAGACCCTGGGGCTGACCGCGCGGCGCTGCACCCGCGAGTTCGGCCTCCTGCTGCTCTTCCTGTGCGTGGCCATCGCCCTCTACTCCCCCCTGCTGTACCTGATGGAGAGTGAGATGGCCTCAGCTCAGGAGTTCAGCAGCATCCCCGCTACCTACTGGTGGGCCGTCATCACCATGACCACCGTGGGCTACGGCGACATGGTGCCGCGCAGCGTCCCGGGGCAGGTGGTGGCACTGAGCAGCATCCTGAGCGGCATCCTGCTCATGGCCTTCCCCGTCACCTCCATCTTCCACACCTTCTCGCGCTCCTACATGGAGCTGAGGCAGGAGCAGCAGAGAGCGCTGCAGAGGAGGACGCACTTCCTGCTGCGCAGCCGCGTGGCCGGCCTGGGCAGCAGCCTCTCCCTGGACGGGGGCGTCCTCTTTCCTGGTGGCTCGCCAGACGACGTTAACCTGGACCGCTGAGGGGTCTTCCCTGAGACTTCCTGTGCAGCAGCCCGTGGACAGGAAGTGACGCACACACAACCTCCTCAAGTCCAAGAGTAGTCAGCGTGACTTCCTGCGCAGTCTTTCTCCACGAGGTGGCGGAGTTTCTTCTTTGCTGAGCTTTTTTTTTGTCTTGCATTGATCAATCTAAAGTGAATTAAATTGATGACACCTGAACTGTTGTGTATTTAAAATGATTTTTAAGAAGGGAACTTACCTGTTCTCAGCAGTGGACGATATAGTTGCTGGTTTCCACTCCCTGCTTTGATATTTGATCTCTGTATTGTCATCTGAATGTGACAATATCAGACAGAACTTTAGATCTGCTCCATCTTCATTCAGGCCAGACACAGAAGAGCTGTGAACATGAGCTGAGGAACCAAGTCAGGAGCTGCAGGTGAAACACTTCCTGAGCTCAGCTGAACTTGAAGATGGCACCTGTCTAAACCCATGAGCAGAGGTGGACTTCAGAAATCCAACTCTTCAAGTGTGAAGCTGCGCTCCTCAACATGCGCTGGAGAACTGAGTGGACCTCATGTCCTTCTGTGGTCTGGTGGCATCAGATGCTGCTCCTCACTCTGCAGTTGTGAGTTCGATTCCTGCTTTGTCATTTATTTAAAGCTTGCTCAGAGGAGGAGGATAAATATTAGAATCGAAAATGTCGGCCCCTCCCCGTGTAGCTCACTGGGATGAAGCCATGCATACGGTGCGAGGAAGGTGCTGGTTCAAGTCCCACATGTGGCTGATGTTTGGTCCCTGAGTTAAAGTTTCAAACATGTTGTGTCACTGAGAAACAGAAAACACTGCCAAAACACTGACACCCATGTGTTCCTGTGGCTTGTGGGGGTACACGCCGCTACAAGCCACAGAGCATGTGACAGGTTCCAGGTTCAAGACCCCGGCGAGGCGGATGCTTGGTGACTTCAATTTTCTTGAGTAACTTGTTCAAATGAGGAGGATAAATAGAAGAAACGAAAAAGTCGTTCTGTCTCTGGGTAGCTCACTGGGATGTGCACCTGCCTCTGGTGTGAGGATGGTCGCTGGTTCAAGTCCCAGGTCTGGTGGATCGATGAGAATTTTTTCTAGTGAGACTTCAAACCAGAAGGATAAATAGAAGAAACGAAAAATGTCATGTGTCTGTAGGTAGCTCACCTGGATGAACACCTGCATCAGGTGTGCGTATGGTTGCAGGTTCAAGTCCCGCATCAGTCATGTCTATTTTTATCATGATCCTCTGAAAGTGAAAGACAAAAGTTCCCGGAGCTCATGTCTCAGTGTGAACGGCTATGGTCGAGTGGTTAGAGCAACGGTCCCTGCTCAAGTGTGGAAACCTTGGTCGGTCGGTTGGTGCGTGCGTTCGAATCCCACTCGTCCACTAATGTGATGGCGGTCGGTCAGTTGGTCGGTGTGGCGTGAAGGAAGAGGTGGAGTGAAGGAGCTGGGTGGAGAGTGAGAGAGAGAGATGGGGGGGGAGGCATAGAGGAGGTTCTTCTGTTCTTTTGCTGAAAATTGTTAAAAAATGCATGAAAAAAAGCCTTTTTTTTTTTTACTTTCTTTTTTGTGCTCCTGAACACACCCTCTCAGTCTTGGACCACGCCCACCTCTGTCTTGCTCTGACACCATCTTTCATTCTCAAGCTCCGCCTCCACCATGTTCAGATACCATCTTTTGCTTGCAAGCTCTGCCTCCACCATGTTCGGGCACCATCTTTTGTTCTCAAGCTCCGCCTCCACCATGTTATTACACCATCTTTCATTTTGAGTCACCATCTTTCGGGTTTTCTGCTGTTTGACCGGGGACTTCACGCAACATGTTTAACACATCATTTCAAGTTTACGTTCCCTTTAGCGGAAGAGTGGGATTCGAACTCACGCACAAGTGGACAACTAGAGCAGGGACTTTAGCTCTGACCACTCGACCACAGCCGTTCACATAATGACTTGACATCTGGCCACTTTTCTGTGTCACATTCAGAGGCATTTGGAAAAAAAGGCATATGAGTGAAGCAGGACTTGAACCTGTGACCTGTCGCATGCATTGCAAGCAAGTAACCCAGTAGGCCACGAGAAGACACCTGTTGCAGCGTTTCTGAGCTCTTTTACATTTCACATTCACAACACAGGTAAAAAACAGAACAGTCTGATCGGGGAAGTGAACCAGGAACCTGCTGCACATAGAGGCAGGTGTTTATCCCAGTGAGCTATACATCCACAGCACAGTAGATGTTCCTGCTCAGTTTTCTTTCTCTTTTCGTCAATAACCCAGTAAAAGTCTAAAGCAGGAGCAGAGGTGGGATTTGAACCCAGGCCTGCAGCTTCTCTTGCAGCAGCTCATCCAGCTGAGCTACTGAGAGGCAGTGAACACATGACTCAACATGTGGAATCAAAGTGGACTCAGGGAAGTGGACCAGACAAAGAGGACTTCTTCAGGTCAGCAACATTAAGATAAAGGGAGCGCAGCGGGACTTGAACCCATGTAACAAGAGGGAGCCCCGCTCCTTAAAAAAGGGAAGACCACCGACTTTAACCACTCAACTAAGAAGGTTGGAGGCTGACAGAGGGGTGTGGGTTGTTTTAGCTTCAGCTGTCAGGTGTGATCGCAGCAGACATGGGAGATGAAGAGTTAAAAGAGTTGGGCCTGCATGGACTTCAGGAGAGGAGACGCCACCATCATGTGCAGCGCCACCATGTGGTCAGAAGTCTGCTCCGCTTGGAGTTGAGTCGCTCAAGTCGCTCTCACTGAGGTTTGTCCAGAGGAAAAGGTCAAGAAGAAATAAAGAGCCGTGGGCGGGACTTGGAAAGAGAGAGCAGTAGACGCAAGAGATGAAGCTGTCTAGCTGCATGAGCTACAGACACACTGGAGGATGAACCTCTGCTGCAGGTGTGGGCCTCAGAACCAGTTTAATTGATTACAATGTTATTGTTTATTTTGAGCACTGTGGAAACCCGTTGTGTAGGTCACATGACCAGATGTTCTCCTTCTTCCTGGGTTCATCATCCTGAGGTGTTCTGGAGATCAGATGGTTTGAAGGAAGGAGAGACAGAGTTGGAGATGAAGTGGAAGCTCATGGCGGCGAGATCTAAGTTCACCTTTGACATTTCTGTCTGTTTTCAAACCTCCTGATCGGTTTATTGTGTGACACAAACGACAAGGAAACTGAGGTCTTCATTGGTCCGTGTGAACAATTCAAAACATAATTTAACATCTGCTCATCGAGCTTCAACGGTCTGATAACAATAGTGAATAACATCTGACATGATGCGTTCAGGGTCGCAGCTGAGTGCGGTTCCGGTGATGAGAGGAGACAGACTGCGGACACGTGTCTGCGTCACAGTGAAAACAAGCTCGGCAGCAGCGCAGGTCTGACGTGTGTGACGTCATTCAAAATGATTCCTTTCCTCTGACAACAGCAGCAGCGCAGTGCTAACTGTTAGCATGTTAGCTCAGTGGTGTCCACTGACACAACACGGAACACTCTTCCATCGTGAGGCCGTGGTGTCGAAGCGGTTCGCTCCTCCAGGAACCGCATCGTCTCTACAAACCAAACGAAGGCTGAGGAAGCGCTTCACCATCCGCCGCCGATCAAACTCCTCCATCACTGTGATCAGCTGCAGCCGCGTTCTCAAGTGACGTCATGGACTTGATGTGCCGCACCTGGCCGACAGCTGTCGTAAAACCAGCCAAAATAATAGATTAAAAATCAAAACGCTTGATGCTATGAAACGATGATTAATTTTGGTTCGTTGGCGTTTCAGTTTAATTATAGTTGAAGGAAAAACTTTGGTTTTTATTTCACTGAACGAAAAATTATTTATTTATTTTTTTTCGCCAGTTTTGGCGAGTTCTAGTTATTGACTGTAAAGATCACGCGTCACTGTACCAGCATCAAGGCCCTGACAACACATGATGCCTGGTCATAACGTTGTCGCACACAGTGAACGCCGCATCACAGATGTTTTCATGATTTCATTTATTGATGTTTTTAGAGGGTTTTTACAGTTTCCTAACAAAACAATGTGGATTCACCGCGGCAGGTGCCAAGCTGGCATCAGATTGCTTTGTCACGGACCTGTTCTAAACTGCTGGAACCACTGAAGCAGACGCCTGGGGAGGAAAAGACATCAAGGCGTCGAAGGGTTAATCCACACTCTGATGAGCAGACTGGTGAGATCCATGCTGGGACTCAAGTTCAGGGCCTCCTCGCTGTGGTGCATCTGGGTGGAGGAAAGTCACAGGCCCTGCTGTGACGGCGGGATGGAAGGTCGAGAGGGGACACACCTCTTGCTCAGCAGCAACTGGACGCTTCTCAGCAAGAGGGGAATCGTACCAGCAGCTGACTGCAGTCTGAAACATGAGATCCTGAGCAGCCTCTTGCTGTGGGCAACAGTTTAGGCCTTCATTTTCAAACAAAGCAAAATAAAGTGCTAAAGCAGGACAAGCTAAATTTTCTGAAATATTCATGGAAGAATGGTAGGAAAGGTGAATAATCTATAAATCAAAGTTCATTATCGATCATGAAAATCATGATAATTACAGTTACAGGAAGTTAATATTGGAAATATCTATTTTTTAAATGGGAGAAACTGTTTCATAACCGCAACACTGATCGCGCCTTCATCGTTGAGTCGTTGCCACACGAGGGCGCCATCGTCAGCATCAGAAAAATCTTCAACGAATTGGAGGCTGGTTATCGGAAGATCCTGTCGTTGAGAAGAGACTCGCGATGATTTTAAACACAATATAGCATCTTCCTCGATTAAAAACAGAATATTCTGAATCACTATTGTTTAAAATACTGGCTCCAGAGCGACGTAAGCACTGGATCAACACTGGGGGAGGTGCAAGGGCAGAGGAACACGGGGAACCGTCAGCTCTCAGCGCAGCCCCAAGCTCAGACGCTGCTGAAGTGAGTTGGTGCTGGTCGCATCCGCGGCGCTAGACTTTACTGCTCCACAGGGAGGTGGCGAAGAGCGCGTAGGACATGGACCACAGCAGGTAGTAGGCACCTGCTGCTGGGAAGCCCGAGCAGAAGAGCATGACCACACCTGACGGGAGAGAACATGAGCGGAGGATGACCACTGCAGCTCTCACAGTCTCTCACAGCAGCGCTGGGAAACACCGCCTCTGTTACCTCCAGCGTAGACAGCCTTCTTCCAGCTCTGGGACTCCAGCACTCGGTCATGAGGGTAGAAGTTGTGACGGGTCATGAAGAGGATCATTGCCACGGCGACCGCCCTCAACACCACCGGGCTCCTCGCTGACATCAGCGCAGCGCTGGCCAGGATGGCAGAGGAGTAGGGGCACGGCAGGCCGCGGTACATGAAGGGGATTCCTGAGGAGCAGGGTCAGAGTCAGAGTGGCACCCGAGAGACTCGACACCCGCCCAGCCGCACTGACCGCTGGCGTAAAAGCAGAGGCGGCCCAGCACCGTCAGCACGTAGCACATGCACAGGACGTTGTCCAGCAGGGCCGGCGTCCGCAGCAGCAGCGACGAGGCGATGCCGAAGGTGGTGAAGTCGGCAAAGTCATCCAGCTTGGCCCCTGCAGCCCACACACACTTGGGCTATCAATGGTGACACGTGACTTGGGACCTGCGTTTGTGCGGGTCACAGCTGAAAAGCAGCCGCTCAAACAACATTCCTCTGCTGGCATGTTTGAGGCTGCCGCTGAATGAATCAGGTAGAATTCCGGTAATTCCAGGTATGCGAGAGGATCACCGGGACAATTATCGGGGTGATCCCGGGGAATTCGGCTGCTCAGTAGGAAAAGTGTTTTGGACTGAAAAAGCTGGACAATAGAGCAGGTCCCGGGCGCTGTAGGAGGTGGGTCTGCATTCTGATGCACATGACGCCATCTGAGGACGCGGAGCCGTGCGCTTCCACTCACCCAGCGCTGAGCAGGCGTCCAGTCGCCTGGCGACCGCTCCATCTGCCAAGTCCAGCAGGTAGCCAATCAGAACCAGCCAGCAGGCTGCGTGGTGGTGTCTGCAAGAGAGCCAGAGCCAAACACACCACCACTGCATCAGTTCAGTTCCCAGCTATAGATTGATTTCCCGCCCGCAGCCAGTTTGGACTGTAGAATCCGATAATGTGCACTCACCCGTTGAGGCTGCTGAGGATGGAGCCCATGCCCATCACCATGTTGCCCACGGACAGAGCGTTGGCGGCGTGCTTCCGTGCAAACTCGGAGAGGTGTCGGCCAGACAGCCGCTCGCGGAGCAGCAGCTGGTTGGTGCAGTGGAAGAAACCTGGAACCCAGAGACGGCAGCGGTCACCACACATCTGAGGCAGGACTCCTCCACAACCATCAGCTGCCGCATCATGTAGGGCGGCCTTGGCAGAAGGTGGAGGACCACCCTCTGAGCCGGGTGCGCTCTCCAGGGCGTGGTCTGCTGGCTAGCTTTCCAGCGGAGTGCTGAGGACCACAGCACCGCGCTCAGCTGAGGGTGGCCCTACTCTTTCAGCCAAGAGCCCAGGCCCTCGCTGGAGCAGGACACTCCATCGGCAGGTGCATGTCACGACGCGGTCTGTTTACTCACCCAGACACTAAGGCCACACGTGGATGTGACGCTTCAGAGGAACAAGCTCAATGACTGAAACATGCTGACCGCGCAACTCGCTCCCAAGCAGATTTGGTGCAAAGTGATAAAACCATGCACTGGAATGTCATGGCTGAAGTGAAAATCAAACTTCCCACAGACAAACAGTGACAGGTCAAAGTTGCAAGGATAGTCACATGAGTATGAATGAGTGAACATGACAGCAGGCGGAGGTGATGCAAGTGTTGTGGCAGTCAGAAAGAAGCACAGTAAAATCAGTCAACATTCACACGTGTATTCACCCCTTCACCATGACCTGCTTGGATACATCAGAGTCATGCTGGACACACACACATACACAAACGCGCGCCGTGTCACCCGTGAGAGGTCGTGGTGCCAGCTACATCCCTGAGATGCTTCAGGGCTCAGGCCAGAGTCACATTCACACCCGTCTTATCGCAACAAAACGCCGGGATTTTTCAATAATAATACTGAACTACCGTCTTGCGAAACCTGGAGCAGTTTGACGGCTGCGGTGAGGAGAGTCGACTTGGTGTTGGAGAAACCTGTTTCTTTTTAAAGACTATCGCAAGAAAGACTGAGGCTGAGGAGTTTGGTGTTTCTCACAAATGGTTTGCTCTTCTGTCAGAGTTTTAATGTTGCCATGGCAACCCTGCGAGTGTTTTTCACCCTGAACTTCCTGTGAATCCCAAGCCGGAACTTTTCAAGAGACTCTTGATCTGAAAGAAAACAACGTATGAGACAAACACATCCAGCCAACAACAGGTTTGTAATCATGAACAACATGCAGCTCCAGGCGCTCGGCCCAGGTCTCTCCTAGTTCACTGGTCAGACACCACCAAAGCAGCCGCTGCGTTTGGTGAAGCACCACACCAGTGTGTGAAGCTATTCGTGGCTATGAAGTGGGTGGAGTCAATATCAACCGTACATACTATATTACCCAAAAGACTTGTTACGTTTCAACGTATCATTTCAATGATACGTCAAACTGCAACTCCTCAATCAAATGGCAAATGTTTTATCACAGTTTGAAATGGGTTGGAAATTATTTTTGAAAAATGTGGAAATAAAACTGATGTTAAACTGATATAATTAACAAATAAAAAAAACAATTATTGCTGTAAATGAGGACAACACCTATGAGCACAGAGCAGGTTCACCGCTGAAAATCTAACAACAACAATGATTTGAGTTGGTTCCCAGTGCCAGAGTTAGTCGGACTTTAAGTGATGAAGTGAGCCTTGAACAAAGCAGCAAACAAGCGTCCAATTCAAAGCGTCTCTGTTCCTGGATCACTGCCTGATGAAGCCGAAGCATGATGGGAAGTCTCTCTGGTTACATAAGACTTCTGGGTTACCAGGTAACCACTGAAGACAACAACTATTTACAGCCTGGTCAACCTACCATCAGGCCTTTCATCACCTCACTATTGTGACGCCACCTATAGCTTAAGTGCCAAATGTCAAGTGCTCTAATTGACATTTTTTTCCCAGAACGATGCAGCTGCCGTACTGTGGAATAATCCAGATTATGAGGCAAGAAGTGAAACCTACCAGAGGTGGAGGTGAGGAGGATCATGATTCCACTTTATGGATCACAGAGCGTCAGCTGAAACAGGGGAAACAGTTCAAACTCACTCAGGTGCAGCAAAAAGTGGAGGGAAAACGAATGAGATTGTTGTAGAAACGTGGCGATGGATGTCTTGTTTATCAATCGCACAAAGGTTAGACAAGCAGTTTCATTGTGTATCACACCATCTCCTCACTTTTGAGCCTCAAATGAAACGGTCGGGTCGGGTCGTGTGATGTTTGCGCTCCAAGGAGAAAAACCTGCCTCTGCTGTGTTGTGAGTCGCAGGTGAAGGAGGACAAGTCATGTATTTTGGCACTAAACACTGAGATAAGTAGGCAAAACCTGACCTCCATATATTCAAGGTATAACAGCAACACTCATATTTCCAGGTAGAGACTCAAACATTTATGATCACAGCCCACAACTTGGCTTGCTTCGAACCGAGTCCGTGTTACTGAATTGGCAACTGAGTGGAGACAGACAGTGAGTGAATATTGTGTCCTGATATACCAGGTGATCATTTTTAAGAGCTAGTCTTATGAGTTAAAAAAAATGAATCTGATGTAACAAAAACAATCTTTTCCAGCATTAAAAACGTCAATATAAATCTCGGTTGTATAACAGCAACTCAAATGATTTGCGCGTGCACCTGCTCGACCTTGATTCTCCACTTCACTTCACTTCCATCGCTTAATGTAGTCAATATTCTGACGTTATCAACAGTTTGAAAGGAAAAAAAAAGCAACGCAAATGTGCCCGAACGTGTGACCTGAATGCAATGAAGGACCATTGCGTCACTGACGGCGATGGAATGGCTGAATTAAAGCAGAAAACCCGACCAACACTAAGTTCCATCTCGCACTGATTCGGCCGCAGCGTCTCACCTGGACACCAATCTGCACTTCAGCCGACTTTAAAAGTGATGCGCCTGAGCAGATGCGTCTATATTCCGGAGTTTGAAATAAACACCTGTCAGAGAAGGAGGACGAGTGCGTGTCGGGTTACCTGTCAACTTCCAGCCGCTCCGCTCGCGCGTCCGTTTTAACAGCAAGAGGTAAATAGACTGGAATATTCCACCGGAAGTGACGCAGTAGCCATGGTTTTCCAAATCTGTCCTGGTAAAATCCTGGGATTTTCTGTACAAACGCTCTGAATCATTCCGAACGAGAAAGAAATAGGATTCAAGATGGCGGTTTTGTTTTGAAAAGAGTTTTCAGTCGGGCCGCGAGCGCACACTTGGCGCGTGCAGATGATGGTGACGGAAATGCACGATTTTTTCCGGAGAATCCCGAATCCCACACAGAGGAGGCAGACCGGCGTTGTTTGGAGCAGTTATCGCTGAAAAGTTTTGAGATGTTTTATGACGGTTTGTGATAGCGACTTACTCAAGTTCATCGACAATTGCAATTCCGTTGCTTCTGCTACAACCATATCTATTTTTGTGAGGTTGTTACGTTAGGTACCGTAATTGTAGTGCTGAATGTAGAATATAAATAATGCCGTTTACTGTTACTTTTGTTCAACAGTAGGAAATGAGTTGGCAATAGTCTTCTAAAACTTTAACTCTAATAAATAATTTTACTCATGTTTCATTTCTTGCATCCCTGGTGTGAAATACTGTCCCCCGACACAGCAGTGAATCATATAATGCTCGCAAACAATGGAACAGGAAACCACACAGGTTTACAAATAGCACATGAATTTTCATTTTATTTAAGAAAAGTCGGGCCGCGGGGCGAGTTGCTCTGGCGCAGGGAACCGAGGTGCAACTTCAACAATGTTTTGTTTCTGTGGATCAAGAGTTGAACACAATAGAAAACGTAACTGACTAAAAGTGCACCTTAAACACACAGCTGACGTTGCCTCTCAGATCTGGAGTCACTTGGAGCATCCATCTGGCTGAAGACTCTTAAGAGGCTCCAACATAAGCACAACCAGGGCAAACACAGGGGGGTGGGGGGAGAACAGAGGCA
Source organism: Synchiropus splendidus (assembly GCF_027744825.2). Classification (NCBI taxonomy): domain Eukaryota; kingdom Metazoa; phylum Chordata; class Actinopteri; order Syngnathiformes; family Callionymidae; genus Synchiropus; species Synchiropus splendidus. Next base: position 4,431,959 of record NC_071351.1, read on the forward strand.
AGCTTCAGTGATCGCTCTAAAACAGCAGAATTAATCTCTAAAAAGAAATAAATAAAAGTGAAGGGACTCTTCATCAAAGTGATTAGTACAGCGGTTCCAGGGGCCAACTCTGCGGCGCCTGCCACTGTCAGAGATCGGACAGGTGACGGACCAAACTCTGAAGCACCAGCAGGAGACACGTGTGACCTGCTCAGTCACCTGCCGCCCTGATGTCTGCTGCCAAAACAGAAGCGTCAAGTCTGCTGTGGTTGGTGACGCCTGCCTGCTGCTGGGCTGCATTTGTCTTCACTGAGTGGCTGGAGGCACAACACTCACCAGCAGCTCGCTGCTTGTCAGTCATCGGTTGTGTCAACAGCTAACATCTGTTCAACTTTCAGTGACAGCCCACACGGCTCTGCAGGGACACGGTTTTTCAGGATGGTGACAGAACACACGCGGTGAAGAGTAGAAGAGTCGGGTGTGGCTGAGCATGCTTCATGACAGAGGACCAGTCACATGGGTCACACGGCCACAATAAGGCAGTCAGCTGGACCTGGCAACCCACAACCTGCACCTGGCCAAAGAGGGAGTCCATTAAAAAACAACTTTGGTTTCTCTCGCTCGGAGTCACCACATGTCAGAAATGCTGTCCTGTCTGGCATCATTTCTCCTGCTTCACATGCTCCCACCGGAACTGAACAGCTAAGTGATCGTAAACTATAACACTCTTACTTTCATGAACTCATTCCAACTAAAAGCTACTTCCAAATCGCTCATCCTCCCGAAAGAGCGGTGTGGAGTATTAGTGCGACCAGCCACCAGGGGGTAACAAACCCTCCAGTAGAAGGCTGAGAGGAGCTAGTTCTAGTCATTGCAAAACAGAGCTACACCAGGTCAAAACGCATCTCAGCTGCTTGGCTGTTGAAAGATAGCACCATGTTTTCTTCAGTACGAGAAAGCACACCATCTACAGCCCCTGCAGGACTTCACCTGTCCTCCTGAAGTCACATGTTGCAGCGTCTCAACACACTTGTGACCGAGTGGAGAAAAACCACAGATGCTAGTATTAGAAACCCCAACAATTGGGATGCAAAGACTCCTACACTGTCAGAGGACTCGCGGTGAAGTCCTGCAGGGAGCGGCACCATGACAGAAGTGATGTCATGTGGTGGACCTGAGTTGTGTGTGGAAGCTGCGTGTGACGTCCCAAAGATGTGGAAAGACAAGAAGCATGCTCGCGCACAGAGGAGCGGCGACAACGTGTGGACACAGTGTTGGAACAAAGAACCCCCAGGAGAGAAGAGTGATGGTTAGTCTGCATGTTTCCCCCACAAATATAATATATATATATCTATATATCCATATGTATATAAATAAAAATTCAGTGCTGTAAAAACATCTCCATCAAATTTGACTCAAAAATAGGTCTGGCGGCTAAAACTACTGCTGGAAGAATGTAAACTGGATCTGTGTTAATAGTCCGACACGTCGCTGTTAGAATGGTTTTTGGTTTTGGTCACACGGAGGTTTGGCAGCACCAGGGTGGAGTCGGGCTCCGTGTGAGAGTGTAGCTGTGACATCACTTGGCAGTCTCTGTGAGAGAGAGTCTCTACGAGGCGCACTGCTGCACGTTGACGCCGTGAGAGGCCTGCGACTGCAGGTCCACCACGGGCGCCAGCTGCTGCCCCGGCCTGGCGTTGGCCAGCAGCAGGTTCCTCACGCACCCCCTCATTCCTGTGGAGAACTTTCCTCCGGTCATGGCGGGCATGTCTGGAGCGCCACCTGCAGACCGTGGGGAGAAAGTGTCAAGTGGAGAGCAGCAAACCACGGCGACGACGGGAGCAGAACCCAGGCTTCACGCACCGAGGTATAAACTTCCTTTGGTGTTGACCATCAAGCTCTTGCCCCTCGACTGCCCGTGCAGCTCGGCTCCTCCGTCGATCTGAAGGTATCCATCTTTTCCGGTCCTGCAGGGAAACAGTGAGGTGGTGAAGACCAAGTCCAGGCTGAAGATGAAAAACTCCAGCAGTCGTACCTGACAGCCGTCACTTTATGCCACTTCCCGTCGTTGATGTTTCTGGTGGAGCGGATCTCTGCCTCGCCGCTGCCCAGCTGGTAACTGAACCAAGCACCGCAGCGTGAGGAACACAAGAGACGGCGTGATCACGTGACTCACTCACCTGAAGACCAGGTGACCGTCGCTCAGGCCCAGGCTGATGAAGTCTTTGCCTCTTCCATGTTCGCCCAGTTCCTGCAGACAGAGCGCTGAGTCAGCACAGGAGCTCGCGTCAGCGTGCTCTTCTTGTGTGTGTCGATCATGAACATGTGCAGAAGGACGCTGACCACTGTAGTAGATCCACTGTATGGTCTCCCAATTCAGAAGATACAATACCCTCTTGAAAAAATATACTATATGTGTAACGATAGAAAACTCAAAACTTCAATAGCTGACTACATTCAACCCAGCTACCACAGGAAATGATGCATCTTTATTCACTACATTTGAACCAAATATTTTTATAAATATATTCATAAAAGACAATATTTTCTTTTAAAATGTGAACTTATACGAACTTATTATTTATGCATCAAAACATTTATTTGCCATTTATTACAACAACAAACCCAAGAACATCTTATTATTTTATTGTCTTATTATTAACATCTTATTTTAAATATATGTTGTAGTGGTTTCATGGACGTGTCGACGACAACAGAACACATGCTGAGTGTGTGAGTACCTTTCTGTTAGCATGCACCTTGCGTAAATGGCGAGCGCCAGTGGTCTCCTGGGAAATGGAGGTGGAGGTGGAGAAGCAACATGCACTTGTTTTAGTGGAGTCAGCAAACATGCTCCGACATCAGTTAGAACCAGTGAAGAGTGAGTGCAGATGGATCATGAGCAGGAGAGAGGGTCAGATTCAGGGGTCAAAAAGGACTCACCACCCCCTGCCACAGAATCAGGCCCTCCGCTGAAGTGGTCCTGATCTCCAGCTGGATGGTCTCTGGTGAGTCGGGGGCGCTGGACCATGAGATGGAAACATGAGCCAGGAGGCACACTCAGCGTACACAAGACAACTGTCCTCACCTTCTGGGGAAGACGGCTTTGGGAAGAGCGATGTAACCGTCGCTGTGGAAACTCACGGCGTACTGATAGGGCGAGTCTGTGGAAATTCAAAGAATGAGACGGGTTCACTGTGATGTGGCCGCTGAGGACACCAAGTCTGGAATGTGATTTGACTCAGGCGTGACTCCAGTGCAGTTTATCACACGTCAAAAATCAAGTTGCGGTTGCTGGAATACGAGCATATGAAACAACAGAAACATATACAACACGACAGATATATGATGAGGGAAGCATCTTTGAAATATGACCAATACACTGATAAAATAAAGAGTCATTGGGTGGAATTTCAAGCCATCACAGTATTACCCTCTAATGACTCAGTAGGCCAGTCTGGTGAAATACTGGATGAGATCAAAACTTTTTGGATAAAACATTTGATAAAAACCTTGCAAAACGAAATCGATCAATCCTTTTGAGCAAGTCAGTGAAGACGAGAACTTGATGCAAACAGAAGTTAGAGCAGCGACTTCAGAGGACAGAAGAGCAAAGTCGCGTCACTCGTCTGTGAGCGGCCCAGAAAATGCTCCGCCGTAGCCATGGCAACATGCACAGCATCAGAGTCGCAGCAGAGGCCAGCGTCCCAGTCTGAAGTTGAGCTGAGGCGGAGGCTCCACAGTGTCCTTCAGGGACAGGGGCTTTTCAAATGAGCTCAAGCCCAGAGAAGTCACCGTCCGCCTCAGCTGGACCTGAGCAGACTGGTGGACGTGTTAGTGAGGCCACAGATGGTTTGGAAAACACCAGAAAGTTTCTCGTCCATGTTGTAGACAGACAGCTCCAGCACACGTTAACAAACATGACGCAGTGAGACTCCCAAAATCAGTACAATCCCCAGGCACTTTCCCGACGCACACATCCCACAGTGGCCTCAGATCCAGGTCGTGTGTTAGCGGCGCCCTCCGCAGCTCAGTCCCTGTTAGTCATGTCAGGCAGACTGAGGTTTGAGGATACCGTACCATTAGCCTCGCTAGATTCCAAACGCTGCAGGACCTCGTAGGAGCGGGGGAACTGGCCTGTGTGTGCAGGTGAGACAGTCATTTAGTTTGGGCTTCAGCGGCCTCTAGTGGTGAATGTCGGGATCACAGCGCAGGAAATAGTTCCACGATTTCAAGTCCAACTTATGTAAAAGCTTGGGGCCATCATGAGAGGGTCACTTACTGTCCAGTCCTCTAGTGGTCACCGTGACACATTAACTTTTGCTAAAATGAATAATTCGATATACAGACTTTTTTTAACCTCAACCTGAACAAAAACAAACAAAAACAATTAATGTAAATTCAACTACAACCCTGGACACTAGATAATAATAAGAATTTCCCTCTAAAATGAAGCTTTTATTTTCTTTATTCTAATTTTTTAACATCATATTCTATTTATTGAACATTTATCATGCACAGGTGTGTTTTAAACAGCTGCATGTCACAGCTACATTTAGGGCATTAAAGTGTAATGGTGTGACCAACACTCACCTTCCTCACAGTGGACTCCGGTGAATCCAACTGCACACACACACACTCCGTTCACACAGCTGCCTCGGTTCTGACACTCGCTGTCGCGGTCGCACCCGTCTATCAGGTGCTCGCAGCGCTGCCCTGCGGTCACATGACCCCAACATGGTCAACGTCACGACAAAGAACACAAAGATGCTCAGACCCAATGGTAACATTTGTTCTGAGTCCGGTTTACTCACCGACAAATCCATCCCGACACAGACACTGGTACTCATACTCGGCGTTGGACATACAGCGTCCTCCGTTCAGACAGGGTCGAAGGTCGCAGGGACTATTGTGGACACACTTGCTGATGCTCCGGCTCTCCGTGAAGCTGTAGGATAGATCCACCTTCTTGTTGTTGATGAGGACCTGAGCAGCAGGTGACAGGTGTAAGAGACATGCAGCAAAATAGAGCAAACTCATCGCCTCGGCTCACTTCTCCGATGCAACCCTCAAACATCTCGCTGACGTTGGCTGGTTTGGGCAGCAGCTCCAAATCAGGGACGCCGCCCAGGAACATGGGGGTGTGGATGTTGAGACCCTGAGCTTTACCCGGAGAGGACCTCCTCTCCACAGGGCCATGATCGACTCTCAGATGTCCCGACTTCTTGTTCCGCTCGGCGACGACTCTGTGCCACTGACCCAGAGAGACAGGCTCTGGACTGAGGATGACTGCCTGACCTGGAGAGCACAGGTGCGTCAGAGTGTGGCCAGTCGTTCTCAGTCCCACTAACTAAAGATGTAAATATTGTTTTGTATCTTGGACCTTGTATCTTTTAAAAACATAATAGTGACATGGATCCAAACAAACCTGTGCCCAGCTCATATCTGAACTCCACATGACCCGCCACCATGGAGATGGCCACAAAGTCCTCCACCTTTATCTTCTTCCCGCCACAGAAAAACATCAGTCCGTCTCTTTCCATGGGTTTAAACTCCAGCTCCACCCGCAGGTCGTCATGCACATTGGTGAGCGGAGGGTAAGCGATGTAAGACTCCTCGCCATCGAACATTGGCGTGGTCACCAGCTCACCTGCAGGAGGATTGCTCAGTCTTATGACTTGTTCAAATACATCACAAAGAAACTGTCATCATCTAGTTTCAGCGCTCCACTCACCATCCATACATTTGTGGCCAGACTTCCCCAGATGGCAGCGGCAGCTGTAGCCCAGACCTGAGGGTCGGCTGATGCAGGTGGCGTCAGGTCCACAGGCGTCTGTGGACACACAATCGCTCCCTCGGTCAGAGCAGTTTGTTTGTGAAGTCGAGCAGGTGCAACTGAGGTGTTGTACCTGAGTGGCAGTGCAGCGAGGAGTGGTGCTGACAGTTGCTCCCGGTGAAACCTTTGGGGCAGCTGCACTTGTACAGGCTGGCGTCCGAGTCCTCGCACCTGCCGCCGTTCTGACAGGACGGAAAAAGTCAGGGTCAGCAACACGTGATAGGGACGGTTGTGCGAGAGCGACGGAGCAGAACCTGGCACGGCTGGTCCTTGCAGGTGGGACAGTTGGAGACCCCGGTGGAGCTGCGCTGCAGATCTTTGAAGATGACCTCCTCGCCCTGGACGACCAGCTGACGGATGCAGCCTGTGAACGGCATCAGAGTGAGACACATCAACTCCAGCAGTGCTCATGGCTGCCGCAGTCTCTCACCAACAAAACCCGTCTTGATGCCGGCAGTCTTGGCTAGCAGGGTGTAGTTGGGGTACCCGCCGACATGAAGCTCCTCATTCAGGTCCAGACCCTGGAATTTTCCCTGAGGGGAGGAAACCAACACATCAAACGGCTCGGCAGCAAACTCAATCGGTGATGTCGAGTCGTGCCTCCCGTGCCAGTACCTGCGAGCTCCCGTTAATTGACTGGCCACCGTCCACAATGATGTAGCCCAGCGTGTGGTTCCGGTGCAGCTCCACGGTGTGGAACTCGCCCAGCTTGATGGGGGTGGGGTCTCGGATGGTAGCCATACCGGAGCCCACATCGAACCTGTCTCGAGGATGACCTCATCAAGAAGGTGACACATACAGACTGAGCTGGTGACCTTTGACACCTGAGCTGACCTGAACTCCAAACGTCCGCCCACCAGGCCCAGAGAGATGAAGTCGGCTCCGGTGCTCCTCCTCTGGCCGTTGTACAGGATCATACCTGCACCCAGCAGCCCACAATCAAAACAGGAGTTGAAACTTCTGTCCTCAAATTGAAATTGTACTAGGATTAAACACGCAGCAAATACATGATCACATTTGCATTTTGAATTGATCTATACTCGTTTGATTTTGTGTAGCTGTTATCACAACTAAGTTTTAGCAGTTAAGCAGTTAAGGTCTGGACTTCAGTTTCAAACAAAAGTGGTAAAGATGGCTGCTTTAGTTCTGGTTTCAGGGAGAGAAGGAGATACTCCACACACACTGCATGTGAGAATCACTGAATTCACTTTCACCAAACAGGATGAAGGAGACAGAAGAGTGAGTGACCTGTTAGGATGGAGATCATCCACCAAACATGAAGCTGATGGTAAAGCAACATGCTGCGGGGCCAAACCAAAGCGACGGTGACACATCTGCACTTCCTGTTTGACTCAGCTCTTCCTAATACGAATGCAGTCATGCACTGACTGAATGGTTTCTATTCCTCTACTGAAGTTTCTTTATCACTGCTCCAACAGGCTTCGTCTCATCGTCTGGCTTTCATTCACAGGAGGGAACACAATATTCAACATTAAACTCAACACCTCAGGAGAACAAATAAGTAAACAATGAAATATTGCACTTTAAACTTTTCAACAAACTCTAAGGTGTCTCGTGGTCAATCGTTGACCTTACGTCACAGTTTGCTGTGACAGTGCAAGCGAGAGCAATGAGGGTGTTGATTTATATTGAATCATATTTTGTCCCTCAGAGATGATGAGAAACTGCCGCCTGACTGCAGCAGTTAGGATCATGCACCGTGCTGCGTCTCTTCCACTGTCAGCCGCTGAATCAGCCTGATGTGTGAAGCAGCCAGAGGTAAACAACTTCCCGCACACTCACCAGCGTACAATATGAGACCTTCCCCCCACCAGGGTGAGGAGGAGCGCGGGGGAGAAAGGGACAGTCACATTAAACACCAGTCAGCGTGTTGAGCCTTGCTGCCCTTCACCCCAGACACTCTTACCGTCCACGTTGTCGGGTCTGAAGTTGATCTTGATGCTGAAGGTCTTGTAGGCGTTTTTGATGGTGGGCAGCGTCAGGTAGGAGAGTGGCTCCTGGGCAAAGTAGGGCATCACTCGCTCTGGACAGACACACGGACAAAGACATTATTGGAACTAGCCTTGGTTTGGAACACTCATAACCCACAACTACTTTCACCAGAGGAAACAATAGCCCAAGCCCATCCCTGAAATGTACAGCTCATCCCTGTTGCTAGCATTCCGACTCTCACTGTGTGAGAGAGGAGCCGTGTAGGAAAGTGACAGTGACATCTACGAACTAGTAACCTAAAAACAGCCACTTTAATTCACGCTGCTGGATCTCAACACAGGTGATAAGGATTTATGTGACATGAATTATGAACACGAGTGACTGACTGACCGTGAACTTCCAGTTTGGTGAAAGACTCCACTTTCCCTTGTTTGTTGGAGGCGGTGCACACGTACGTTCCGGAGTCTTCGTGTGTGACTCTGGGAACCGTCAGCACGTTCTTCTCCTGGAAACACTTGGGAGGAAGTTCTGTATCCAGCTGCAGAGGCAAGGCATCAAATCTGGGTCAGACTGAGAAACAAACTGCACAAACAAAATGATCAGAATACTGTGAAACCTTGGTCCATTTGATCTCAGGAGCAGGATAGCCCGAGGCCACGCAGGGCAGCACTGCATCAGATCCCACCGTCACCTCCTTGGTCTCTGGCAGTGCAGCTATCTGAGGAAGAGCTGAAGACAGGCGGGAGATGCATCTATCACTCTGGCTGAGGGTGCAGCAAGGAAGGCAGCGCTGGGACTGCCACACTCACACTGGACGTGGAGGACGACCTGCGACTGCACAGAGCCCACGTCGTTGGTGGCAGTGCAGCGGTAGTGACCGGTGTCGGCCTCCGTCACCTGATCGATCCTCAGCATGCCGTCCTTGACCATGATGTGGGCTGGCAGGGGCCCGCCCACTTTGCTCCAGTGTACCGTGGGCTCAGGATCACCCACAGCCTGACACTCAAACTCCACCGAGTTCCCAATCATCACCGTCTGAACGGAGGTGCGGACGTTGATCATCACCTTCGGCAGAGCTGAGGACGGACGGAGGATGTTAGTATTGGCGTGGCATTCTGCCAGGCCAGAAGGTCAGAGTGACAGACCTTGGATGGTGAGACGAGCAGAATCTTGGGCTTGGCCGTACACACTGCTGGCTCTGCAGATGTAAACACCCTCGTTGCTCTGCTCGAGATTCTCAATCCTGCAGCAGAACCAGGAATTACAACATATGAAGATAAGATCATAGACATTTCCCTCATGGACTAGACAAGTACTCATAAAACAAGAGGTTGAACCCACCGCAGCACTCCGTCCTTCACGTGGTGGTTGGGAGGCAGAGCGCCTCCTTCTTTCAGCCACTCAATTTTGGTCTCGATCCCTCCGGCTGCTGAACACGTGAACTCCACGGCGCTGCCCTGAGCCTTCACCTCCACCTGAGGGGACACACGCACCGCCAGAGGCGCTGCACAGAGAAGCCCTTGAGAGATCTTGATACGTACAGAAGAACTACCCGAGCTACAGTAAAGGGAGGCTGTCTTAGAAGCCACGATTTCTTGAATATGCAGCAGACTCACATCTGACGGTGACTTTGGCGACCACCTCACTGTTGCCCACTTTGTTGCTGGCCACACACTTGTAGTTCCCGGCGTCTTCTGCAGTGGCCAGGTTGATCTGGAGATCACCGCCACTGACCTGAGCTCTTGCTGGCAGACCTCCCTCCAGTCTGGACCAGGTGTAAGTCAGAGGAGGGGTCCCATGAGCAAGGCACTGCAGTCGAATGACCTCCCCGACACGCACTGCCACGTCATCAGGCACTGAGGTTGCGTACGGTGGAGCTGGAAGCCAATGTGACACGGATTAGTTCTCTGAAGATTCAACACCTTTAGCGGGCCGTGTGGGTCGCACACTCACTCTCCACATCCAGCACGATGGTGACCTCACTGGTGCCCAGGTGGTTGGTGGCACTACAGATGTATTCTCCAGAGTCCTGTCGGCCCACAGTGGGCAGCACCAGGTTGTTGTCCACCACCTTGTGTCTCCAGGGCAAAGGGGACCGCAGCTTAGACCAGCTGATGGTTGGGGGCGGGACACCGTGAGCCTGGCAGCGAAGTGTAACCGTCTGACCGTCAACCACCACCATCACCGGCTCAGGGACTGAAGCTCTGGGGGGTGAGGGCAGCTGCGAGGAGGCTTCGATGATCACCTCCACCCTGGTCTCGGTGGAACCCTCATTGTTGCGAGCTGTGCAGACATAGGTACCGCTGTCCTCTGGACGGGCCGCCAGGATCTGGACATGTGAAAGTGTTTGAAAGTCCTCTTCCCTTCATGTTTATGTATTATAGACTTGATACCGATCTGACAACCATCCCGCCACAGTGCCTCCCCCGAAGATCTTCATCTGACTACTGACAAGTCTCACCTGCATGATGGCGTTGGACTCCACTGGCACGGGGCTGCTCAGCATCACTTTACGGTTGCGGCCCAGTCGGTGCCATGACACCGAAGGCCGGGGTTCCCCTGACGCCTGGCACTCCAGATTGATGGGGTCGCCCACTCTGACCCGCAGAGGGCCCACAGGGGTGACAGTCACAACAGGTGTCTCTGAAAGATTAGTGAAATCGATCAAATGAAATTTTCCAACAAGCGGCGACGTGATCTCACCTTTAACAATCAGAGACACGATGGTGTGTGTTATGCCGAAGGGGTTGCTGGCCACACAGCGGTATGCGCCGTGATTGATGGACTGGACGTTGGACACGGTGAGCACTGAACCATCAGGACCCACTTTAACATTGTCTGACAAAACAGAAAACAGCAACATAAAAACCAATTCGCCCTGGTTTTTGATTCATTGAGACTTGTGTGTGACGTGTGTGGCACCTGGAAGGGGCTGGTTGTTGGCCAGTTTCCACTCCAGCCTCACTGGCTGTGCGCCACTGTAGACTCTGCACCTGAAACTGGCCGACTCTCCCACTCTGACTGAGGCGCTGTGTGGCTCGATGGAGATTATGGGACTCTGAAGACCTGTGGAGGAAGATTAAGCACAGAAACCTTTACCTTCCCAAAGCAAAGTTAGATCCCTGCAACAGGAAACAAGTCCTCCAGGCATTGACCCAAACAGGCCGACAGTCCTCCTGCTGCCACCTCCTGACACTTACGTGAGGACGAGGAGGTGACTGACACAGAGACGGAGGCCTGGCGGATCGGAGCGTTTCCTGAATTGTCCCGAACTGTGCAGATGTATTCTCCAGAATCTTCCATCGTAGCCGACAGGATCCTCAGCCGACTACCCAGAACCTGGAGCAGGTCAGGGTTGTTAACCCTCGATCACTTCAAATGAAGGTAACTGAACTAAACATATTTCATCCACAGTGACAAACAACTTTTCAAATATATTTTGTAAAAGGCTTATAAACGCCACCCGGTGGTTAGAGGAGAGACGGCCGGTTGTTCTCATCCATGACACAGGAGGAGGAGGGTTCCCATGAACAAGGCAGTTGAGATCCAGACTCTGACCCTCCTGGACGTCTGCGATGGACGGCTGGATGGTGACCACCGAGGTGCTGTGCTCTCCTGCAACAGGAACAACATAACAGCTTATCTTATTTTCCTTTGTGTTTCATATTCAAACATAGCTGTCTTCACACATGCACCTGAACTGGCTCGTACAGGTGAGGTCTGTCAGTGTTTCAGGTAAAAAACAAACACCTCACCTTTGTGCACAGTGACTTTGATCGGCGCACTGTTAGACCCGATGCTGTTGCTGCCGACACACATGTAGGTGCCCGCGTCCGACGCCTTGACGTCGGGGATCAGGAGTGTTCCAATGTCAGTACGGTCCATTCGTGCCTGGAGAGAAGTGGACAACGGGGCATAAGCTGCAAGTCTGGAGTCTGCAGGTGTGTTGACATCAACAGCCAAAGCTATGCCCACTTACCTGCGACATTGCTGACTAAAGACTAAGAGCAACACAGAAGCACTAGAGCGGCTCTTTGGGACAAGACAAGGACGGTTATTGCTACAGGTTCTCTTCTAGATCCCACTACGATCGATGATTGTTAATGAACAGTGACGTTATGTGACATTGATTGACAACATTTGAGAGTACATGTGAGTTAGATGTCTTCATCATCCTGGGCACTTTCACCTGGACCTTCAGGTCTCTTTCCGGCACTTTAGGAGGTGACACGGGACAGTCCAAGCAAATGTCCTGGATTGTTTTAGTCCTCAAGTTGTGCACATGAATAACCAGCTCAACCCAGCCTTCTAACTTGTGTGTTTCTCCCATCACTCTCAAACAAGACCTCAGATATCAAAACCTCCCAACAGTAGCGTTCCGTTTGTGTGACAGACAGAGGTGCTGTTCTCCTGCACCAGAGTTGAAGTGCCGATGGAAAGACGTCATCTGTAAACAAAGCGATGGAAGTGTGCGAAAACAAAACCTTGGCGATACTGCGACTGGGCTTGTCGTCAAGTGAAACACTGGCAGCGGGCCTGCTGCTCAGGGATTACTGTATCCGGCCGTTAGAGTTCGGGTGCCTGAGCCCATTCAGCAGCTCTCAAAGCAAACCGTGAGCTAGAGCACACAGAGCTTCTGCGTCGTCGCCCAGCTACGGCTGGGAAAAGCCGATCCGGAGCCCTCCGGTGAGCTGAGACCCAAACAACACACACTCCACCTCTCCAGTCAGAGGACCACAGTTATTCCTGGCTGCGAGGACGACATTTCTGGAATACCGACGGTGGGACTGTGTGTTTAGTTAATACACGGAGTGGAATGATGGATGGCACCATGTGGACAGGACGAGACAAGGAACGATGGAGGACTAACACAGTGGACAATCAGCATGCAGTATTAGTGGACAGACATGGACTTGTGAAAGACAGACGTCATGCTCTGAGGGGACGAGGTGAAGACAAGGTTTAGTGAGAGACAAGACAAGACAGCGGACAGATGGACAGACCTGCAGATCCTCAATACGTCTGTGTAACACATCGAGACTGTTGCTTTTAAACTGATGGAAACCATGAGAGGGAATGGCCTGAGCAAACGTTGGAGCGAGAAGAAGAGGAGATAAACAGAAGAGCAAAACATAGCATCATCAAACCACCGTAGACCAGTCAACTGCTCAAGAGACATCCGTCAGTCTTTTATGGTTCAGCAGATGGGGAGGGGAGGAGCTTACCTGAGGAGGAAGCTGGCCTCCGTTCTTCAGCCACGTCAGCTTCGGGGTCGGTGATCCGGTGGCACGACAGTACAGCCTGATGGTGTCGCCCTCGTGGACTTCGATGTTTTGGGGACTCACTTGGACCTGAGGTTGGGTGCCCAGTCCACTGGGGTTGGACTCTGGCCGATGACAGGCGGGTGAATTAGCATACCGTATAAACATCAGAAACGTTTCAGAGCTTACTTTGTACGAAGAGGGAAACCCGCGCGGTGTGCTCTCCGTGTGTGTTCAGGGCCTTGCAGGTGTAGTCTCCTTCATCAGCCGGGTCCACCGCCGTGAAGGTCAACACCCCGCCTCTGACCGACGCTCGGGGACTCATCCGGTTCCCAGGACCACCTGTAACGCTCATGTGAGACCCCGGACCACAAGGCCAGAGTTCTTGCTGAAGCTAGGTGTCATACCGATCCACTCCAGAGCCGGCGTTGGGTTTCCTGTTGCAGTGCACCTGAACTCAGCGCGCTGACCCTGCCTGACAGTCAGAACTGTGGGGTTGATGCTGGCCACTGGCTGGACCCCCTCTGCAGCTGCACAGAGACCCGGGTGGTTAAAAGCAGACTTTGATATGAACAAACATATCTTTTTAAACTAACAAAGAATGTTCATACATTCCATGATATATGACAGTCATACTGCCTACACCTTCCATCTCATTTCTTACCTCTTATATTTAGACTTTGGTATTTGATGTTAGGAAGACAACTTCCTTGTGATTCACCTCCTCATGTGGAGGCTTTTTAAACTGTGTAAATTTGTATTTTACATTTTTGACTTTTTACAGTCAGTCTGGGCTTTTTTATATTCTTATTTGGTTAGATAATATATTTTTACTAAGCCTTCGCTCAGCAGATTATTTGATAATTCACAGAGTTTTCAGCCTATCTGGACCATCTGTGTGAGGAAACACATTAAACTGTGAACAGTCTGTTCTCGTCTTGACTGTACCAGATTTTCAAGTCAGCTGCTGCAGGTGAATTGATTCTGCTTTTGAGTCCTTCCCCCTCCTCCTCTACCTCCACCATTATCTGTTCTTAAATTTATTCTCAAACGTTTCCCAGGGCTATGAAAGCTGCGGCACTTATATTGCAAGCCCAGAAGTCGAACCCCCCCGTGTCCAACTTCTGTTTGGAAGTTGGGACCTGGAGCTCTGACAGATCCAACCACTGTCACTGACACCAAACACAAGGGGAAGGCAGTGACGTTACAGTTCCATGTGTTTCCTCCCACGTTCGTAACCAACTGATGATGGACATGATGCGAAGAGCACAGTCTGATATTTGAAGCCCAGACGTGAGCTGATTCCTGATGAAGGAAAGAGAGGAGCAGGAAGAGAAGAGGGATGTGGAGGAGATGATGCTTTGAAAGCCTGTAAAAGACCTAAGAGACGTTCTCAACCGTGGGACTTCCACATCCAGATGAAAACGTCCTGAAGACTCATCATGCACTTGATGGGCTCAATGGACTGAGAAGATCCCAGTACAGCTCGACTACATTCAGCTGAGTCAATGAGGTCAACACGGACAAATTGAAATAAACACTGATGATAGAGAATGAATGAAGCACAGGCCAATGAAATTCAACAGAATTCCTCAGTGGAATTCACAGTGTGATTTTGAGTTTGGAACAGGACAGAAGGATGAGCGTCACGCTGAAGTTTGCAGCAGTGTCATCCATTGATCCTTATTTTCTACATAGCTTTCACACCACATGATCGCTGACAAATGACCGCTCTTTATTGTCCCTCCACATACGACTGAGTGGTGTACCGTCAGTCCTGAATGTAAACAAGCTGTAGTGGGTCCACAAGTCTCTGCATGCTATGAAGGATGATATCATGCATGATGATGTCCAGAAAGGGGGGGGAGCCCCTCACTTCCCCTCCAGCATCTGGATATAAGGAAATCATTCTCGCACTGACTTACGCTTTCGGTGTCCTTCAAACATTTCATAGGCTGTGTAAAACATCTGAGTCTGTGAGCCCTCTGGAGATGGGAGAGGGGAGGGGGGACAGGTTAACTGTCAGGTCAGTGTGGGTTACAACAGCCACCTCCCGTCTCCACGGAGACAGCGTCACAGAGTGGGGTCTGGTGATGTCAATAACGTTAGAGGCACAGACATGTCACAAACAGGAAGTCGAATCAACTGGCACAAGTCATGAGAGTGACTTTTTTGTGATGGTTTTACAAGGCTGGATGCTACTTGGTGCCGTAGATCCAATGTGAGTGACCGAGACCATGTTGATTTTCTGTTCAGTTTGTGTGGTGCTAACGCTTGTTTCAAAGTTTGACATCATGCTGCACAGGTCCGAAACAGAGACCATCCGCCTGCAATCCTCTGGATATCCACCACCACTGCCAGTGGGTACATTAGTCGAGATAACCAACCACATCTGAACCTCACTCTTCACTTTGCTTTGACAAGATGTTTTTCTTTGATTTGGGGGTCCACTTTTGATAAATTAATTTGGACTCCATTCAGAATGATGTGGGGGCATCGATGCCCATCAGTAAGTAGCACTGGTCATGACGTGCCTTTTCATTCAGAGTGTCATGTCTGTAGTCGTGACACTTACCTGGAGGCAGACGGCAGTGTTTAGTGAGATTCACTTCACAGAATATCCACAACATCAAACATGACACGCAGATAAGAAGTTCTTATGCAGCTGACAGTCCAAAACACGACACACAGCACAAAGCTACATGCAGGTTAGTAGCAACAAGCGGCGTAAAACAGTTTCACTCTTCTCAGCCATTAAACTCATACAGCTTGTGGACATCCTGAATTTATTAAAAACAAACAAACCCCTCAACAATTTCTACTTCTGACATCATTATTTTAGAGATTTCCACAAAATACTTTTCACAGTAACGATAAATACATTACAATGTGACAGGTGTACATTACATCATCATCTTGATGTACAAAGACAGTTCTTATAAAAAGCACCTTGGGTTGTGAGACATATAAAAAATAAAATTATAAGACAAGAAATGCGTCTGGAGTAAAAGGATACAAATACATTTGGCAAACACTGTGTTCATACAGAAAAGCGATTTCACGGACACAAGTGACATCAGCTAAAAATGTGCCGACAAGCGTAAATACCAGAAAAATAAATCTAAATACACAATCGCGCTGGATAATTGTGGATAATTACGTCTGTGTCAGACAGAACAAAATCAACAAACATCTGTCGTTTTAGCATGAGGCAATTCTTTTAGTACCTTCTTGCTGAAGTTGCCAAAACGTCAACCACCAGGAGGCGCTATGTTTTATATATATATATATATATATATATATATATATATATATATATATATATATATGAAGGCCCTTAGTTATATATATATATATATATACAACTAAGGGCCTTCATATATATATATATATATATATATATATATATATATATATATATATATATATATATATATATATATATATATATATATATATATATGAAGACCCTTAGTTGTTGATGCAACTTTCATGTGACACAACCATAGCCCCCCGTGGTAGGTGGATTTGCTTGGCTCAAGATGAAGAGCAGAAATGCTGCCATGACTTCCTGGCATCTTTAAGAACCCAGGAGCCTGTTTATTTAACACGTAGCTAAGACAAAGAGAAGGTGACACACAAATCACACACAGCAGGACGATGAGTGATGTGCCTATTGACATGAAGATTTGAGCGACCCAGTAACACAGTTGAAGTGGGAACACTGTCGAGTCGGGCAGACGGTGGCGACTTCCTCTGCTCTTCTGTGGAGTCCTTAGTTTCGTTCAAAGTCAGGTGAGAGTCCAAGTCGACTCTTCCTCCTCCTCCACCTCATCATCACCTTTGCGCTCCGCAGCTCGGCAGGGGAAGAGGAGGACACCGGGAAGCCAAAGACCCCACGCACCAGGATCATCCACCACCCGGATTAACACGCCAGCAGCAGAATCAACTTTAACCACCACCGATTTAATGAGCAGTCAGTCATCAGTGCTTGTTTAATCCAACTGAGCTTTTTAAACTGGTTTCAGGGAAATGTCGCCACAAGCTGTATCACCTGCTGCCGACTCCACTGCGGCCAGGCCAGAGAGGCGATAGTCACCACACATGTTTGAACCAGCAACCAAGCTCACCCCACACCTGCACATGCTCAACTAACCTTCTGTTCTGTTACATCTCAATATGTACTCTGGTAATAACGTCTGATGTACCGTTATACAGCGCGTTTCTTTGATATGTCAACAATCCTGTCTTTGTTCTGCTAAGCTATTACTCATGATCAACTTGATAATGACTAAAAGATCCTCATCGTCTCTCTGTCCTGGGTGTTAAACTGGCTGCATGTAATGTGGAGAGTTCTGACTGCGGTCCAAACATGTTGTGCAGTGACTCGACCCGCTGGACTGGCAGCAGCGGAACCGAGCTGAAGCAGATTCAGTTTCTCTTTGTCGTCAGACAGCAGAAGAGCGTTAGAGCAGCGAGCCGATGGTGCCGTTAACTTGAAGCAGCGTGCGCACGGTGCAGGCAAACACACACACACAATCATGCGCCAGGCAGAGCAGGGGGGCAGCAGAGGGAAGGGAAGACAGTAGGGGGTGCCAGAGCTGGTTGGGCGGCATGTGATGTGGGAAATGCGGGCGCCGAGGGTATCACAAACCTGGCACGTAGAGCACGGCCCGGCCCTCATCCATGGCGAACATGTTGGAGCCGGTGCAGACGTATTCGCCCGCGTCCTCCGGCTGGACGTTCCGGATGGTCAGGATGCCGTTGAAGTCCATGGCCCGGTTGGGCAGCTTGCCATTGCCCATGCGCGTCCACACCAGAGTGTAGGCTGGAGACTGTGGCACAGAAATATGAACAGTGAGTGACAGTCGCAACATCGCATCATCACAAAAGGGCGCAGGAAGCTCCAGCTCTCATACTTTGCTCTTTGCTGTGCAGATAAAGCTAATCGTCGCGCCGACTCGGACTGTCTGTGCTTTTGGTTCCTCAACTGTCACCTCGATGGCTCTAGATGGAAGGTCTGAGGATAAAAACAAAGGTGGTTTTACAGACTGCCAACTCTATTTTAGGTCTTTTAACTGCTTCTATTTGAGGGTTGCGCACCTCTGACCACGATCTCTGCTCTGCTGGTGTTGGAGCTCCTCTGGTCTCGGCAGGTACAGATGTAGACGCCAGCGTCGCTCGCCTGGACTTTTGGCAAGTAAAGTTCTGCTCCTGACAAAACATGATCGTGACCACATGAAGACACGGATAACGGAGCCTGACACAATGGATCATCAAACAGAAGAGCGCGGAGCCGAGCTATACCTTGTCTCCGTCTGTCAGCGCTGCCCGAGATGGGCCGTCCATCCTGTCTGGACCAGTGGAAATAGTGTGGAGGAGAACCAGATACCTGGCAGCGTAGCGTGACAGAGCCACCTAAATCAGTCACAACTTGTGCTGGATAAACCTTCACCACCAACGAGGCTGCAGCTGCACAAGAGAAGTGTGATGGTGAGAATGTTACAGATTAAATCTGGCTGCATTTGTGACCCAGAAAAGAAAACACACCATCATATGGCAGACACTTCTGCCTCTGCTGGGGGTTGCCCACATATCCTGGAGCACAACTGCAGAGGAAGAACACAACTTTCATGAGCGACCTGGATTACCTGAACAACGAGGTGAAGTTTAAGAAACGCAACACAACGGCTCACCGTTCACAGTACTGGCCGGTGTAGCCGGGCTGGCAGGCAGTGCACTGGTACCCTCCGTTCCCGAGACTCTCACAGGTCGGAGAAAACCTGCTCGAACACCAGGAGGTGTTTTAGGTTTAGCAGCATGTTCCAGAATTTATCATCCATATTAGAAATGGCAGTGTAATGTAACACGCAGGCTTCTGATTCCACGTCATCAAAACCTGTTCAGTGGATCGAAAGTGTACTTGTGTGTGCACTCACATGTTCTCTGGGTCAGTGTGGGGGCAGGCGCAGGGCTGGCAGTCTTCTGGGGTACCAACAGTGGGGTCGCCAAAGTAGCCAGGGGCACACTGCTCACACAACTCACCCTGCGTGTTGTGCTGGCAGCTCTGGGTGCAGAAACACAACACATGCGTGGATTAAGAGGAGGTCCTTCCGGTGGAAGAGCACAGCAGCGATACATACCGTGCAGATACCAGACTCCGGGTGGCAGGAGTCCGAGTGGCCGTTGCATTCACAGAGCTCGCAGTGCCCCAGGTACAGCCCGGTGCCGGTGCGAGTGTATCCTGCAGCACAGTCCTGCGGCAGGATTCGTGTTAGCCGGCGAAGCTTGCAGTGTTAACCTCAAGTCTTTACCTGGCAAGACAGGCCCTGGTACCCAGGTGGGCAGCGACACTGCTCCACCTCCAGAGCCTGAGGCAAACCACTGTAGTTGGGCACGGCCACCTCCATGCTGATGTCTGAGATGCTGGACGAACGCATCTCAGTGGAGTACGAGGCTCGGATCAGGATGTCGTCCAGATCAGCGAGCACCATCATCAGGTGCTCACGCGTTGCCGGCATGCCGTCAGGACGCCGCCAGTTCTCCTGCAAAGAAAGGTCCCATGAACTGGTCGAGCCCAGACCGAGAAGGCACGATCACCTACCTCTCTGAAAACTATCTGGAACTGCTGGGTCTCTCTGGCTCCCTGATGGCGGCGCTGCCAGGGCTGACTGGCCACCAGAGTGATGTCATTACCCTGCAAGAGCGAAACAACCAGCTGCTGAGCATCAGCGCTGTCAACTCCAAGTCAATCCGACGGTGGAATCACGTACAATGATCTGAACGTCAGCATCATCCAGCAGAGTTCCTCTCGGGCCAGCCACGTAGGAGACAGTGTACTTGAGTTTTCCGCCGTATGAGCCCACCTAGAACGAAACTAACTGTAAGTGGCTGGAACCATATCCAGCACACAAACAACACTCAACAAGTCTTTAAATAAAAGGTGTTTGAACGGTCACCATGTTCAACCAAAAGGCAGAAGCAGAATATTTTTTAGTGGTCCAGAAAGGGCCACCTTCATCAGTTGGAGAACATGAGTTGAGGACCACACAAACTACAAATCAAAGGAATCCAGCACCAATATCTGGTCCTCTGACTGAACCTGAACATCTAGAAAAGATGACCCTTCTGTGGCTGAGATACCACTGTGATTCTTGTCCGGTGACGTGACAATGACTCATTTGGTAGCGGTTTACCTTCTCCCCAGTGAATGGAGCAGGCAGCTGCCAGAAGAGCAGATCGTCCTGCTGCGAGCTGAAATCTTTGTAGACCAGAGAGAACTGAGAGAGGAGGAAGAGCAGTGAGAACCAGAGAGAGAGACAGGTACAGATGAAGCAAGTGACATGCAGCACAGAGACAGAAACCAAGAGATGCTCTGCCTTGAAGTGTGAGAAGAGTCATATTCTACACCAGTCACTTCACAGGTCCTGACATCGCCATGCAGACTGATCCTGTCTGATCTAACACAGACCCACAATGTGCCTAAATTGTACAGTGAAGGAACCATCTTCATCAGCTGACCCCTCCAGGCAACAGCACACTGCATCAAGCTGAATCTCAAGTCACACTCTAAAACAAACTGACTTCTTCAACATCAGCTTATACAGCGTCAGAGAACAGACAGGCAGTCTAGTGGTGTAAACAGTGTGTGCATGTGCTAAACTATGACAGCGTCCTCAAAGTGCTTGGCACACGCTCAATCCATAACACAACCATCTACCTTGCCAGCAGCTCCGGACACACGAGCAGAGCTTTTGCTCACTGCGTTCTTGCTCTGCACGACACATCAAAACCAAAACACACAGGCTTGTTATAAAATACACCAGAATACTCAAGAGTTTCCGGAGCGAGGTCTACCTGCAGAGGAACCGTTTGGACTGGGGAGTAAGAATGAGGTCTGGTGGGTCTAACCATGGAAGAAATACCAGACGGAGCAGAAGGTGAGTTTAGGTGGCGCAGAGACCAACCAGGTGAGGAAGAGGAGGCACGAGAGGAAGATTTGGAGGAGGAGGGGCGAGCCTGGTCGAAGGAGAAGTTAGAGAGCAGAGCCCAGACCTCATCGTCCATCTGCTGGACGCCACCCTGAGGAGCGGAAGGTCAGGTCAGCAGTGACAGAGGTGAAGAGGACAAGCATGCTGTGAGAGGGATGCCACGGCAACCTTAAAAAACCTCACCACACAGCCGTGCTTCATGCACAGACGATTCAAGAGGTCCTCACTCAGAGCCAAGTTACTTTCAATTAGGACTAAATCCAATAGTTGAAAATACACTTGGAAGAAAACAAAAAAAAGAAGTTCAAATGTAATTGTTATTGGATATTTAAAAAGAAGAAAAGAAGGTCATTGGTGGCTTGTGACAGCAGCCCGTCTGGCCTCACTGAGGAGGTGAAGTCGAGCGCTTTCTTCACTGACGCTCACTGAGACTCTTTGATCAGCTTCTCTGTCGCTGAGCTGCTGGTATTCACTTTGTTTTGGCAGCTTTATTCAGGCAAAGCTAATGTCTATGAAGCGCGTTAATGGAGCAAATGAATGTTGGGCGCGTGGATGATGAGGAGCAGACCGTGGCGAGGACGCAATCAAGGGCGAGTCACGTCCCTCACTCACACTCACTGAGGAAAACCATGCTCCAGAAAAGCGCTCTCCATTGGCCTACCAAGATTACCTGCTCTGATCGCCTGATTCGTCCAGGAAACGAACCCTTCTGGAGAGCGAACCAACAACGACGGGGCAGAAACACATGGAATGGGAAACAGAAATAAAGACTGCAGCGAGTCGGAAACAAGAGAAAGAGGAAACAGGGTGGTCTACAATTCACATTTTACAAACTGTTTCAATTCAGCTGATTTGGATGCTTTCTCAAAAGAAATTCAAATGGGTTGCACTTTGTATTCCCGCAGCTCCCTCTGGTACTGACCTTGTCCCCCTGGTAGACCTGTGGAAGCTGCCAGTAGTGCGGCTCCTGTCCCACGTAGTCAAAGTTGCTGTAGGAAAGTTGAGTTCCTTCTGTGGATAGTTCCACTGTGAAGCCGGTGGTGATGCGGTTGGTGCGCTGACGGTTGACCAGGGCAAATCCCTGGAAGTTTCCAGGCGAGAAGGCTGAGGCCACCTACAGATGAAGACCAGATGAGAACAAATAAAATCATTGTAGTAAATCTCAGAGAAGCAACTGGCTTTATTGAAGATGCGATCATGTTGCAGCAAAGAAACGTCATTGGCAGAACGTGCAGAGGCTTCAGCACACTACCAGGTCTCTGTAGTAGGTGGAACTGGAGCACTGCTGTGTGACGCCCATGCAGAAACAGGACAGGCAGCCATCTTTGTTGTGCTCGCTGAGGTGGAAGGTTCCAGCGTTGCACTCGGAGCAGGTAGGCCCTCGAACGTTCATCTACGGTTCCCATCAACAAAGGTTTGAACCACACAACTATATTGAAACTTCAGATCACATCAGGAGCTTTAAAAACCTTGCAGCGACACTGCGCTCCGTCACAGCCTTCACTTCCTCTCTGGTCACAGCTGTAGCAGTTCCCTGACAGAGAAGAGGAAAGCGTTTCACCTTCACGGATCATGACTCAGCGTTACTCATGCTGATTTCATGGAACAAAGACAATGTCAACATGACAAGACCTACCATTGACAGTGTTACCAGTCGTACACGCCTGTCCCAGCAGCGGGTTTCCACTGTATCCAGCAGCACATCTGGAGGAAGAAATGGCCAGAGCGTCTCAGACTACCCTCCACAGAATGAAGACAATCAACATGTAACATGTACTAAGAAGAGTCGTCACATCTAAGCACAAAGACAACAAGTCACATGGCACTAGTCCAAATCCCAGCTTCGATGCCCACAAGACAGTGTCCTCACTGGAGATGGACAAAAATATTCAACATGTCTGATGTTGATTCCATCTCATCAGTGTGACACCAAACAACACATCACCACATGCACATTTGTACACAGTCATCTTCACTCAACTCATTTTTCCAACTGAACGTGCAACTCATGGTTCATAATTAAAGTTTACCCTCAGACCTCATCCATTGTTCCAGCAGTCAGCGTTAACTTAACCACAGCACTTGTCTTCAGAAGCTTTCATCATGTAACATAATATCACTTCAAAATGGTTTTCTACAGTATATTTCAGTGTTGTATCTAGTTGTAGGACTGAGTTATGTAACGTTCATGTACGATCCAGTATATGATTTTGTTTCACCAAACGCTACATCATTCCACTGAATTATTTGGATGTTGATTGTAGCTTGAATCTTGTTTAATTTCGACAAGAAATGTGTGCGACTACACAACTCTGTGCATCAGATTTTCATATGAGACGGTTGAGATGGTTTCCTCTGGCTGAAGGTGGAAGAACAATAACTTGGTGACCCATGAGACACAGCATGGATAACAACATCTCAAACTACAGAATCACCAGCAGAGAGACACTGTGCCACAGAGAAGAGCTTAAGAAGCAGAGACCTCTGACAGAGCGAGAGAGCGAAGCGATGCCCCACCCACATCCTTGCCACCACAGCTGCAACTGATCCCAGGACAGATTTGTGTGGCGCACCCTGTGCGTTGTACCTCACCTGTCTTTCTGCAGGGCCGCAGGTCAACAGCCAGCAAACTGCTGCAAGAGGGCTTCAACACTACTTTATCTAATGTCTCCAACATAACACTGAGGTGATATCAACATTCCACACCATTGTGGAAATGCATTTCAAACACAATCCAGGACAGACATCAAACAAACTTCCATTTTTAGTTAAAAAAAATACCAGCATGTGATTGTTCCCAACAGTGATCAGAAAATAGTCAATTATCAAATGACGGAGGTGCAGGCTTCTTCAAATGAACAAAAGGATGATGAAATTGATTTGAGCAGATATCCAAGGGTGAGACAGAAACGGCCTAAAGAAGTTAGGATGGGAGCCATTAGACGGCCTTTAACTCCATCAGCTGACGCACGACATGCACAAGCACCAGTAACTGGGGTGTGGGGGGAGGTAGGATGGGGTCTGCCAATCAACCAGGTGGAGTATACTAGGACAGGGAACAAAGAAAACAGCAGGGCTGAAGGCCCTGGACTCCCCAGACGCCCCTCTTTGACTGACTGAAGACGCATGTTAGTTGTAGAATGACTGTAATGGGCTCCTGGGCTGCGGTGGCCGGTCCTCACTCGATGCAGGATATCTTCATCAAACCAACTTCAGCCATCCACACATACACTCTGACATATACACAGGCTGAGGTAGACAAAAGAGGTACTGTTGCTAAGCCAGTTGCTTCATTACAAGTATTTGTGCAACATCATTTTTTACCATCATTTACCGTCACACTTAAATAGGAAATCAGAATAATGATACAGTTCACACTCTAACAACAACAATAACAAGTGAAAGCAGATCCTTCATTTGCGGGCGCTGATTGAAGCTCTAGTCGTCAGGGATAATCCTGATCGGAATGGCCAGCTTTCCCAAGACAACGTGCAGGGATGCATCCTGACGTCTTCTCTTGTTGTCAGACTGGTGTTCGCCCTTCAAGAGCCTCAGCAGGTCTAAAATACCAGACCTAGAGTTCTTCCTTTGTTGAGGTCTTTTCCTGGGGTTGGTTTCCTTGTTGCCAGCTGCAGCTGGTGTCCGCTTCGCTGTGGTCTTCTTCTTCTGGGTAGGCGTGGTCGCCTTTGACTTTATCCTGGCTGCTCGTCCGACTGGCTTTATGGATTCTGAAATCTTCACAGGAGTTCTCTTGGTGGTTGTTTTCTTGCTCGCTGGGGACACAGTGGAAGGTTTGGCTGTTGTAATCCTGTGTTTCCGAGGCAGAGCTGCACTGTTTTGGACTCTGTGTTCGGTCTTCTTAGGTTTTACATTAGGCGTTGTGGCCTGTTGCTTTGGTTCTTCAGAGAGGATTTCTTGTTTTTGCTTCGGTCTATTCTGCTTAGCAGCAGAGGCTGGATCCTTGTGGTTGGCTTCGTCAGACTGTTTTTGAGCCTTGTGAGTGGGTGGTTCCAACTGGAACTTGGTCTTGGTTGCATCTTTACCAGCCTGTTTTATTCGGGAGTTTGTCGCATCTGGTTTTTTCCCCGCCTTTCTCTCTGTCACAGGTGTGGCTTTGGGTTTAGGTGTTGATCCAGCCCCCTGTTTATCTTTCAATACAGTGTGCTTCAGAGGATTCTTCGCAGGTTTGCCAACTGTTACGGGTTTTCTTACCCTCTTGATGGTCGGGTTCGGTTTCCTGGCAACTCTCGGGGTGGGTATGCTTTGGGGTACTGTTGCAGGGGGGCGAATGGGTTTTTTAGTGGCTGAACTCTTTGAAGGAGGCTGTGTTGTTGAGTACAGGGACAGAGGAGGAGCGGTGCCGACAAAAGGCAAAGCCCATCTCTCCTGAGGTGAACGGGAAGTGTGTCGAACACGCTTTATCTTGTTCATCTCCTGTGCAAGTGCAGTGAAGCCGTCGATCAGGATCTCCAGCCGTCCCTCCAGTCTGCTCAGACGGGCCTCCATGTCCGCGTAGCTCTTCTCCAGCTCGCCCACCTTCTTGTTCTTTTCCCCGGTTGATTGGACAGCGATCAACTCCTTCAGCTGTGAGCTGAGATTACCTTGTTGTTGGTCTATCCTTTCAATGCCTTCCTTCATGTCGAGGGTGTTCTTCTCCAGCATGCTCAGGCGCTGATTGAAGGTGTTCAGGTGCATGCGCAGCAGCTGCTGGAAGCTGGCTTGTCGACGCTGCGGGTCAGGAGTGAAGCGAGATGGCAGCCTTGGGACGGACCGATTCGGAGTGACTGAGACAACTGTAGAAACACGGGGTGTGGTCCCCTGCGGGATCGGAGTTGTCTCCACAACCGTCGGCTTGTCCAAGTCCTCATCATCACCATCACCGCTCCCATACGGGGGTATAAGTTTTCCCCAGCTGAAATTGAACACTGGCTCGGCTCCACATCTTACAGGCAGGAAGCCCTCATTGTCCTGATAGGGGTCGCCACAGCTGTCAGCAGACGGCTTCTCCTCTCTTAATGTCAGAACAGCAGAATCAGGCATGATACACGCACAAGACCTGCTAACTCAAGAGCAGTCAACGAGGTCCCACACCCGTGTCAGCTTTGCCATCTTTGACCGTGAGGTAGCAAAGATTCTTCAGCTCAGTCCTCATAAATGCCATGTCCACATTTATGGCGAGACAGTTTGAGACTGAATGGGTCCAGCGAGAACCTTTCGCCAGCCAAGCACAGAGCTAAAGCAGGAAGTAGAAACCTCTCACAGTCTAGCTGAAGTGTAAATTCAAGAGCTTCTATTCCAAAGACAACTTTGTGGCTTATTTTCATTGAACATGCAGTGCTGCTCTGAACAAGTAGACATCAGTTCTGTGACAAGTATCTGGTCACGTTTGGACACATCCTTTCAAAAGCAACAGTAAGAAGGTTGATGATGATCTCATCATGAATACACCTTCAGATGTTGAAAACTCTCAGGTCAAATGTCCACAAACTAGCTCCCAACAGTGTGGTCTTCATACACACGTCCCTCTGCCAACATTACCCCTGATGGGCTAAAGATGTTGTTGTGCTAGCTCCAGTTGATCACACTCCGGTACAGAAGCTCAAAGATTTCCCAAACACCTGCGATCGAAGGAATCAAAGCGGGGTAGCAAACCCAGGACCTGGTGAGCCTTGCTCAACTTCACTGAGCTCTCTGGATCAGAGCAGAAGACATACCAGAGCATGAGCCAGAGCCACACCCTGCCAACCTTGCAGCTTACACCCAATGACCCCAAAGCCCAATGGACAGCAGCAGAAGAACGTCTAGAGACTTACCTTTCACAGCGGCGCCCCGTGAATCCAGTGGGACAGCTGTCGCAGGTGGGCTGACCGTCAGAGTCCAGACGGCAGGTTGAGGAGAATCTTAGGAGGAAGTGATTTGGGGTTTACTCAGGCTGTATGTCAGATGTAAGGTCTATCATTTGAGTTCAGACCCTTTCAGGAAGGAGACACACTAAACAAGAGTGACTCCAGCAAGAGGATGAACTCACTGACTGCTGGAGCTAGTTCCAGGACAAGGACAAGGCTGGCAGGCCTGAGCGCCTCCAGTGGCAGGGTTCCCATAGAAACCCGGCTGGCAGCGGTCGCACCTCGGCCCGGCAGTGTTGTGGAGACATTGCTGTTTGGACATGAGGAGAAAGTGAGACTGCTCGCACATGTTGCGATTCGCACCGACACAATTACAGCATTCCAGGAGGGAGATGAAAGCTCTTACCAGACACATGCCGGTGTCGGGGTCACAGCTGCTGGCGTGTCCGTGGCAGTCGCAGCGCTCACACGTGCCCAGATACAGACCCGAGGTGGTCCTGGTGAAGCCCTCGTCACACTCCTGCAGGGAGAAACACCCTGCGTGAGCAACTAGCACGGCGCTTTGTTCAGAGCAGACACACGCTCATCATGATAACGGAAATGAGTCGGTCGTAATTATTACTGCCAACAAGCTGAGGCGAGAGATCTGCCGTAGTTTTGACTTCCACATTGAAAGACACAAGCACACAGTTCTTACAACTCGTGGTTTATGTTTCTACATTGCATCTCACAGCACCTTAGTATTATACTCCAGCCTTGCTCCAATAATGATCTACCTCCTACCTGACATGAGGGTCCTTTGTAGCCCTGAGGGCAAGCGCACTCCTCCACCTCCACGGCTCGCTCATTCCCAGTGGAGCGTGGGACAGCAATGTCCATCTTGATGTCTGAAATGCTGTGTTTTTACGAAAGAAAGGGAGATATGAGTTTTGATCGTGACAAAGGTGATGAACAATGTGAGGAGCATGTTGTTTTTTTTTACCTGCTCTCAGCCATGTAATCCACATATGAGGCCCGGATCATGAAGAGCGTCACGTCGGCCAGCGCCATCAGGAGGTGCTCACGTGTGCACAGCTGGCCGTCAGCTCGACGCCATGCCGACTATTAAGCACAGCACACAGTTTTAAGGAAGTCACAGATTGAGTTTTGGAGGAACACAAACCTCTCTGAAGAGGACAGTGACAGGCTGATGGACCCGGGCTAGGGGTTTGGTCTGAGAGTAGTGCTCTAGGAAGATTCCGTTTCCTTGCAGAACCACGTCTGGACGACCGTCAATCACCAGGGACCGCTGGAGAGGCTCAAAGCGCACCGTGTATCGAAGCTCGCCACCATAAGCTGTCACCTGATTGAGTGAGGGAACATGACATATCTGTCTTCAGGACTAGGCTGCTTCTGACACCAACAACCTGAATGATTTCAATAGCTGCTCCAACACCGAGAAGACTAAACAAAGTGACCTCCAGGGCATGAAAGTGGTTCTTGAATCTCACCTTGTCTCCTCTGAAGCTGTCCGGCAGCACCCAGTAGTAGGTGTCTCTGGGCAGACTGGAGAAGGAACGGTACACAACTTCAGACAAGCCCCTCTGGGTGATGCCGTCCTCGATGGTCTTCGTGTTGGCACTATTGGAGAGCTTGAAGAGCTGACCGTTCACTCCACCACGCACCTGTGGCACACAGCAATGTCATGAATGAGAGGGGAGATTTGTGATGGTGGCATATGCCACGTCACAAACTGTACAGAAACTGGTCTCAGTCAACTGGTTCAAACAATGCAGGAGGCGCAATAACTTGGCAGCACAGAGCAAATCTTGTCCCAGTGTGACCTGCTCCCCTCGCTGCCGTCATCACTTGGCTCTGGATCTACCTGGTCTCGGTTCCAAACGGAGCTGGAACACTGTTTGGTGACACCCATGCAGAAACACTGCAGGCAACCGTCCGGGTTGGACTCCGACAGATGGAAGAAACCGGGTTTACACTGGTCACACTGAGCGCCAACCACGTTGTTCTGTGGAGTCATATTTCAACATCAATTAATTTAAAACATTCATATTTTACTAACATTCATGGGTTCAAATTGTATTGCCGTACCTTGCAGCTGCAAAGTCGGCTGCTGGAGCTGACGCTTCCTCTGTCGTCACACTTGGAAGATACTGTGGCGGGAAAGAGGGAGAGCGAAGGAAAGATGACGACATGTGGACAGAGTCTGAACCTGGGGGAGCTCCAGTTGCTCTGCATAGCTGAGCCATGACGCAACACTGATGCTAACGTCACTCAGGGGTCGAAGACCCCTTCATGTCTTAACATGACAGATGCATGCAGCAGCTTAAACTGTCTCATGGTTGCAGCTTCTCTCAAATCTAATCATAAAAAAATTGCAAACTCACAACTGGGAACACATTTTCCACTTGGCAGGAGTGGATTGCCATGGTAACCAGGAGCACATCTGAAACAAAAGATGGGAGTTAATCGTAACTTGTCCATGTTTGTTATCATCAAAATATCCTGACTTAATAAAAACTTACAATTTCAGACAGATTAATAGGAAAATGTCTTGAATAGAATTTAAAAATTATATATATAAAAAAAAATCAAGGATGTGAATATGAATGGAAAAAATAGTATGTATTATAATCATGATTATAATATATAAAAAGATATGTTTAACTGATGAACCACAAATAACACAGTGATCAGAAAATACTGAATGAGAAATGACACCACAATAGATGTTTCTTTAGATGCTCTACTGTGCTCATCCTGACACACACTGAGGACACATCTCCCTGAAATATATGGCGTCCTCACTTTTCACAGCGCCGGCCTGTGTAGCCAGGTCTGCAGGCGTCACATGTGGGCTGTCTGTCGATGTCGAGGAAGCAGGTGTCAGAGAAGCTGCAGGAAAAAGCAGGAAAGGTCTCAGGTGAAAAGCAGCTGTTTAATAAGTAACCAGAGTGAAACCCAGTTCACATATTTTGATGACAGGCAGCGACTACTCTGGTTCTGTAGAGTGACTTTGTGTGTGTCCACTCACCGGCGTGTGGTCTCGTAGTAAGGGCAGGGGCAGGGCTTGCAGTCATCGGGACGACCTTGACTCGGGTCTCCGAAGTACCCGGAGCGGCATTTGTCACACTGGGGTCCTTCTGTGTTGTGCTGGCAGCTCTGTGGCAGGGAAACAGACACCATCAGAGGAACGTACATCTCTTCTTACTCTGCTATCCAACACTTCTAACTAGGAATGGAATGAATGAAATGACCCATTCGATTCAATCCATCATGGTGCGTCAAACAAGGTGAATAACCTGGTATTTTTGTTCTGCTTGATCAATTATTTTAATATTTTTTCACTTTTAAAGACGCTATTCTGACAGACCAAAGAACAGCTTTACCAGACAGTGACCACTGATAGGGTCGCAGGCGCTGGCATGACCGTTGCAGTTGCAGCCAGCACACGTCCCCAGATAGGATCCACCAGGAACCCGATCAAAACCGGCAGAGCAGACTTCACAGGACAGACCTGAGTATCCGGGGGGGCACCTGCACCGACAGAGCTCAGGACTTGATGCTCCTGGAGTGACCGAGCAATGATCAGGTCTCTGAGTTTCTCACCTGCACTCCTCCACATTCTTGGCATGACCCAGAGTGCTGAACTCGACGGTCGTGGTCTCCATGATGATGTCACTGAGAGCCACGCTCACCATGTGGTTGTCATAGATGGTGCGAATGCTGATGCTGTCCAGGTTAGCCAGGGTCATCAACAGTTCCTCTCGGCTCACCGGACGGCCGTTGGAGTGCTGCCAGTTATCCTGCACAGTGACATGGAGGTCATGTGATGCTCTCTGACACCACGGTCTGGAACGTCTCACACACACACACAGCTCTTCAACATGACTTTGTTCAGTAGCTTCACACCAGTTGAGACTTACTTCAGTGAATTTGACCTCCTTCAGATTGACCTGCCTCGCTGTGGTTCCGCTGCCTCGTTTAGAAATGAGCCTCCGTCCGTTTCCCACAATGATCACGTCAGGTCTCTCCACTGGGTCAGGCCGCTGGTCGCGGGCCAGCGTGTACCGCACTTTGAATGACAGAGTTCCTCCGTATGAATCGATCTGAGGAGACAGAGGACCAGCTCAAGTACCGGTGAAATGATTTAATTTTTATTGAAATCTTTTACCTTATTGCCCAGAAACTGTCGTGGCAACGTCCAGAAAGAGTCCAGATTGAGGAATCGCCTGGACAAATCAACCAGCTGGAACTCCTCCATGTCAGTGTTGATCATGTACTGGGTGGTGGAGAGAGGTGGATCGCCCGGCCTGGACGGGTACGAGACGTTCACTCCTGAAACAATAACTCGGGCTTAGCGAGCACGAGTCTCCGCTTCAGGTGACTTCCCGGTGTCGGTACCTCTGAAGTCGTCCTCATGTGTGAAGCGCAAGGTGATCCGGTTGCGGTAACGTCCGGTGGCTTTGCAGACTTTGGTTATTCCAGCACAGAAGCAGGATATGCAGCGGCCCTCCACACTGAAGTGACCATCAGGACAATTGCCTGGAGAAGTCAATATAAAGCTCTGGTTATATCACCGTGTTCTACAGTCACTGGCAGGTCAACCAGGGGTTCGGAGTACCTGGATTTGGACCGGTTGTGAGGGTCAGGACTCCATCAGGGACACCAAACACCAGACCTTTAGCGTTGATGGCCTCACAAGTGTACGCCCCCTGATCCGCCTCCTTCACGTCACGGATGGTCAGCGTGCCTCGGCCGTTCTCACTGGTCATGGAGATTCTTGGACACATACAGAAATCAAAAGTGTTTATCTACCCACAACTCTGTTTAACAAAGACAATCATTTCATTTTCTTATCCTAGCTACTTTAGGGTCATTGGGACAGCGGGAGGTCCACAAAGCATTGATCCTCCTTTTAAGATATCGTTGATGCACTCACCTGCCACTGACAGGAATGTGGCCCCAGTTAAGTCTCCAGCTAATGATAGGAGTAGGAACACCAACCGCTTGGCAAGTGAAGGTCACTGTGGACCCACGAGCCGCCTGCACAGACTCCTCAGGTGGGCTGGTCACAGACGGCGGAGCTGAAAGGAGGGACACATATGAGATGAGACTGGAATCTGGCAAGGTGTAGAGCAGCAGAAAGTCAGTACAGAAGAACAATCGAGCTTCAGAAGGGAAAGACACAGACGACAAAAAGCTGAGTGCTGGAGCCCGGATGGGTGCCAGAGAGATGGCTTCACAGAACATTAGTCACAGCAAACAATGGAGCACTGAAGGGGAGGACAGAAGACCGCACCAAATGAGGTCAAAGCAAGCATTTGACTGGAGCTGGTGGTCAGCCAGTGGCGACGTGCTTAATTGGCTTCAGCAAGTCAACGAACATTATTCCAAATGACTCAAAAATCACTCTGTTCAAAGTCAAATCTGCTCGAACCAACTTACTGCAGCCGTATTCGTCCGAGCGGTCTGGACAATCTGGCTCCTCATCACACTGGTAGCTGGCCGGGATGCAAGTGCGATCGCTCAGACATTCAAACTGCTCTGGAGCACAGCGGTCATCAGGTCCCTTGGTAGCTGCACAGAAGATTGTAGTCAGGAAAGAGGCCACTTTTGTGATCTAGTGTCTGTTAATGGTGACTACTGAATCCCAGCCAAACTACTCACGACAGTCTGTTTCATCTGAATTATCCTCGCAGTCATTGTCGCCATCGCATCGCCACAGCTTGAGGGCGCAGCGGCCGTTCTTGCACTTGAACTCATTCGGTTCGCAGGGTGATGGTGTTCCTGTTTGGGACCAAACCATGAGCTTGTCGTGGTGCAGACATGTCATGGGACTGATGATACTCACCACATCTGAACTCGTCGCTCCCGTCAGAGCAGTCTCTCTCTCCGTCGCAGATGTAGTCTCGCGGGATGCACTCGCCACTCTGACACGTGGCCTGGTCCACTCTGCAGGGGCCAGGTACACTCGGGGGCCGAGGGGATTTCTTAGGGGTGGTGACCGCAGGGGCGGGGGTGATGACGACGATGGGTGGCACCAGTGATCCTTCAGAAACAAAGATGAAACTTTACTGGTCAGGTGTGACCAGAGGTTTGAACAACAGAAGTTCCACACCACTCACCACAATTGATTTCATCGCTCATGTCTCTGCAATCGGGTCGGTTGTCGCACAGGTACTCCATCAGGATGCAGGATCCGTCTCCGCACCTGTGCTCGTCCGGCATGCAGGGTCTGATCCCAGAGGTCACTGAGGTGTACGAAGAGAAGGGCGAGAGGAGGAGGACGGTAAACAACGTGCAAGCTAACAACTAAGCACAGCCCGACGTCACACGACAAACGCTTCTTTGACAAAACTGAACAACTTGCAATCTAAAGATATGTACATACCCTTTACATTTTTCATCTGACACATTAATGTACAGAAAACGCTCTAAATTCAATCTGGCAATTAACAGAATCCTCACATGGCACACATCTATGCCAATCTACCCGTTTATGAATTATTTGTTTTAGTTTTGTTTTGCAATTTTATCTGTATAATTTCAATTTTCTGGATCTTATATATTTCATTTCAATGTAGAAATGTTCTTACCATTGCTTTATCAAATTATAGATATTATGTAAATGTGCCGTTCAAGCCTTCTTCTAACTCTTTCCTGTAGATTTAAGACTCTGTACACAAATAAAACTTAAGCTTCAGTTTCAGTATTATTCAGCTATTGTGATGGCTGCTTTCCAACACCAACTGGTTTGTCAAGAAGATGCATGTCAAGAAGATGCGATGCGGATGTAGATGACTCTTAGAGAGTCTTCCAGCTTCAGACGAGTGTAATGTGTTTCAGCGTCCCATTTTAACAGCAGTCATTGAGAACAGAAGGTGCAGTGACAGGTCGATAGACAGAGAGGGTCCAAACTCTAGACTAGATCGCAGCCCGAACCATCCTGTCGCCATCAGACAGGGGGAGACAGTGTCATGCCCAAGGGCTACCATCAAACTCATGCCATGCAAAGGGCTCTGTTTGTGATCTATACAACTCTCTGGTGATTACATGCAACACATTCTTCAGGCCACATGACTCGTCCAATTCACGTTGAACAATCGTAAAGCCACGACTTCAGTAATCCTACAGGTTGTGAAGCACGGTCGGCTCAGTCGCCATGCAGCACCGCATGACACAGTACAAACCTGGCACTGCTAAGGGCTCCCCAAGAGGCGGAGTCTGAGCTAGAAACCAGAGGGACACGTTAAAGCCTCTGGTTGAGTGTGATTATCCAACTCGGCTAGAGAAAGTCTTCCACCCAGTGAGGCAGAGTTCTCACCTTCTCCCAGGCGCCTGAACTGAAAGCCCTGCACTGATGTGATGTAGGAGGCGATGGCGCCCTCTTTCACCACGTTGTAGAGCACGCTGCGGATCTGCTCATCGTTGTTGTAGTCTGTGCCGACGTCCAGCTCCACAAAAATGTCTACACCACCATCTCGAACCATTTTCCTGCAGGGAAGGATGGAAATGCCCTTAGTTTAGAATTGAAATCCTAAAAATGAATGAGTCTGACAGCTGCAGAGGTCCTGACTACAAGCCCGTGGACTTCAGAGATCTTACTTGATGAGGACCACACTGACGGTCTGGGCGCCTTGAATCCGGTTGTACTCTGACTCCAGCTGTGACAGATCCATCAGAGCTGAGTCACCAACAAAAACCTTCCAAGAAAGATCATCAGCTTTGTGCTAGTCTAAAAGTCGCACCGTGTCCACGACAGCTTCGGAGAGCTCGATGAAGGCTGGAGAGAAGATGTCCTCCAGGTCCGGGGTGTAGACCAGGGAGTCGGTGAAGTTGACCAGAGCTCTGTAATAGACTGAAGAACAGACAGAGTCAATTGGTGGCTCAAAGCAACTCGCTCCAGAGATATCGCAGTCGTGCTCTTGATAAATACAATGACAGCTGCTGGGTTTTGGACTTAGAAGGTAACAAAATGCCAACCATGGTTGCCCACCACCAACGGATGAGAAAACACCCTGCACACAAAAGCATGAGCTGGCTGGGAGCCATCCCTTTACAGAAGGTTACTGTCAGGACTGATGAATGATTGCTGGAGGCAGACATCAAAGATACCCATCAAAGTGTTTCATTTGACCCGCACATAATCTAATCACTTGAGTGGGTACTCGCCGCCAGGTCGGTCGCAGCTACGCGCCTCCCCGCCCCCGGCTCCCTCTGTGGTTGCCGCTTTCCAGCATTTTCAGCCGCTTGAGATCTTTTGATTAAAGCGGCTAGTTGCTCGGCTCTTTTACTGCCAGACCTGTCAGTGTTTTCAGTGGAGGGAAACCCTCATCAAGAGTGATGCAACTCTCAGAGCCCAAATATGAAAAAGTAGCATTCCACACTCTTAATTCACAAACTTATTTTGCCATTAAAGCTGGTCAGCAGAACTGTGGCTGCTTTGTGCAGCGGGCCCCCGCCGACACATGGAGGCCTTGGAGGAAGACAAAGACCTGATTGAGCAGAGAACCCGACGTGGCCTTTAAGCCCAGCAGTGTGGGACCTCCATAGAGCAGCCAACATCAAGCTTGACAGCTGTGTCTTCACAATCACTGGAGTGACATTCACAAGGCAGAATGTCAAACACTACAGTGGGGCGGTAACCATTCTCTGTTCTTGAATAAAGACATGGCAGGTTTATGCGAGGCAAGATATGGGTGCCACAATGGTACTCCCCCGAGACTGTTACTGTAATTCAGTTCCATTCAGTATCTTTCTGAAAAATTGTAAATAATAACAGAGGGATGTGGATGAGGCCTGAGAAAAGGGAATATTTTTCATTTCACTTGATAACCAGAGCTGCCAGGGACTAGATGTGGGTTGCCAGCAAAACAACCCTGTGCACTCGATGCCCTCTGAGGAACTCCTGAGAACAAAATCCCAGCTCCGCTGTTAATCTCGGCCCATTGTGCTCCCTGCTGCTCGCGGCGCAGGCCGCCAGCAGCACCGCCGCTGCTGCGACTATAGCACAGCTGTGTGACATGGCAGCGGAGATCAATCACTGTGGTGTTTGACAGATTCAGTGGCAACGACGCTGCCACGTTTCATGACTTGCTGCAACACAGGTATACAATTTACATTATACAATTCACTCATTGTTTTTAAATGAATGGATTAAAATGAATTCAGAAGCAAAATTCACATCGGATTTATATGATAGCAACACTGTAGTTCCCAAAAAAATGGCTGACTGACATGTAACTCTGGTACTGAACATGTCACAGCCAAACTGAATAGTGGTGACAGGCCTATTTGATTTATATCCTCACATTCATATTCTGATAATTATCACGCTAAAAACAGAGGCACAGTAAAGGAGCAGGCTTTAAAAGGCGTGATATCACAAAGATATCAGATTGAATTAAGATCGTAATGCATCATCAACCGCAGGACGCTGAAATACACTTGTTCATGTTTTCAACATGGCACTAGTAGCAATAATTCTGAGCCCTCGATGGAACAACACTGTCATTTTCCCTCCGGCATTACGACACTTGGAGACGCCTACAAGACAATTGGAAAAACAGCATGGAGGCGCTGAATCACCACACACCCGAGCCTTCCTCGGAATGTTATCTGAGATTTGGAAAAACATAAGTGAACAGGTGACGGTGGAGCGTGCCAAAGAGGGAAACTGTAGGGAAACTGTCGGACGACTTACTGGTGTCGGCCTCCACAGAGCTCTGCATGCTCCTCACATGGGAAGAGTCCCACCAGTAAGCTGCACAGCATGATGAGGAGGAGGAGGTGGGGAGCAAAGAGCAAGATGCATGGGGGCAGAAGGGGTCAGGACGTGTGGCAAGAGGTCGGCGGGTCAAAGGTCACACAGAAAAAGAAAGGACGGATGGAATTAGCCAGGCGGAGAGGTTAAAGTTGATGGTTGGAAGTGAGGAGAGAAAATAGAAAGTGGTAATCAAACAGAGTGGAGTTCTTGGAAGCACAGCATTTACAGTACATTCATGGGAAGTGAGAAATGGAAGAGGAGAAACGTCATAGAAAACATCGATGACCAAAGGTGGACCCCTCAGGCACTTGGCGACATGAGACAAGTTTTGCTTTGTAAAATGCACATGTTGAGACGGAGACCACTGCATCATGGCATGTGCCGAGTGTTGTGTGGTTCCGGCCACCAAAGAGCATCTCTTGAGTAAAACTACAACCCCAGGGAACTGGTTTACTTGTTGTTACCGAAGAAAAGCAGCACCTCCAGCTCCACTCTGGATCACTAGGCACCTCGCCCCTTTTCTTCCAGCCTGTGTTGATTAACTTCAGACTTAACTTACTTCTTAACCAGCGGCACTTCAACTTTTAGCCACTTTCCCATTCCACTGCAGGCTTCAACAAGTCTCCCATCATTTAAAGCATGACAAGGACTGCTTGTCTGGATGACCTGCCTGGACCAAATGAGGAAGTCTGACAGCAGAAAAGCAGCAAGGATAAAAAGAAGGTCAAGGGTCATCTCTTTGGAAAGGACGGCTCTTCAGTCCAACAGGACAGAGAGGATATCCTACACACCAAACACACAAACCCATGCACTGCTCTTCACCTCTACACTGTCTGACACCCACCCAGTGATGATGGGAGGAGCAGCTTCCTGTTTTCTTCTCCCACATGGAAAGAAGTGAGTCTCATCCGTTTGCCTCAAAGTGGAAGATGTCAGAGCTGGCAGGCACACGCCAGGGCCGGATGGTCAGTGACTCACTTATTCTTCCACGGTGCCATCAAATCTCAGAAGACAAAACCCAGAGGAGCTAGTAACCAGCGTCCATACAGGAGGCTGACTTTGGAGTGAAGATATTCAAAACACGGACCAATGATTGAGCTGAAAAGATTCACTCTGTCATGGCAGATGTGTGTCTCTCTTGGTTTAACAGGAGAGCCGTAAAATGTTTTATGAGCTGTCACATTTACTGGGCTGCTTTGTCTAAAGCTGGAGCAACTGACAAGCAACCAGCTTCAGGAAAAGGCAGTGGTCCCCATGGAAACAGTGACTGCAAAACATTGGAATACATTGCAATATTGAAAATGTAAGTGTGACTGTTAACGTTAACTTCCTATGAGCGTGGACCAGAAAACGTATTCCTTCTCTCCCTGTTGTAAATCAAATGGCAGTCAACAACAAACTCTCACAGTCCAGTGATTGTGATCCAGCTGTTCTCCAGCATGACACATCTGCTTCCTGATGACTCTCTGTTTCCAGAATACTGTCAAATCATTTTTGGGCCGTAACAGCTGCGGAGATGCGGCGGAGACAGATTCAGCCTGGTGAAATCAGTCAGAGCCACTTTCTCTCGCAGCTTAAGTTATTACAGACGTCAAATTTGACAAATGCAGCCGAGAACCATCCCAGCTGTTAACCGAAGCTGTAGTTAGATGTTCATAAAGTCTCTTCAAAATCTGTTTTGAGTCCAGCAGGGGAAGTGAAGTCCAGACACTTTTACGGAGGCGACCCAGGTGATCCAAGACTAATTTTAGGATTGAATTACAATGTATTGTGATGAAATAAAGTCATGTCCAATGGCTGATCACAAACTCACAAATAAAACAGAGGTAGAAGCCGCTTCGGTATCAAACTCAGAAAAGTCTGTCTCAATCCGCCTTATCTTTGCATGAAGTTTGTTTCCGACAGTTGAGAGACAGGGACTTTGAAAGTGGCTCACTGAATTGGAAAACACCCTTCCCTATCTCCGCTCACTTCCTCTGGAACACTGACCCACACTAATTCAAGCTAATGAAGCAAACTTCAAAGGAGCCAGACGAGGTTGTGATCTTTGGGCAGGAGGCGGTACCAGCTCCATTGTTTCCGTCACGGTCACTGACTCACACACGCAGGTCATTGTGGAATGGAGATAACAATTATACAGTGTCCACTGTGATGATGTCATTCAGGTGATGCACTGGCCTCCGACTCTTTCTCTTCACAAACCTCTCACCACCATGACTGAGGCAGTTTGATCCAATTCTGCAGCCTCACAACAAGGACGTTTGTTCTTCTGTGGGCTTCCTCCAGGCACTCTGGTGTCTTTCCACAGTCCCAAAACACTTACAACTGTATTATTTTGCACACAAAACAGATCAAACCCAATAGGGTTTACTCTCACTTTCTGCTGCAGCTTTCCTGCACAGCTCACTCCTCTTCCCCACACAGAGGTGTGTCACATGATTACAGGGTGCTGACACTCGCACTAAACCATGACTCCGAAGTGCAAAAGCTTCAGGACTCCACAGCAACATGTGCCTGAATCAACAGTCAAAGGTAAGCAACTCTAGCGCTTCATCACGTGCCTTCTGACTTAGTTCATTTTCTCTCTCCTGAATGACCACCTCAGGGGCCCCTCGCAGAGTGACAACAAAGCTCACCGAAATAACTGCAGCTGCCAGCACTCGTCCCATTACACGGACACACACTTTAAATCGCATCAAGTATCAGGAAGAAGGCGACATGTGGGTGGCCAGGCCACACTGGATGCCCTCATGTCGTCCCAAGCGGCAGCATCTGTTCTCTTCTGATTGAATCTTTGCTTCAGCAGCAGGAGACAACGGCACCCTGGACACCACTTGGCTCTTCCCACACTCGAATGTATTCCTATTCACAAACAATTTGAGACTTTTTTGGGTGCTATTGTAAGGCAGATCATCAATCCCAGTCTGAGGTCCTGTCTTCTCTTCTACACATAAGCACCTCATGGCCTGCCGACGACAACACTTCCCACAGTTCTGGCCTTGCTTAGAGCTACCTCCAGCAGTAACAGCTCCCGTCTGCTCTTGACTGAAATATCTCAGTCCCCAGTACCGCTGCAGGACAAAGGAGTCGAGTGTGAGCAAGAGGCCAATTTTTGTGGGGGAGAGTTTTCAAATGTGGGACCAGAGAAAGAGCACGGACTGTTCTTGTTTTATGGAAGTCTTGCACCGACCATGCTGACGACCCTAGCAAGCTAATCAGAGTGCGTTGGTCTCCTGGTGTCCTGGGACGCTTCTTGCCTGCTGCTTCTTGATTATCTTCAGCAGGTGGTCATAAACCATCAAACACCGGCCTCCAGGGACAACAATGTTTGTGCCTTGGAATAAAAACGAGTAATAACATCAACAAACATTAAATGTTGGATGTTAACTGAAAACACATGAGCTCCAAGGGTCTCATCGGATTTAGCGGTGGGAAGAAAGGAACCCTGTTGCCCCTCAATATCCCTAAGAGCTGCCTCTTCACTTTTCCAAACAATGAGCAGTGGGAATGAGTGGAAAGGCTCTTACAGTTGCTCCTCCACAAACCTCCAGAGGGGCTCGGCCCATGAGGGTCCAGATGAGGCTTAATACCCCCGGAAACAGATCGCAGACTCTGATTAATTCAGGGATCACAGCAACAATAGACAATACCATGTATAAACTAGCCTTGGCTGTGGAGACTCCAGATGTTCCCAGATTTGAGGCAGATGGAAACGGGAATCCCCTCACTGGGGGGAAATCGCGGCACAACAGGATGCATGGCGCAATGAGGGCAGCGGTGGCAGCGATCAAGTTACACCTCTGAACATGGAGGAAGGAAGGCTGAGATGAACAGTCTGACAGGACGGAGACACTCAGTATTCAGCTCAGGAAACTCAATTTCCTTCCTGCTGTGTCACAATCTATGTTTGGAATAGCTGCGTCTTATCCAACACCTTCCCTGCAGCAGGAGCGAGACCGCCTGATGTTCTGTTTGCAGCAGTCGCTGGAACATCTACTGCATCTATTAAAACTCGACTAAGGATCAAGGCAGATCACTTACAGACTTTAGTCAGGAATCTGCTTCAAAATGAAACATTGTATTTGTTGCAGAGTTGTGGTGGGGTTGGAATCCACCAGGGGGCTCTAGGAATAAAGTGTAGGTACAGACAGCAGGAAAGCTCAGTCCAAGAATAGATCCATCACACCTCTATAAAACACAATGGTAACAAGACAAGCTCCACTATTCTCTGACCTGGAGCATGAGTTGGCAAAAAAACTAAAACATGCTGATTTATCCAGTTGAAAGCTTCACCATGGATGGTAAACACGGCGTCATGTCAGCGCTTTAATAGTTCTCATCTCTGTCAGTAAGGGGAGCGGTCATCAAATCACACTGTCAACATCAGTGAGGTTTAAAAAGCTTTGTCTACCTCTGCAGGGCTATTTTTGTGATGGAGGCACATGATTGCAAGTGACCCCGCTCTGATGTCAGTCACCAAAACAATTATTTCGCCATGATGTAATCTGCTCCGCAGACCTGTCAAGACCCAGCGTCTGGCACCAAGGCCGACCTCAGCAGCGCTGGCTGCTGGTCAGACTTTAATAAGCAGGAGAATGACCAGCCTGTGGAGAATGTTTCACTCTTTTGGAATCAATTTGACTCTAAATTAAAGAGGGCCACTGGTGGAAGATCACATGACACAGTTGCCTCCAGGATCCTCAACGCTTTTCTCAGACCAACATCTGGAACCATTCTTTAAAGGTTCCACTGAGGAGGTCGGGTCCTGCCTCATCTAGGAAACCATCCAACAGAAAGCCAGCTAGAGAAGGAGGGCGCAGCTCAAGTCGCTCACAGATTACACAGCTCCAGACTGGGACCATCTCCCCATCAAGTCCCAGTAGATGGTTGGGTTCTCAGGTGGAAGAGGAATGAATGTCCAGGCTGAGATACTTCTCTGTGGTGAAACTATCTGCAATTATGGACCTAAGGAAGCTTCTGCTCTTCCAAACAGTTAAACCCTCAACAGTCTCCACACAGTGTCTGTAAAAGAAAGCTTTCATGTACTAAAGGAGCCGCAACCTCCGCCACTCCTCAGAGGGATGAAAGGCTCAGGTCTTCTGTGTTATGACCAGATGAGGCGGAGGGAGGAAAGCTGTGACACAGACACTGAATGTTGTGGATTATTATCGCATGAGGAATCCTGTTCTGTTTTTCAGCGCTACTGGGTGTTTTGGATCAATGTTTAAATCTAACTGCCCCATCATATGCTCAAGTTAACCGATATCTCATCTAACTCTTCTCATGTGGTCTGATTTCAAACCCACACAGCGAATGAAAGGGGATGATGCTCATCTTACTGGTGCTCTCGGAGACCGGAGGCCACGGTGTGCTGCCATCTTCAGCTCCACTGGGAAGATCTACAGAGACAAGAGCTTGGTCAGAGAAACAGGCGGACTCTGAATAGGATAAATGAGTCACAGTCACTGATGCAGATGAAAAAAGGTTTGATAGACACACAAGCACTGGACCAGATGTTTCTGGAGAATCACTAATCGAGTCTCTACTTGAAGCTATCATTGCAACATCATAGCAACAGGTGGCTTCCATCATTCATTGGTCAACATCAGCGGCAGGTTCCACATACCTCCAGACGCTTCGTCAGCTGCAAAGTCCTCATCGTCATCCAACAAACTCCTGGCCACTCGCACCTCCTTCTCCGCCTCCAGGTCCTCGGGCAGCGGGACCTCTCCCCACACCTTAGACGCCTGAGTCACCTGCACACAAACAGAGGAGAGAGATTTACTGGGGGTGAAGGGTCGAGGCCTTCGCTGGGTCGCACCCTGGAAGGGTGGAGGGAAAACAAAAGGCGAGACAGGAAGCGAGGCATTGTGGCATGTTTACTTTGACCGTTTATTATCTCTTTGAGGCGACACAAGAGTTGGCATGCAAATAAAAGCTGGTGACGCCAGCATGAATGAATAGCTTGAACCCTCAAGAGGCCACAGCTATTTTTAAGTCCCACAAGACCCACTTCGTGTTCTCAATGATGCCCAACCTGAAGCCAGAAGCACGTGCATGGTGCAGTCCACAGATCAAATATGAATCACCTGTATAAACGCCTGTCAGGAAATGTATCTAGACAACGGTGAGCAGACTGCTGACACTACACTGCACCGGACCAATAGTAGTATTTATTTAGGACCGAAAAACATTGCAATTTGAAACAAAATAAATATTTATATGATTAAAAAAAACTTCCAAAAGGACTGACAACATCAAGGGTTGGAGATACAAATCTCATAATCAGGGTGTGACCCTCTCTCCACGGATCAAGAAATCCAATCTGTTTTCTCTCAACTGCAGAGTTGGCTGCAGACTTTCACAGCTGACTGCAGTGACCCACATATTAACACACACACACACACACACACACAGAACTCATGAAGCAGTAGCGGTGGAGATGCTGCTCAACTTTTTTACTCTAGAGCAAACTGGCCAACATCACACCACCAGCAGGGGGCACTCTGTCAGCCCAAAACCAAATATATTGTCCATGGGTCCATCAAGCTTCATATACAGTGGAGGCCACCCAGCACCAGAGCCAACAAATGGCAACAACAGCCTGCACCAACTATGGTGCTAATACCGAGCCAGCTTACTCAATGTTCAGGGGGAAAAACAGCAGAATGCTACATGGGATAAGAATGTGACAACCGTCTTTATATCTCAGCAGCTCGTAAATTACTGTAAATAAACAGTCAGGGCTTCTTATGTAATGAACCTTCGGCAAGTGAAAACAAAAATTCGGGCGTCCTCAGGACGTCAAGTGAGTTTCACAGACTCAGCATCCAGACCGACCGGACTCTGTCTCGGTCGCCGTGGCGCTGGTGAAATGCCAACCCTGGCATTTCCAGCTGGCACGGCTCGCCGCTTCCTATTTCCACCCGTCTCCATCACGGTGGTTTTCCTATTTGAAATCGCTCTGTCTATTAAATAACTAAACCTATCCCCCAAATCCTCTGCCCCGACCCTGCACCCTTGAAACAACAATCCCGGGCCATTTTCAAAAAGAAACTGCTGACTAATCAAATTCCATTCAGTAGTGGCGACCAGTCAACCATTAGCGTGATTGTCTCCTGCCTCTTGGGTCGGACCGGGCCGGAGGCTTGGTGACGGACAAGTTGGTGTTTGCTCCTGATCTTAGAGCTAACACGTTGAGCTGACCTCTTGGTCCTGGACTGTCTCTTGAGTTACAATTCTCACTCCAGTACCGACGCCTCCTTCAAAAGATTCTCAGGCGACCTTTTAACTCCACCACTCTGTCTCAATGACTTGTAGTGGAGAGGCTCCCAAAACACCAGCCGTCAGCTTTCCAGGTTCCAGTTTGTCCGAGGGTTTCATTAGGCCATCGGGAAAATGACAAATGAACATGAGGCTGTAAATCCCAATGACTTCACATGCACACCAGGATTTCCACTGTTAAGTTGAGAGTACTGTGTTATGAAGAGCAATGATGGCGCTCGGCAGAGTAGGATGCTCACCTAGAGAGGATGGCTCCACTCTTAGCTAACACAAAACCACTAAACTGAGAGTCAGCAAATAATACTCAATAATACAAAAAATGATCAGTTTCATGATCGGACAGTTGAAGGACCAAATGTTGAGGAACCAGAGTCAGCTCAGCAGGTACCAGCTGCTCAAATGAAAACCAGACGGGAGCGAAGTAACAAGCCAAGATGAGTTCAAGATGGTGCTACTGTCAGCTGTCAGTGGGCAAACAAATCACGTCATCCCGGATCTAGCACTGTATCAGCACCGGTGGCCAATCACAGCGGCCAGAATCGATTACAGCCGTCACAGATTCCCACGTCGCCCCAGCTGTTTTTGATAAACCAGAGAACAGCAGGCTCGTGAATATGTCAATGCCAGACAGTTCTTTTGCTGCTCACAAGAGTCCAGGCGGACGACGACATACAGAGGAAGAGTTTCATTGTTTCCGAGAATGAGGAAAAGGAATACAATTTGGAGGAAAAAACAGAATTCGTAGTTCATCCTAACAATAATCCAATAATGGAATGAAGCATTTCAACTGTCTGTGTGTGTGTTGCTGTATGCTCTTCAGAAAGAAGAAAAATTGAATTAAAAATGCTGACAATACATATTTTTTTCATACTGTTTAGCATCAATAGTTCTTGTTTTTAAAGATTGCTCATAAAATGCCAGTTTTTTTAAAAGCATTTGGAGTCAAACTTCCAGGTAGAACTCACTCCAGAGACAACAGAATGCACATGCTATATTTTGGAGTGGCACATCTTCACCATGGTCAAGTGGGAGAGGTGTA
The DNA here is from genome assembly GCF_027744825.2 of Synchiropus splendidus. NCBI lineage: Eukaryota > Metazoa > Chordata > Actinopteri > Syngnathiformes > Callionymidae > Synchiropus > Synchiropus splendidus. Next base: position 4,476,914 of record NC_071351.1, read on the forward strand.
CCCAAGTGTATCCAAGTCTTTAATCCAGAAATAGGGAGACGGCCGATAATCGGCATCGACCGGAAATGAACCAGGATTATCAATTGAGCTTGATAAACCATCCAGCCCTAATGGGGCCTCACACTAAAGAAGGCATTGAAGAAATTCCTCGACCTCACATCACTCACCCGCTCGCTTCTTTTTCTCGCTACCTCTTGAGGAGCAACAATATCTGCCAAGACTTGAAGCAGCACCACAGGAATGTAAACTTCTCTCAGAATGAGGAGGATGAGAGGTTGACAGGCTCTACAGGTGAAGACCACCGAACAGACCACACTGGTCTGTCAAGGACTCGAGTCATCAATAAAAAGCAGTAGTCGAGTTAATGTACAATGTGAGGAAGTTTCACCAACCGACTCAGCAGCGCGTATCTTCCACTGGCTACATTAAATAGAGATGAACTAGAGACTTGAGGCAAGGAGTGAATTTCTCCCTGTGAGATCAATGAAGTGATAAAATAATTTTTAAAAAAGTATTAAAAAAATATGCGAAAAAGAAAAAAGGAAAATATGCATTATATTTAGAAAAATGTGGGAACGTAAAATAGAATATTATTGAAAATGACAAATTGGTGGAATAAAAAACAAAATGACATCACATTGAAAACTATGTAAAACTACTCAAAAAAAGCACAAAAGTTCATTCATTAAATAAGAAAAGTAATATTTAGAGGCAAGAATGTGGTAAAGAAAGATTCAGGAAACAGGAATGAAAACATGTATATTTTCAGATACTTCCAAAAATAATGACTGAGATTAACCGAGGTGGCCATGTTGGACCACATGCTTCAGTGTAGTTGACATTGAGCTGCACTTGGGTGGGGGTTGATTTACAACGGCAATATCACGTTACTGTTGTCCCACTGACCGACAACGTAGGACAATGAACAACACACGCTGTTGACTTTTGCAGTTGTGACAGATTTACTCATCCACTTTTGCACACGACTGTCAACACGTCACTGACAGTGTTCCACACGTTTAGGTCTTCAACAGTGACGCCAAGGCTCCACTCGACGAGTGAGGTCTCCTGACATCTCCACCGGTTTAATCCTCCGTGGCCAGCTCCGGAGGAAGAGGAGGGAGCCTCTTCACTCTGCACTCAATCCTCTTTGACGGTTGTCTTTCCTGAAGTGTTCCATGACAAATTCTGCCACAAACATTCTTGGAAGAGTGGGACAGAAGAGGGGGTCGAAGAGTGAAACCTGCATCTTGAGAGGATGACAGCAGCCAGATCTGCCTCCGGCTTCATCTCTGTGTCTTCACAAACATGTCAGACACTTCACTACCACTCCTGAGAAGGAAACTTCTAGGAAAATACCGAGCTCCTCCTGGTCAACTCAGGATGTCTTCAGCGCCTTCTGGGTCTTCCCCACGGCTTCCTCCCAGGTGAACACCTCACGAGCCCAGGAAAGTATCTGAAGGCCTCCGGTTCTCAACATTCTCATCCCTGCCTGTGCTGACTTGTGTCTGAGGTTTCCTCCAGAGGCAGAGAAAGGATGTGCACAACCCCTCATTTACAGCAAAGAAAGTTAAAAATGCCATTTATCTTTTTTTTCCTCCTTGGTGAGATCACAGGAGCATGTCGGAAACAAACACGTGCTTGCACGAGCTTGTAAGACACAAGCTGTCAATGCAGAATACAGGCTGAAGGCTTTAGAATCGAGACGTGATGTCATTATTTATTTGCCCTGCCTTATATACAACAAGAAAGATGTGATAATTTCACCATGGGTTTCCACTACTATCTTATCATATCTTTTTTTTATGACATTTATTTAACATGAATACATATTTTTGCTTCATGAATTGCTTCATAAATACCTCTTCTCTTGTTAACAATGTGTCTTACATACCATACAGAATTGTTAAAGCAAGTTTCCTTATAATAGCGTCAACAAAAGGGTTTAAAAACACTTCAACAGGTCATATTAATGATTTCCTCACAGTGGTCTATTTCTGTCGGCATTTTTCCTTATGAGTCGCTGCCATGTCTTGCAGGTCAAAGGTCGCAGCCTGGCGACACCTTGACCAGACGGAGCACAGTGATGATTCGCCAGCCATGAAACAAGACGCCCAGACTCGACGCTCACCGAAATAGTGTCTCATCTAAACCTGAAGATCTCAACTCTATCACTTCTCTCTGTGGGTGGTAGAAGGTCGTTCTCAACCATCCGCAGGCGTGAAGGCTGATTTGACACCCCGGGAGCTGCGTCGCTTCAATTATCACCACTGCAGGACAACAGACCACCAAGAATCGAGAGCAGCAGGGAGGTGGGGGACCTTTGCTGCCACAAACACAAAAGACCACCTCTAAATTCACATTTGGAGGGACTCACACACAAGAACACACAGGTGCAGCTTCAATGCCCAGACCAGCAAGAAGCCTCATCAAATGACCAGGTTTGAGCTCAAACAGTGTTCAGCATCACAGACTTCATGTACAAGCCCAAAGGTGTTTTGAAAGTGTAAAGTTTGGTAAACACTTACGGTGAGATTGTCACTATCTTCGCTAAGTTTTATCCGCTACAGGCATTTGGATTTCACCACCAGTTTTAAATGTTAACTTGTTCCGTTCTCAAGGTCTTGGGGGGATGAAATTTATCCCAGCTACTTAGGGTGAGGGGGGGCACCCTGCACAGGTCCTTCAGTCAAGTGCAGGACACATATACAGTACAGGCCAAAAGTTATAAGTATAAATATTTGCAACTCAACACCTTATTCTGAGTGTGTTTTTGATATCCATTTAAACCATCTGTTATCATACTTGTAGAAGAACAGAAGTCTGAACACACTCTTCATCAGCAGTCAGGAATGAAACCTCGCTCTTAAAAGTGTGGTCAGTGAGGATCGCGGCTCAGTTTAGGGCACCATTTATGTCAGCAAAAAAAAACAAAAACAAACCACATTCACTTTCAGATTCAGAGTAAAGCAACTAATCAAACCGAAACACAGTCATTCCAAAGATGTATGAAAACAGTGAGTGACAGTGGGTGTGTGTGTGACAGAGTGTGCTTCCGGTAGCATTTCTGAGAGAGTGACCAGCTGGGGGCGGGGGGTGATGTGGGTGAGCAGAGCAGCTCTGGTTCCATCAGACGACAGCTGATGGCTGAGGTGACGGGCTCTGGCCCGGCCAGCCCCCGAGCGGTTTATTTATAACAGCGAGTGAGTTGTCTGGTTCCATCGGCAGCTGATACGAACACCAGGAAACTGGTTTTTAAGAACCATCAATTTGAATCTAAATGAAGAGTCTGGAGAGAGCTGGACATTTATTTTCCACTGCAGTCGTGATGGTGCTGACAGTAAACCTGGGCATGAAGGTTTAAACAGCACTAAACAAGACAGCAACAAGTCAGAATAACACGAATAAATCAATCATATTTGTGGGGAAATACTATACTATAGTACTTAAAATAAACTGAACTGATTACTCATCCAAGTTTGTAAAAATAATCTTAATTCCCTCTAAAATGTGGTGGTCTTATAGGAAAATAGAAAAAAATATGTTGATATTTAATAAACAAATAACAAAAAATAATGCTTTCTCCAGATTTTCTGCAGCTAAGGTCACCAAACTGTCCCAGAAAGGGCTGCAGTGGGTGCAGGTTGTGTGATCTTGCTGGATGGAACAAAAACCGGCACCCACTGAACCCCGACTGAGAGGAATGAGTGCAGTGCTTGATGAATTGACTCTGTCTTCAGAAGCCTCCCTGCAACTCTCTGGTTTTCCAACACCGCTGCACCACTGCAACAGCTCTGGATCCTGTCTGCTCACCTCAGGACTCACTGATCCGACAGCACCTGTTGACTTGACCTCCCTCACACTACCGAACATAATCGCAGCGCACGTCCCTGACTGAGTATCACTCTCCATCAGTGCGCAGGAAAACAAGGATGGAGTCCAAGTCCGAGTCCACAGTGGACGTCATGGAAGCAATGTTTACCTGCTGAGGTGCACAAAGTCTGATTCCTATGCTGTGAGCGTTGATCCAACACCCCTCAGCATGAGCCCCTGCTCAGAGGGCATTATTTCATTTTCATTAAGCTGCTTTCATCAACTCCCAAGCCGTAGTAATTAACTAGGATTTGGCCGGTGCCATGGTGAGGCGCTTCATTACGCCGAAATGTCAAGGATCCCAAAACCAAGTCTTTGTTTAGTAACCCGAGTCAGTCTTTCTAGCCAAGGACACGACAACAAAACCTGCTGAGCAGCTTCGTCAGGGGCCATCTGCAGATGAAAGTCTCTCCACTCTCCAAACTGTTTCGGGATTATTCAGAGAGGAGAAGAAAGATTCCAGCTGTTTGATATCAGCACAATAGAAGTTGGATGTGGTCCACTCCAGATGTTCAGAGCAAACAGCCGCTTGTTGACAAAGTCATCAAAGGGAGGAGGCAGAGAAACCACTCAGAGGTTCTCGCCTCCTACACGCTCCCATCACCTGACAGCTGTTACGTGCTAACCTGCCAGGCAGCAGGATGTGGTGCAGGGTAGTGACCTGGCCTTTCCCATGGATCCGCTATTGTCCACAGGCAGGGAGGAGAAGCAGTACCCACACATCCTTCACATCTTCTGCAACAAAAGTCCCGAAACAACAAGCGTGTATTTACACCACACTGTTCTCTGCCCAGTCACCCGACACCACAGCACGGGAAGATAATAGAATCTTTTTGTCTTCGGGCAGAAACATCTCCAAATGAGCTGCCAAGCACACAATCTTCTGACAGAACTCATTCAGGTCAGGACGTCACCAGAGAGCCAAAACAACAAATCCATATTCAATCGAAAGTATTGCTATTAGCATAACTAGCTGATGTTGTCATGCTAAAGCTGTCCACTTAAATACTCAAGTAAACAAGAAATTAAAGAAAGAAAAGTACAGTGCAAAGTTTCTGGTCATTTGATGCTATAGACACGTATCACAATTCTTGTCTTTCACAGCTCATATTTTCTTATGGCTGAAGAATTCAATATGATAATTGTCTTCCCACTGTTTCTCTGAGAAAACACCAAGAAAAAGATTTCAGTGGTTCACAAAATTGACTGTGTATAATAAAGGGATAATGGCAGCAAAGAGATCTGGGAAATCAACAGGAGCATTAAGGAGTTATCTGGGGCTCTTGATTCCCACAAGAAACCACCATCAGCTGTTACCACACCAGATGTAGATGTTTGGAAAAATGCCACCGCTGATTCCACCACAAACGATTATTCATAGATTTGCACATCCAAAAGGATAAAGTGAATCCGGATGTCAACACGGATGGGTTCTCACATGAGTCACACATACCGAGATGGAAGAATACGAGGCCGACAGAAGTGGAGGAGATAAAAATACCTCAGAGGCTGCGTAGCTACAGATGTTATTACACACTCATCCAGGGGCCCGGCGGGAATCAAAACAGAAGGGGGTGGGTGCGGGTCTCTCCAGGTCCATCGTGTTCGATCGTGTCATCAATCGAATCAATCTGAAAAGTTGTGGCAACATCCTCCTGTCTTTCCTCCTCAGTTCTCTAAAGGCATTGTGTGCTCTTGTGCTTCAATGAGCCATCGGTGCTAAGCTATTGTCAAAGGTATAGAAAATAATTTCAGGATTTTAGATTGCTTTGGTCAAGAAGGATGGATGTTTCTGGCTACTAGTGACAGCTCAAGATTTTGTGTCCTGATTTTCCTGGTTACACCCTGGACTGTCAGATGGCTTCTTCAGTAGAGCCTGGCCTTCTGCTCATACAGTGCTGCCCCCACTTCACAGCAATGAACTGACTGACAGAATGGTCAACAGTGTCAACAAGGCCCTGGATGCGTGATGTGAGGGATACATAACCAATGATGTCACTATGGTTACTGGACCTCTCCACCAATTGAGACAGAAACAGTCATTTACTCTGCAACAAATGCTGTGTTTCTCTGCAGAGCGTTTGAAGTCTCGGGGACATTTGTGCAGAGTCTGCTCCTGCTGCGGTCAGCGACTCCTCCGCCTACCCAATTTGAGGTCAGGGAGCTGGACCAGAACCAATAAACACTGAAGAAAGCCACGTTTTCAGAAAAGTGGCTTTGCGACAGCCAACAGTTGCAGAGCTCACCGGCAACACCCACAACTGTAAGACCCCTGCATTAGTGGGGCTCCCGCAGTCTGAATCGAGGTGGTTCACTCAGGTAGCTGTTTGCTTTCCCTGTGCCATATATCACAATTCTCAGGCCGTTTAAATGACCAAATATAGACATGAATGCTCCGCGGGGAATCCACCCACACTCAGCAGATATATGACCATAAGCTTGAGCCTAACAAGGGACTTTCCGCTCGCTCGTCCTCCATGTTTGGTGAAGGAAGTCATTTATTTCCCTCGATCCAAGGATCAAGGCAAACACTCCCTCCCGAAAAAATCCAGGAGGCGCTTTTCTTCTTCGACGATACCCCGAAGCAACAAAACTCTTAAAGCAGATGATTAGCTCCGACAGGCAGGAGGGGATCAGGTGCCCTCTTTGTCGGCTCTGACTGGCTCACATCAGCTCCATTCACTTAAAAATCCAGTCACCCATTGTCTGTCGCCCCACTACAAAGGATCAAGAGGCAGGACTCTCGGCCAGAGTTGGATTATTGTCTCGGGAGTAGAATCTAAAGAATCAAGAGTAGAGGTTTGTTTTCTTCAGGTGTCAAAAGCTTTTGTTTGGATTCATCACACATCTATGGTGATTGCAACCGGATTATCCTACCTGGGTTTCTGGACATTCCATCATGCTCAAGTTTCATTTAATATGTGCTGTTTTAGTGGTGGAAGGCTAAATGTACACCTGCAGAGGTCATTCTCTCACTGAGTCAGGTTTATAAAGCACCGCCAGGGAAGAAACGTTGAGCTCAAGCACGTTTCTTTCTTGCAGCACAAGATGAAGTTCCAGTGCCTGAGCAGACAAATCTGGAAACATTAGTGAAGGGCAACTGCAGGGTGAAGATATGGTGGCGAAGGAGTGGCAGGGGGAGAGCTGTTGAATTCAAGATAAAGTACCAAAGTCCAAAGTCCGCCCAGACACACCAACAACTCCCCACCTAAAGTTTTCCAGCCAGGTGTAGTGTGTTCCTGGCAAAATTGTACTTACGATTACAGAATGGAGTTGCTCAAAAGGGATGACAGAGGTATGATCGTTCTGACACACGAGCTCAAAGAGTTAAGAACATGAGATTTCCTGTTTACTAACACAACAAGCAAAAAGGGCTTGAAAAGCGGTGAGCAGGTTTGTAGGTGAAGGATCTGCAGTATGGAACATTGATTTCCATGACCATGCAGTCCTTTTTCATCTGATACCTGGTATCATTCTGACACTGTTCCTGTTGTATAAGAAAACCGTTTCAAACAGTTATGTGGACAAATGCGTGGTAGAGCCACAGGTATATTGGGGTTGTTTTGATGCTGACTGTTTCCCCACCATGGGTTAGGGTTAGAAAGAAAGAAATGTTGCACTCCATCATTCAATTTCAGCATGTAGTTCAAGACCAACCAAAGCATGCATGTGAAGTTAAAGTAGTCGAGCAAGACGTAGGTGACGGCAGACAAAACTGAAGATTTGGCAGGGACTGTACTAAGATGAAGGTGCAGGCAGACGACTTCTATGAGTCGCATTACTCACCTGGGTCAGTCTAGACTTCCATGCAGTCACTATGATGTCATTCACCCAGTTGATTGAATTTGGAACTGATATAGGACCAAAGAATTTTTCGATGTATATAACTTCCAGAAAATCTCCAGTCGACAGCATTTTGTCAATGACAATGCAACCACGCCTGCAAGGTTTAACGCTGAGGCTAGATGCACTTCCTCCATGAGATAATCCCAAATATCAACTGAACAGTCACAACAATCCAGGCAGATCTAAAAATACACTCCCTGATTGATTACACAATCCTTCACCATCAGAACACATTGAGAAGCCAGCAGAGAACCTTGCCTTATTAGGATCATTCTCAGCCTTCTGGACCAAAGTCATTAGGAGACTTGAAAAGGTGTGAAAATGAAACAGGTATGTGGCCACACAGCAGTCTGGTTAGCACTCTCACCTTGCAGCAAGAAGGTTGCAGATTTGACATTCAGAATGTAGCTGCAAGTGCAGATGTTTCCAGTTTTACAGGATATAAGTTTTTATACAAGATAATACTGGGGAATAAAACAATTGTGAGCAATACAGGAGTAAAGTTTTCTTCTTTGAAAGGTACACTTAATCTTAACCTTAGCCAAAACATGCCTTTTAAGTCAGATCAGACTTTCGTGTTGCAAATCTGATTTTACCAACATATGCTCATGCTAAAATTCACCACCCTTCTCATTTCCACAACCCCAGTAAATATGCTCTCAGCCTGTAAACTATCAAGACAATGAGTTGTAATCGAGGAACACACACACACACATCAACACATCGTCAGCATATTGAGGCGTCTGTTGTCTATTTTGTGTCATTGATCAAAACTCCATTTTCAATGCTAATAATGTGCCTGCAGGCACAAAAACAAGACTCCACCTGGCCCACATTCCATTTCCGAGGTACGTTACCAAAGCTGCGTTGGTCCAAATGGGCCGTAATCATCTCCATATGATTCTCCAGACTCTCTCCTAACTTAAAAGAGAGTTTTCTTTCGGCAATTTGTTGACAACTGAGCAGTCTGGAAGAGCAACGATGCTGCAGGGTGCTCAGGACCTCACCTGGTAATTGACTGTAATAACCCTCTTCATGCAAAGACCTCAGGATGTGTTCTTGGCCGGAGACCAGCTCCACAACAACAGGGCCCATCTTCCGACGGCCATAAACAGAGCCTGGGAGGGTCTTCCTCCCGGTAGCTGACAGATGAATTTCACCTGTCCTCATAATTCACCAAGAGGCCTTAATTTAAAGGTGTGCTGGCACCTACATGAGACATCTGTTTGCAGGGGGTTTATGCAATAATACAAGAAAGCGACAGAAGCCAACCTGCCCATTCATTGGAAGCAGATGTGAGGGATCCATTTCCTTCTTTAATAAGAGGTAATTACAGACGCAGGGCGCACAGGTCCGTGTGAACATGAACAGGGCCGGGGTGGTTCCAGAATTCACATCTGAGTGGTTGACTCCGTGCTGCTAGCAGACAGGCCAGCACATGCCGGTTCATGACCTTAGAAGGAGGAGGAGCCGAAGGAGCATCATGTCAGACTTTCACCACTGTCGCTTCCTCAACATGCTTGATAAAGGACAGCAACCACCCACACCGCTAACACAACCATTGCTTGCCTGTCAAGCTAATTGCAAAAGACAGTCATGGACTAACTTCTACTGCTCTAAATCGCATCTCACATGGTCCAACCTCCTGAAAGAGTAACAGCCCGGGGTCACCATGTGCCTGCAGGCAAGACTGCCACAGCCTGCCAAGGTCTAGCACCCGCTCTTGTGGCACCCATGACAGGGTCAAGACAGAGACTCGGCAGGAGGGGAGGACCAGCTCTATTCACGACTGGAGCCTCCTTCTATGACTGGAGGTGACTCACACAAAGACGCGCTTCAACATATGAGCTGTTTAATTACCAGCTATAATGTCTCAGCTGGAGGTGATGCTCGCAGGAGCTGTGATGCTGGCCATAGACATCGGAACATTCTTCAAGAAAAGTGCATGAATCCGTTGCACAGCAGTCTTGAGAGAAGGTTCTGTAACTGTGTCCTTCATTTAAGACATGTCGGCTTGACCTGGTGCGCTCCCTTCTCATGGCGGAAGAGGCCAGCTGAGGAGGAGGAAAGCAGTGCAAGCTATTTCAGATGGTTCTGCACGGTGCTTTGGCGAGACCGCAGCCACCAGTGACGTGCACAAATGTCTGGTTTGTTGGTTCCTTTGTGTCTCCAGTAAGAGGAGTTCATCTAGAACCAAAACTCAAAATGGTCGTGCTTCTGTTCTTCAACTCCTACAGCCATTAGTTTTCTGTTGTCACTATATTTTTATGGAACACTCTACACACTTGGGAACTTTAGAGTCCTCGACTGCTGCTGCCTCATCTCAACACAGATAAGCAGTAGACACTTCACTCACTGAATAGTCCTTGACAAGTCAACACAAATCCTCGCAGATGCAAACAGCCAAAAATGATTAACGCTTGCTGCTCCCACCACCAAATTCCTTGTAGAATGATTCAGGGATGGTCAGTGGTGAAGGAAACTCCCAAGTGAGAGCTGAGCAGAAAAAACTGACCTTTCCACTCGCTGCTTCCTTCTTAGTGTGAGTCTTGGTCAAGTGGAATAAATGTGCCTTCCATGAACAGATGTTTCGGCTGGAGAGAGAAGTATACCACTGTGCTCTCATACCACTGGCATCCGCTTTGTTCCCACAGAAAACGTTGGTCCCACAGGCTCGTGAAAGACTTTCCTTCATTTTGCATTCCCTCCAAACTCATTCCTCCACGACTCGGCTCTGACACCGATAGAAACAATCTTGTCAAATTCACCTCCGACAACTGCGCTTGCATTCCGACCTTATCTGTGGATTTATTTTCATTCCAACCATTTTTATACCAGCACTACGAGTGAAGATGCGATAGATAAGCTGAAGGGCACTTCCTGTTTGATCCGAAAGAGTTTGATAAGTGAGCAGATTGACGCGCTGAATGAATCATGAGGTCTCTTGGACCTCATAGAGAAAATAGTGAAACAATATTATTGAAATAAAATGGTGCAAGGTTAAGACGAAGAGGTTTTAAAGCTTTGTTGCAGCTATTAAAATGCCCACGTGTCAGTGTTAGGGTGAAAACATTTCCATTGCATCACTGTTTGGCTGAAGCCATGGAAGCTTCTTCAGAAGTGGCAGGAGGAGATGGAAATTGTGCTTGAGCAAGGTGCATGGAAACTTTATAATGAGCTGAGAGAGAAAAATAAAACACTACAAAGAGTCGATTGTTGTGATCCATGTAAAGGCCTGTCGCTCGTGTCGGCTCTGTGGAAGTCTGTAAAGGTCAGGTAGAATACATCGACACATGATATTGCTGCTGAGATATGTATGGAAATAGTCAAGCTGGAACATGAACATGGAGGAGAATGTTGTGTCACGGTGAGCAGCGTTTGTGGGTTAGAAAAACAAACACGGGCACTGCAGAAAGGAAAGCCTGAACAAACTCTCGCAGGCTCTTCATGTCAGGAGCAGTACTCCAAGTTTCATTTCCCCACCCTGACTCAAAAATGAAAATTTCAAAGCACCTTGCACAGTCTAACACGTTCCTCAAAGAACTTCAAAGAGGGTGGATGGATGGAAAATCACAGACAAAGCAGGATCCCATCAGAAAAGTAGCTTGTTATGTCTTGCAGTAAAAGAGCTGCTGTGATAACACAGAGCAGATCCGCCGAGGTGTCCTCCAGAGACTGACGCGGGGGGAACTAGAACCAGCAGAAGTGGTATACTGTACCTTTATCTGCCTGAAATCCACCTGCCATACAAATGTTCCCCCGAACCAACGTGACGCTGAAGCTGACATCAGTCGAGGACCTGACATGACAGCGCTCCACAAAATCATTTTGTATCTCCAGTTCTAACACGCCTGGCTTGTGACTGAAGCCAAGATGGACCATCTTTGGAGACTGGCCAACGTTGCTACGACGCCTCAGGTTGTTCCGAGGCGCCAAAACAGTCAATACTGGCGTCACACCTCACCTCCCAGTGAGCCGCACGTGGAGCTAGATGTTCAAGAGCCGACATGATCGGCATGATCATCGGAAAGATTTGTCTTTAAAAGCAGTGATTTCGGGAAGAGAAGTCCTCTCACCTGAGTGACGCAGTCTGACACAAAAAACACATTTTAGAACACTGTTGTTATACTCTTAATAGTTGTACATGTATCCAAAACAAATCTGAATTTCAATCTGCCATATGGGGGAGTAAGAAAATATCAATGTGCTCAAATATCAGAATCAGAAAAACTTCATGAATCCCAAGGGAAATTGTGTTTGTAACATGCTCTGTACACAACATATCACAATAAATTAGAAAGAAATAATATTATAAAGTGCAAAGTGTGATATTGTCACATTTGAAGTCAGATACTTTATACATCCTTGATACTTGGACATACTGCTGCATACGTCTCTAATTCCACTAACATTTTCTTTCTTGAGTTATTTTGCTGATCAAGACAACTGTTCTTTCCATTGTTGGACTGTGGAACTGCAAACCTAAGAAGCTGAAGAGGTTGTAGAGAGCGATGTCTTGTTGGGTCTCTCATGCTTGTTAATGTTTGAGTTTGCTGTAACTCATCAACACACAATTGTGCAACACACAATTCCTCAAAAACCAGACAGACGGACCCGAGTCCACAGACATAATTGTTTTCCTCCCTCTTGGAACATTAAACCGCTTTTGATGTTTGATTCAAGATGCAAACTGGAGGCAGGTCGAGACATGTCCAGGAGCAGAAGTGGAGCCTGTAATAGTTCATAAGACACCCGCGGGGTCAGGGTCAACAGTGATTCCTTCAGAGATGAGCAGAAAACAAATCCATTTTGTCCAGAGAAAGGGCAGCCACGCCCATCAGTAGGACAAAGAGAGCAGAATGAGCTAGCCACTTCACATCGATGCTGAGACAAAAGCCCAGACGTTGACAGAGGATGTGGAATACAGTCCACTTAGCATTTCAATGACGCTCTGACGCCTGCTGCACCACACCGACGGTCACAGAGGAACCAGAATCCTGAAGTAACAAGACCACAGTTTGGGCCACTAAGTGATAGCAGACTTGAAATCACAACAGAGAACCAAAACAAGTTTGTCAACCAACCACTTTTAATCAAACTGATCAGGAAATTCTAGTGAAAATTAGAATCTATAATAAAAAGCTGGACGTTAACCTTGTTGAAGGAGAACAAATCTTTAGGCTGCACCAAGACATGAACTCAGACAGCAAAAACAATAAACACGATGATCAGTGTACACCTTTTAATAGAAAGAAATGAAGTTCAAACTTGCTTCACCTGGGTAGCATGTTGTAATTCTTCACATTGTAAAAAGGAATTCTGGTCCCCTCCTGAACCATTCATTTAACTGGTGCTGGTGTTGGAGCTCAACTCATCACACCACATTTCAGAATTTCTGAACAATCTTACAGCTGATTTTTTTGTCTACTTCACTTCAAATATACAAGTGACAATATTTGCGGAAAATGAATTTTGATTGAAAGCAAAATGTCATTTAACTGCACTACAACCTACTATTATTCTATTTTAACAACAGAACAAAGCCTGATACAAGTTGGCTGAAGGAAAATCTAATCTACAGAAAACAATAAATGTGAATTTGATTTGTGTTAAACAGCGTCGGTGTATAAGGCCACAGTCTTGTATGCAAACTTGTGTATGCCTAATCGGTTTAGAGAAGCATCAGTGAAGATGAGCAAAATCTGAAACTTGTGATTTTCTGCCCTCAAATACTTCTGCCTCTTTTGTTTATTGGTTGTGTTGCTGTCCTCGAGTCATCCAGTGACCTTGCAGTGAACTCTGACGGCTTTATTGCACCTGTAGCTTCATAAGACTGGAATGAGGAGTGATATATAGTCGTAGTATGTTTGGCCAAGGGGGCTCTGCTTTAAACGCTCAACTTTTGACCAGATTTCTTCTGCTGAATGTGAAAAATGTGGATTGTGGGCATGGTGGACTTAGGGTATCAGAGGCTGTGATGTGCTTTTACACACTTCATCTTGGTATGTATCAAGCACTGCAGGGTAGAGCAAAAGAACCACCGCTACCAACTTTGCTTTGCCAAGTTCATCTTGTTACTCTCTGTCACGGCGTTGTGTGTGGCTGTCTACTCAAAACTTTCTTTTCCAGAATTAACATTTAACATGGTTTAACTAGGTGTACTGTTAAAGTAATAGAGTGACGTTTCCAGAAACAGGCAAAGTCGGATGGTAGCCATCAGAGGTGTGAAACAGCAGCCATCCCGCAGCTGAAAAACCTGGCCTCCAGTTACAACAGGCGCTGCACTGCGAGTATGTGCAGTCAAGTCCGCACACGCTCAAGCGCTGCCGCTCCTGCACCAGCTGAGCCGCAGCTGTGTTTGCAGTCGGCTCCTCAGCCCAACACGGGTGCCAGGTTGTGCATGAAAGTGCGGCTCAGGCCCACACTGCTTTGTGAGAGGAAATTAGTTTGAGTGTGTCTGGGTGTGTTCGGGTTCTAAACTAAACTATTAAAGCATTTGACTGATCTTTAAGGATCATGAAACTCAATCCCTCATGTGCATTCCATCCGTACGGGTCCGTGAGATTCCTGCTTCGTCCATCCATCCATAATCTCCTGAGGTTACCCTAAACAAAATATGAGCAGACTCTGCCTCTGTTGTGAGGCTTGGAAACTCAAGTAAAAGTTGAATGCTCATCTCTCAGATCAGACTCCAGTGCTGCCTTGACCAGGGTTTGGAAGCGAGGCTCTTGGAGGCTGCATTGCCCTCAGGGGAGGTGGAGCGGAATGATGAACATTCACGCCCAACTTTAGAGACAAAGTATCTGTTAACTGTGCTCTCCACTGTTAATCTTCCACTCTGGTACCAACCCACCTCCTCCCTGGAACAGTCAGACATTTCAAACCAAGTATCTGAGGAGCAAAACCCCGAGCGAACATAGTTCCTGCCAACTATTTTACAAAGACTTTTGTCCTGCTGGACAGGCTGGTCATCACCTGAGACCTGAACACCTCTTGATGCTTATAATCACTGCATTCTCGACACAAAACAACACACAATACCACACAGCTCTGGCCAATAAATCTCCATGTGCCACCGCTGAGCTGTGAAACACTTCCCTGACCTCTTTACCGTCCACAGTCACACTTCACTGCAGAGTCAACAAGCAGCCGGCCTGCGGTCCATATGTGCTCGAGGAGTCACTTCAGTGGAGCGCTGTGCCGGCGGCCATCATGGCTTCTCTCCTGGGGCAATAATTCAACAATGCAATGTTTACTGAGCCCAGTCTTCAAGCAATTATGTGAATGGGTCTGGGGCGGTGGGAGGCTGGGGGGCTTCCCTTCCCTACTGTTCAAACTATAGAGTGGAGTTTGCACCACGGTGCTTTGCAACTCCTCATCGACTTTGAATGGGAATTAAAACACCAGGTAGCTGACAAAGAAAGACCTACCAGCATGCAAGCTTAACTCTTCACTGGAGTTGTGTTTCCGCCCCGCCCTGACTAAAGTGTATCGCACCAAATATGAAGTCACATTCAGACCTTTAGTGAAGCATAAACCTGAGACCTGCAAAATGAAACTGTCCCAAGCGTTAACACTGGGCTGGGTTGGTTAGCAGCGAGGGAGAGCCGACAGCTGCTCTCTTGAGAGTCGAAGGGTCACCGACAAGCCTCTGGAACAACGCACACATATATGAGTTGTGAAATAGTGTCAAACAATTTTGAAGTGACTCAATTTCAGCGCAGTGTTGCACAAAGCGAGAACCGTAAACATGACTTGGTGACCTGAGTTAGATCCTGCGGGTGCACCACTAGAATGCAGGTAAAAAAGCATCAGCAACAGAGAAGAAACTGCTGCATGGCTGGGCGAGCTACTGGTGACAGTGAGCTTGGAAGCCTGGTCTTCTAATCAAAAGATGAAGAGCAACATAGGCAAGTTTAAAGAGCGACGGACAAGTGGCAACCATCTGCGGTACTCAGCGATCAGTTCACTGCTCTGCAGGAATGTTTTGGCCTACAGGTCCACCTCAAAGGGGTTCTGACACCAACTGCAAATGCCCGCGGACAAACAGCAAGGGATGATACCAAACTATCAAAACGTGGAAGACTGAGAACCATCATGGTTCTGTTCTACTGTCGGGCATACATTCATGACATTGTTATTTATAGCTTTCACGCTTGCATTCCACAGCAGAAAAACTCGTTCAAGTTCTTAATTGAATCAAGCCCCCACTGCCTGCTGGGGTGCACAGCCGTAAACTAAAAAACAGATGCTGCTGGATCCAGATAATTCAATTATATCACAATTGTTGTCCTTCTGCCACAAAGTCAGTCACGTCTCATCTCGTGTTGCAGCGAGAGGTGGGTGTCGTCGGGGCCCCGAAACTGCCGGGGATCAATGATATCGACACAATTCTCTGCCGATCTCCAGGTGATGGATCACAGACATTCACCGCAGGGTTTTAAAGTGATGACAGTTTTGAGAAATGATGAGGAGTTAAATCATATTTCTTTTGGCGCAAGCTCAAATCAACTGAATATTTCAGCCATGACGGATCCATGTATTGAAGGGCATGGAGGAGGGAGAGCAGACGTAAACCAGAGAGGGAATCAATCTCCTCCCAGACTTTGAGCAACAACACATTTACACTCAAGCCCACTCAGCTTCAGATCGGAAAATAGTGAATGCAGCAGTAAACTTTATTCAGTTGCTCACACACGCAGGCACATCAATCATTACTGGACATGGACACCATGAAAGACCTTCTGGAAGCAGAAGTGCAAGACAGAATTGAAGCAGAACTAGTGGTCAACTGGCATTGAAAGGCATCAGTGTGGCATTGTACAATCTAATGGCCTAGAGCACAAAATCTCTCTGTGGAGATCATTCACGACAGAAATCTGCCAGCGCTGAAGTTAGTGACTGACATTATCCAAAACATGGAGATCACAAGTACAAGCATTGGCTGCATTGACACGTGAGTTGATAGAGATGTTAAAGATGAGTAGATGACGGACCATGAGGGGGTATGTAAGAGAATGTTGGGGCCACCAAGAACAGTTACATAAATTACACAGGTTGTGCTGCTGACACCAATGTGTCATCAGGAACTCATCAAATAGTTCTAATATGAATCGCAAATGAAAGAAAAACTATTCAACTGCTTCTCCTCCTCATTGTTTTAGTTGATAAACCGGTCACTTAAATACAGTCTATTCCAGAACTTAACAGGACTTTTAATATGGAACTTTCACAAACAAAACAAGCAGCAAAAGTCCCCACACGAGTGCAGGAACACAAGCAGGCAGTTCGAGAAGGAGAAACTATGAATAGCTTGTTTCTGTGGACAAACTTAGACCGGCTTCACTCAACAGCGAGTTCCAGCTTGTCATATCACTTAAAAAAAACCTATTCTGAGCTGGAATCCGTTCTTACCAGCACTAATGTGTCATCTTCTCATTACCGAGCCTCTTGTGACTCTTATTATAAATATACTGAACCTTTACATGGACTCCTTTTCACCTAAAATGGATGCATCAAGTGCAGATAGTGTTTGACACATGTAACAGTGAACAACACTGATTATTCAAAGATGCTTGGAGATATTGTGATGCACTGCTATGAATGAAAACAGTTTTTTTTAAACTCGTCATGTTTATATGTGAACTACCTGGTACAAATAAAAAAGCAGGGATGAGAGTTTATATGTCAAATAAAGAATTAAAGAATCTGACGAAGTGTGATCGAGTTGCTTAGAGATTGAAATCAATGAATTCCCAAGCAAAATAAAGTTCATAATGTACAGGCAAACTCACCGAGAGCAGCTGGCAGGTGAGCACCAGAGACAGGGTAAGTCCACACACCGAGAAGCCCATATTGGTTCACCCCAGCACAGGCTGTGTCTGTTGGGCAGGAAGGGGAGACCGTGGTCCGTCGCTCCTCCGAGTCAGTGGAGCGGCGTGAGCTCTGCACCCTCCCCGACTTCTCGTCTCTCTGCTCGGCTCCTGTTGGTCCCACCGAGCCGCCGGGTCTTCATCAACAGGTGAAACTCCAAAATCCTTGGGATTGTGAATAGATGTCGGATAGAACAGTGAGTCTTACCACACTCCGACTTGTCTTGTGCTGAGTTAAGTCCGGCGAGTCACAGTGGAGTTCTGGACCGGGACGGAGAGAAAAGGCGGAATGGAAATCTGGGAGTGAAAGGAGAAAGTTCAACTTGGCGAGAGACTGGCGCCACGCAATGGACTCATACGGAACTGCACGCTAACCATATTGAATTACATTGTATTATATTTGATAATACTCTTCAAGATTGTTCTTAGTTTGATATATATATATTTTTTTTATTTTAAAATACATTTTAATGTGTGTTGGCTGTAACTGCTAGAGTTCTGAAAGGTTTCAAATCTCATTGAGATTCACCTGATTTAAAAAAAGAATGGATTTATAACTGAATCGTATAATGACTTCGTGCAAAACATGGAACAATGACGATTTGAAAATGAAATTTCGCACTCACCATAGCTGCCGGTCACCAATGGCTGCGCTCCTCGGAACTGGTTTCAACCTAGATTTGAGGCTTCTTCTTCTAACACCCGCGTTTACTTTGTAGATCCAACAGAGTTTCTTCTCCGCCTCCAGCCACTGCAGGCTTTAAAAATTAAACTAAAACGTCTAATATTCACGTTAGTTTCCCGCCAAAAACGTCAAAGCGGCAAGTTTAGGTTGATCAACCAATAAGAAGACGGTGCGTAATGACGTCACCGTAAACGCACGGCGTGGCGAATCACAACTCTGAACTAATTAATTAATTCGTTTTTAAAGGAGTTCAGACAATTCAAAGCTCAGATTAAGTAATTAACAAATTTATTCATTTAAAAGAAAATCAGGTCACATGCACAGGTAAATGTAATAGCCTGGTCATGTGTCTAATGTTTGGCACACATTATTGCTATTTTTGTTTCATTCCAGTCCCATGCAGAGCTGTGCTTTTCCTTCTCAAGTGTGCAGGATCAAACACGAGTTCCAGGTTGAGACACGTTAGGTTTTGAGGGTTGGATGCCGTGGCGCAGAAAGGTTCCCGAATGTTACTTCGTCACAGGTAATTGTGGGACTAATATAATATAATATAATATAATATAATATAATATAATATAATATAATATAATATAATATAATATTTCCTTGATTCGTGTTAAAATCAATATTTCTCGTATTAACCATTGAATTGGAAACGTTTTGGGGAATGATCTGACTGCAGTTAGAGACTACCGCCTCCAGGTGTCGTGGATCTGCGAGTTGCGGTCTGGGCATTTCCAGTCTTGACATTGCAAAGATGGAGGCTGTTTTGGTTTAACTGGAGCTGCAGACAAGCACTTCTGTTATGACAGCCTTTCCAACCTGTCCAGGTAAACACGCGAATCTTTATTTCTTTAAAAGGTTGCAAACGGCAGCGACTTTCATCAAAGTTTGTCTGCGAGCAGCATATGACAGCAGCAAACGTCAACGAACGGGCTAGCGTTAGCTACACTTGTTAGCAGCAGGATATCCCTTCAAACGCCGTTTGACAAGTTTAAGAAACATACTAAATACTTGTTTACGCAATATACTGTGTGATAAATAGCAATGAACCACACTTGATAAATAAGTGTGGCTCGTGATTTCATGTCCAAGCTAGGTGCCATCGCCGAGCTAGCCTTGGGCTTCCGAAGCTTCCCGTTTCCTGCTTGCGATTATTGGGCTGTTTCTGGCTCGGACCCTCTATTTAACAATGGATTTTGTCGCCTCATGTTATCGATTTGTCATCGACACAACCGTGGGATTGTTGAACTTCATTTACAATGGTTTTTACTCAATTGAAACGTTTTCCGGTGAGGAAGTGCCATGTTAGCATACACCGCTTCTAAACACTCCAGAATGAATGATTGACAAGTGAGGCTTGTTTTCGGGAAATAACGTAAAACAAGGGTTATTGCGGACTACTGTTGCTGTCACTGTAGTGCTTGAGTTCAACTTCAACAGGCTCCAAGGTTAGAAGTCATGATCACACAGAACAGAGTGGTGACGAGATGAAAACCAGCGGTATGATTGTAAATAACTACAGAACACTAACGTCATGAAACGCCAACATTCAAAAGAAGAGGTAACCGCATGCCATTAAAATGGCAAGTTTTCTTACTTCAGTCTTGTCACATTTAATCATTGTCATCATTCAAGAACGTGTATTTGACAAAACAATTCCAAGATTGTTCTTGAGACTTCAAAGGCCAGAAGTAACACTAAAAAAGACTGACCGTAATACTAAGATGACTGACTGACTATGGCCAAAAAATTACCTATAGTAATACACAACATGCATAAAGAACCTCACACAGACACAAGCTTACACACAACTACCTTTTGGAAAAGTGGTAATAAGAGATCCAAAATTGTTCCCCACTCTGCTCCTTTTCAGTCTCCCCATAATGTGAGAAGAAAATATTAAAGCACTGATATGTGGAATTATATTTCCCAATGTTAAACAGCAGTGGTCCAGATATGAACAGAAGTAATCCTTCTTTCCAAGATATTAATGCTGAAAGGCTGGCTGAGGTAAATTGAAACCTTTAAAATGGATGCAACATATGCACATGCTCTGTACATTTCACATTTAAACATTTCCTGAATTCACTTCCTATCTGTGAACACATAGGTCAAAGTGGAGTTGCTCATGACTGCTGCTCTAAACGTGTACATATGTGCAGGTGGAAGCAGGAAGTGCAAGTAGAGTCCAGTAGAAGTGGGCACCATGTACTCCGAGTGGCGCTCGCTGCAGCTGGTGGTGCAGAGTGACCAGGGCCACCTGAGTGTTCTGCACACCTACCCCAACACTGTGGGCACCGAAGTGGCAAATGCTGTGGTCAAACCACTGGGCACGGCTGTGAGTCCCGTCGCCACAGAAAACATCCTCAAGACAGACAAGGAGGTGTGCTGATGGTTCATGTCTGGCAGGCTGAAGAGTCAGTCTGCTGTAAATTCCCTTGTTTTGCCTGCAGGTGAAGTGGACCATGGAGGTGCTTTGCTATGGTCTCACGCTTCCTCTGGAGGGCGACACTGTCAAGCTGTGCGTGGATGTGTACACTGACTGGATGATGGCTCTGGTGTCTCCGCGGGACTCTATGCCTCAGCCAGTTGTCAGGGAGCCCAACATGTACGTCCAGACCATCCTTAAACATCTGTACAACGTTTTTGTGCCAAGGTACGTCACAACTCCTCTTTAGAACTGCTACTGCTTTCATTCCCGTCCTCCTTCCTCCTCTAGCAGCTACCTCTGACCAGTAGTCCTCCACACCTTTCTGACAGTCGTGATGTTACTTCCTCTTACAACTATCTTTGTGGAAGCCTCTTCTGTCAGCATGACTGCACATCTCACCACAACTACTGATGTAGCTGAATGCAAAGACCATCATTTCCAAGGCCAACTTATTTTACAACTTCCTGCATCACTTACTAGCGTCAGTGGCACTCCCATTCAAATGCTTTGCATGCTCTTAACAATGTCAATAAGTTACACACTTTTAAACTTGCGGATTTGCACGTTGTTGCAATTCAGCTGCCGTATACAGCCACCTGCACATCAGCTTCTCTGCTCATTGATGATGTGCTGTAAGCGTCTGTGTTGTTGCTGGTAGTCAAGCTGTTTGCAGTTGATGATTCCGTGGGATTATTGTTGTGATGCTCTGCCTTTTCTCCACACAGGCCAGAACCACACAGTCTGAATCACATCAGACTCTGCCAGCAGGTTCTGACTGCAGTCCAGAAGCTGGCCAGAGAGTCGGTTGCCATGGTGAGGGAAACCTGGGAGGTGCTACTGCTCTTCCTGCTCCGCATCAACGACACATTGCTGGCCCCGCCCACAGTCGGAGGTGCTTCCTGCTCCACCCTATGTCCATTCTAGTTGACTTCAGCCGTGATTTCATACTACCATGTGTTCCAGTTGGCGTAGCGGAGAAACTGGCAGAGAAACTGATGGCGGTGCTCTTTGAGGTTTGGCTGTTAGCATGTGCACGCTGCTTCCCAACACCGCCGTACTGGAAGACTGCAAGAGAGATGCTGGCTAACTGGCGACACCACCCGCCTGTGGTAGAGCAGTGGAGCCGTGTGGCATGTGCACTGACCTCCAGGTTCGTAACACCTCAGCTGTCGTCTGTCTCAAATGCACAGATGTTAGAATGTGTCAAGATGCTGTAAACAATGTATTCATCAGCACATTTTGCTGCCTTGCCCACGAGTGTCGTTGTTGATGATTTGTTCATTCCTGTCTCTGAACCAGACTTTTACGTTTCACCCATGGGCCATCATTCCCGCCTTTCAAAGTCCCAGATGAGGACGCAAACCTAATTCCCATTGAGATGGACAACGACTGTGTGGCCCAGACTTGGTACCGTTTCCTCCACATGCTCAGGTGTGTCAAGTGAATGACTTCCTTCAGTGGGGAGGACATATTTACATGGAAAAAACAAATGATATTTAGGGATTCAAAGGTGCAACGCTGGCCTCTGCTGAGGAGGCTTTGATTTTCTCCTGTGATCAGTTGTTTTGGCCTTCATTTCCTTCTTAGCATTTTGCACAGTCAGCTAGATGCTTTTGACTGCAGCTGAAACCAGTGGTGCAAGTAATACCGATTCATATCTCTTGGTTACTCTGGTTCCCTGCTCACTCTGATCCTTAGAAGCCTCAGCGATATTTTAGTCCTTGTGAATTGTGATGAAGTAACCCTTCTGTAAAGGTGCTGTTGACTGGTTTTGAAACAGTTCTCTACGGCTCTTGCAGCAACCCCGTGGACCTGAGCAACCCCGCCATAGTGAGCACCACTCCAAAGTTCCAGGAACAATTTCTCAACCCCAGCGGCATCCCGCAGGAAGTGGTGCTGCATCCTTGTCTCAAGCAACTTCCACAGATTTTCTTCCGGGCCATGAGGGGGGTCAGCTGCCTGGTGGATGCCTTCCTGGGTAAGAACAGGCTCAGCAATGCTCAGTGTTCGGGGAGGCAGATGTTTTAACCACATGACGCTATGAATCATGTTGCGCATACTTTTATAACATCTGTACTTGCTAAAATACAGCCCCAAAACTCATCTCTGATGCGAGGGAACAGACTTGTTCCTAATGTCAGCCATCGATGCCTTTGTGCTCCCCTGTGTTTTGTGCTCAACATTTCCATTAAATGAAGAAATAATCTCCATAGCTGAAGTCGTAAGACCTGCAACAAAGTCATTGACACACAGAAGTTGTTCTGTTCTGTGTTCAAGTTTGTTATTTCTCATTCAGTGTTCGTACTAGTTCATTGTCATTTATGAGTAAAGATTCTTGATCACTGTATTTGAAAGCTCGGTGTGTATTCTTCTTCCACTGTAGGTGTGTCTGTTGAAAAGAAATTGGTACGGGAGAGGGCGTTCTCTTACCTGCCAGCGCTGCTCTCTCATGGTACAGACCCCAGCAAGGCAGTAATGAGATGGTTTGATGGTGACGAGATTTACCTGCTGGGGTTTAGTCATGGTTCCTCAAACGATGAAGAGCCTTAGTTTCATTTCTCCCCAGTTACACACTCATCAGGGACGATGGGGATCCATGTGCTAAAAAATCAAGATGGTGGTCAATCAATGTGATTTGTGTCTAACCACTATCCTGCATGTTTGTAAAATTTGCTAATAATCCACTCACATGCTGAAGCATTGTCACTCGTGGTAGTGTTGAAAATCTGAGTGCTCAGGGCTGCACGATATCTGGCCTCACTTTTTGAGTAGCAATGACAGTTTGACATTTCTGACGCAGCTTTGGTTTGTGACTGAACTTTATTAGAGTGGGACTCAGTGGCAGATGAAATGTATGTCTGATGTCGTGCAGCTCTTCTTGCTCTGATCGGGGTGTTAATCAGCACAATAACCCTCCTCTGTCTTCCTTTCGGAGCAAAATGATGCTCATCCTTGCAAACGCCTAATGTGTCATTCTTTCCCTTCACAGGCATTTCCCGTCCGAGGTCCGACAGCGCCCCGCCCACACCGGTCAACAGGATGAGCATGTCGCCTCCCCCATCAATCACGAACACCACACCCCCCCACAACCGAAAGCCCCGGCACACAGTGGTCACCAAAACGACAAGCAAAAGCTCCACTGTAAGTCTTCATCAAAGTGTCAGGCTTGAGGTGACAGGGCTGTTTTCTCAGGAAAAGAAGTCTGGCTACGTGTTTGGGAAACAAAACATGGCTCCTTCAGCGCCATCATGTTCTGTCTCAAATCTTTCTGTCAATGTTTGTCTGAACTTGACCTAAACCAAACTTGGAATCAGCAAAACAATCATTTTAGCGCATTGATTTCAGTGTTCCATTCACTTGGCTGTAACATGTGAACCGTCTGTCTACTTGAGTTTCTCTGTGTGCCTACAGCCGCCCCCTGACATTTGTCTCTAACCCTCCACAGGGAAGCAGCAACCAGCCGACAAAAGCCTCCCAGCAGCAGCAGCAGCAGCAGCAGTCATCGTCTCCAACACTGTTGTCCAGCCCAAACCAGACCAGCTGGGAGTCCCGGCCCCTTCCGGCGCCGGCACGGCCTAAAGTCAACAGCATTCTAAACCTGTTTGGCCAGTGGCTTTTCGACGCCGCGCTGGTCCACTGTAAGCTCCACAGTGGCCTGAGTCGAGACCCGAGCATGACTGGTAAGACATGAAGCTGTACGGCGACACGTTTGTGCATGGGCAGGTGGGTGTTTGACTGCTGCTCATCAGTGCGTTTCTCTGTGTTCTTTTGGTGTCTGTTACTTTCAACGTACGTCGTCGGTATGTTGTTTCCTTTTCTCACCGTTTTGCTCAAACCTGTCTCCGTGTCTGGTGGGCCTCATCAGATTCTAATCCATATACATCCAACTGCTGTTTAAACCAGCAAAAAACAGTGGAGCCACACCGCTACTCTGATTTTTGGGGCGAATGCTCATCAAATATTTGTATTTACTGACTGGTATGTTTGCCATCTGGGTTACTTGCTGTTGTGTGAAATGAAGGGGAGCTGTGTTAATGTGCAGCAACGTAATTCGTTTGAAGGTAATTCAGTGGTAATTAAACATGGCTTTGACCTGAGCATCTTTGAAACTCCCAAAAGGTGTGTAGAATATTGTCAGTTGTTAGCCAAACCCAACACACCTGCTGAGGTCTGAGCCTGTGGTACACTGGACCATTACTTTTTAGCTGGCTTGTTGTTCTGAGCTGTGTTTTCTGAATCGATTGAAGTTCTGTACTGACTTCCCTCTGGATTGAATCATAAATGCTTAGACTTTGGACTGGAGTGAAACAGAACCATGGCTGGGATCAGTAACACTCAGTCTGGACTCCTCCTTCCCAGCTGATCCTTGCCTTTTCTTTACCAGCCTTAGTCTTCCTTTCTCCCCCTCTACTGGGATCAGCTCTCCCTACAGAGCCCCACTCATCCTCACTGACCTGCGCTGAATGATGACGTTTGTTGAAGTGACTGAAAGTGCCCTACCAATCAATATGTCTCTGCATCCTCTGTTTTGATTCTAGTCAGAGCCGCCTTTTATAAGCAATGCACTGATTCCAAACATGACGGGGTCATTTAACATGAGTGTAACTTTAAATTAATTATATTATAATAATGAATATTTGAAATGTGGGGGTGTCGTGGAAAAGCTTGCTAGTTTTCCGCCAAACACCTGAGTGAGCCTCTTTATTTTTGTCCTGGCTGACACTTCCCTCCTGGTGGTTTGAAGATGGTGCATTCTGTGACGCCTGTTCTTTGTACTTAGTCTGAATATACTGGTGTGTGGTGCTGATTTTGAGACCTCTGGAAAGGGGGTGTGAGTGAGGCCTGTCAGATGTGTGGTGGGGGAGATCTACTGACCCATCTTTAGCCTGAAGTCAGTGGATGAAATGAAGGTTTAGCAGCCAAACACACCGTCCGGGGGTGTGTTAGTTGCCGCTAGATAAATGCTGAGTCATGCATGAAGAAACTGCAGTCTGGAGGAAAAGATGTCACGTCATGATGTCCTGGTCGTGTCTCCTGTCGGGTGTAACGTCAAAGTCCATCACGCTTCATGCCCAAATACAAAAACAAATTTTGGATCTGCTTTGATTTTGTGTCTCTCCACTATTTTCTGTTATCTTGCAGCCTCTTTTATCCAAATTCTTCTTTCTTATAAATCTTGTAAGTAGGATCGGCAGCTTATTTTATTTTCATAACCAGTTGTCCTGCTTTGATAAAGTTTCTGTTTGAGTTCCTCCTCTTCATCGTCATCATCATCATCATCATCATGACCATTATTGTTTCCGTTGTTGGATAAAGTTCATCAGCGTTCTGGCTCAGCGTCTTCTCAAGGCGTTGGAATGGAATTTTCACCACTGACCAGTCGTCTCCAATCATAACGTCCGTGCCACCTTGTTTATTTTTCTTTTTCCTTTTGCGTATCACTAATCCTTTGATTCTGCTTCAGACACCCTCAAGTTTTTGTTGTTCTGTCAGCTTCATTTTGTTTGGTTTGTTGCCTCAATGCATGATGTGAATGTGGGTGACGGTCATGGTTGCCACAGCGACGTTGCTGACACAGGGATTCTGCTTTTTTCACTCAAATCTTAACAAGCACTAAACCAGGAAGGCAAAGTCCTTGTGTCAGAACTCCTCGTACTGAATGCTTTGAGACGAGTGTTTGATCCTCAGTGTGCTTATGCTGCTTTTCTTTTCCTGGTATGGACGTGTCAAGTAGCTATCATGAAGTTGCTGTGACCCCGTGCGTGCATGGACCCGGGTCGCCAGGCTCTACTCAAGGTCCTTTCAT
This sequence comes from Synchiropus splendidus, assembly GCF_027744825.2. Lineage (NCBI taxonomy): Eukaryota > Metazoa > Chordata > Actinopteri > Syngnathiformes > Callionymidae > Synchiropus > Synchiropus splendidus. The sequence goes on from NC_071351.1 coordinate 4,503,430, forward strand.
TGTCTGTGTGTTCTCCCGACAGCGATAGCCACGCAGGTCAGCCTGGAGCTGCGGAGAAAGGGCTCACAAATGTCCACTGACTCCATGGTGTCCAATCCTATGTTTGACGCCAATGAGTTCCCGGAGAGCTACGAAGCGGGTCGAGCCGAAGCCTGCGGGACTCTCTGTCGCATTTTTTGTAGCAAGAAAACAGGAGAGGAGATCCTGCCGGTTTATCTGTCCAGGTAATGATATCAGCTCACTCCAGAGCTCAAGTCATGTATAGCTGCAGTCAGAACCTTGTCATGCAACCCCATCCATGCTATCGTCTCTCCCCCCCAGAAAATATCCTTGTTTATCAATGCCTTTGCCTGTCTGCAGGTTCTACATGGTTTTGATTCAGGGTCTCCAGATCTCCGACTTCATCTGCCGGCCGGTCCTGGCCTCCATCATCCTCAACTCTTCCTCTCTCTTCTGCACCGACCTCAAGGGCATAAATGTGGTTGTTCCCTATTTCATTACAGCACTGGAGACAATCCTGCCGGACAGGTGAGCACCCTCTCCCCACGTTCACTCCAAAGCTACCAGTGAGTCACGCGTCCGACGGTTTCAGGGAGCTGTCCAAGTTCAAGATGTATGTGAACCCTACTGATCTGAGACGAGCTTCCATCAACATCCTGCTGGCCATGCTGCCGCTGCCCCATCACTTCGGCAACATACAGTCTGAGGTAATGGCCTGTTCAAGCAGCAGATGAGAAACGCTGCGACTGTAGCCACAAGAAAGAGGAAGTCAGTATTAAAGCAAACCTGGACCAAGTTTGTTTTCTGCCTGCAGGTCCTGCTGGAGGGGAAGTTCAACGAAGAGGATGTTCTGCCTCACGACCAGCCCGTTTCATTCCTGTCCCTCAGGCTTCGGCTGGTCAACGTCCTGATCGGAGCGTTGCAGACAGAGACAGACCCCACAAACACCCAGCTCATCCTAGGTACCCTCGAAATGACTCCCTTCGTCAACCATAAATATTAACATGCTATGCATAGTATATTCATAGAAGCCATTTGTTTTCTGTTTTCTCTCAGGGGCGATGCTCCACATCGTTCAGGACTCAGCGCTATTCGAGTCCGTTGGGACGCAGACGGAGACGGTATAAGCCATTTTAAGTGCAGTTCAGAGCCTCATCTCAATATCTATGTCTATGTTCGTAGGGGAGCCTTGACGGGAGTCACATGACCGTCAAGAGTCAGAGTCACAGCCGAAGCAACAGCGGCGTCAGCTACAACAGCGGCGGCAGCACCGAGGCCACCAGCCCAGACTGTGAGCGTCCAGCTCAGGCGCTGCTGCGAGACTACGGTGAGAAACACGAGATGTCCAGATCACAGCAGGGCATGTGGAACGCTGGTACTAACACATGTGGAACCCTCTGCTTGTCCCTCGTAGCTAACATGGTTAAAGTGGTTTTCAGAGTAAAGAAGCGTTGGGTCAAATGTCTGTGTAGGTGAATCTGCTGTGATGTTGTGAGACTAATCTTCAGTAAGGCTGATTGATCTTTGTCATGTTCCCTCTCAAGCTTCCTCCTCAGCCTGTGCCCAGTCTCTGACCCTGTGGCCATTTCAGATTATTGTTTTCCCTGGAATAGGCCTGCCACCCACTTTAGGGTCCCGAACCACCAGCTGGCAATCACAGCGCCTTCTGTTGTCCGGGGGGAGAACCACACTTGTAGATAGTAACTCCAGCCTCGACCTTTAGGAAACTCAGAGCCCTTTTGCATTAGTAGTGTAAAACAAAGTCAACCTCTGATGTTGATTATCTCAGCCTTACCTGAAGAACTTCTTTAGCATGTTTGCTGTGTCTTCTGTGTCTTGCTGTGTCGCTGCTGACAATCTGTCTGCTCTTGCTCTGCTCTCTCCGGTGCTTGGTATTTCGGGGTGTCATACGGTCTAGCTCTTTCAGATACGGCGGCAGGTCTGCTGGTGCGCAGCATCCACCTGGTCACACAGCGGCTCAACTCCCAGTGGAAGCAGGACATGAGCATCTCGCTGGCCGCGCTGGAGCTGCTGGCCGGACTCGCCAAGGTAACCTAGATGCTTGTCTTCTGAAGCTGAGTCCAGGCAGGACTGGTCCTGGCCCAACGTTAACATTACTCCAAATGTTCAGATCAAGGTGGGAGTGGACTCTACTGACCGCAAGCGTGCCGTCGTCTCCATCTGCGGATACATTGTGTACCAATGCAGCCGTCCAGCCCCACTTCAGTCCAGGGACCTGCATTCCATGATCGTGGCCGCATTCCAGTTCCTGTGTGTCTGGCTGACAGAGCATCCTGACATGCTGGACGAGAAGGTGAGCACACAGTCCAGAGCCTCGGACGCTCATCCAGGCGAAGACTGACTCTACTTCTCCTGGGAATCAGGATTGTTTGATGGAAGTGTTGGAGATCGTTGAGCTGGGAATCTCAGGCAGTAAGTCCAAACAGGAGCAGGAGGTCCGCCACAAAGCAGAGAAGGAGCACAACCCTGCATCCATGAGGGTGAAGGAAGCAGCCGAGGCCACTTTGTCCTGGTGAGCTGGTTATTTATGACTCTGAGTGTCTTGTCAAGAGGCTCGGGAGGATGCAACTTGACCCAGTCGAGGGAGATAAATGGCCTTTCTGCTGGGTCTTTCCTCAGCATCATGCAGGTACTGGGGGCCTTCCCCTCTCCCAGCGGGCCCGCCTCCACCTGCAGCCTGCTGAACGAAGACACCCTGATCCGCTATGCCAGACTCAGCTCAACAGGAGCCAGCAACTTCCGCTACTTCGTCCTGGACAACTCGGTCATCCTGGCCATGTTGGAGCAGCCACTGGGCAACGAGCAGAGTCGGTGTTCCTCCCCTCAGCTTCAAGTCTTCAAGACCCGAGTGTGTGACGAAGAAACTGTTTGATTTGCCACACAGACCCGAGTCCGTCAGTCACAGTTCTGATCAGAGGCACAGCTGGAAGACACGCCTGGACCATGCAGCTCTTCCACCAGCCCAGAGGAGCTCGAGCCAATCAGAGGGTGAGCGCAGTGTGGGGAACTGAATATTGGGGAAATAAATGTTGTGTGAGAAGTTGAGAGAGAATTGAACAAAAGTCAAATAGTAAAACTGGTCAGTCACAGGAAAACAATGTAATATTAAAGTTACAATATGGAGCATATCTTGGTGGTTTTGGAAGCAAAGATCTTTGTCTAACTATGAAACTAGAACCCCGTTTTCAAGGGTGACCTTGCTTGGCTCGCAGCAGGTGTTCGCTCCAGAGGGACGTCCCAAACCGAACAACGACGTGGGGATAAAGTACAACGTGAAGCAGAGACCGTTCCCAGAGGAGGTGGATAAGATCCCGCTGGTCAAAGCCGACGTCAGCATTCCAGACCTGGACGACATCGTCAGCAAAGAGGTGAGCGACTCCGCCTGGCGTCTCGGGGTCCAATGGAGAGCCGTTCGGCCTGTTTACAGTGTGTTGTGCAAAATCAGGTGTGTTTGGGCTGGCAGGAGGAGTGCAGAGCCACAAACGGCCACGTGAGTTGTTGGCCTGTTGTAATCGCACTGTGGTGTCGGGTGGTGACAGCTAAAGTCCTGGTTCAAAGCACCGAGTGCTGGTCTGAAGTAGAGGTTATCTACGCAAAGAAGTAACTCTGGATAAGTCAACAGAATTTGTCCTCCATGGCGAAAGAGAGACAGAGAGCCTAATGAAAGCTCTCCAGATGGTTGTCTAATCAGGTGCTAGCCACTGGTGACTCTCTTCCTCGCTGGGATTGTGGTGCGACTTATGGTGACTGGTGACTCTTATCAGCACACAAGCTCAACATGTCTGCCTCCGTCTCTGCAGCTGGAGATCCAACACGAGAAGCTGCGCGTTCTCATGAGCAAGCAGATCGAGTATGAGAACTCGCTGGAGCGCAACAGTGGAGAAATCTGGAAGTCCAAGTCCTTCCCGGACCCGCAGATCGACTGCAAACCTCCCCCGCCCGCGCAGGAGTTCCAGACGGCCCGGCTCTTCCTCTCTCACTTCGGCTTTCTGTCTCTGGAGGCACTTAAGGTTTGCACAACAGATGCACGCAGCCTGTGCGCAGTGACTCTGAGTGGTCTGTCACCATCAGGAGCCCAACAACAGTCGCCTCCCTCCACACCTCATCGGCCTGGACTCGTCTTTGCCCGGGTTCTTTGACGACATCAGCTACCTGGACCTGCTTCCCTGCCGACCGTTCGACACCGTCTTCATCTTCTACGTGAGAGCTGGACAGAAAAGCAGCCATGAGGTGAGTGTCAGTCAGGACCCAAGCAAATCTGACAGCCAGCCATCTGGACCTGTGAGGCTTCCTGTTTCTAACTGAAGTCTTCCTGTTCGACGTTCTGCTCAGATCCTAAGGAACGTGGAGTCGTCGGCGAGTGTCCAGCACCACTTCCTGGAGTTCCTCATGTCCTTGGGCTGGCCTGTGGATGTGGGGCGCCACCCCGGCTGGACGGGTCACCTGTACACCAGCTGGTCTCTGAACTCCTGCTCTGATCAGGACATCCAGCAGACGGGTGAGCTTGCGTCTTGTCGCGCAGAAGCTGATGACTCGTGTTTGCACGTCACCGTGGACGGTTCCAGACTCAACTCTCGTGACGTCCCTGTAGAAGAAGCAGTGACTCCTGAAGACACTGGAGGCTCTGTTTTCAACGGCGAGAAGAAGGTTCTGTACTACGCCGACGCACTGACCGAAATCGCCTTCGTCGTCCCGTCACTTTCGGAGAACTCAGGTTAGTGGCGGCTGATTGACTAAACCGTGAGAAAGAAGCAGATGCTGAGTGGTTTCCTCCCTCAGAAGAGTCATCGGTGCACAGCGACTCCACTCTAGAGGCCGACGTCAACTCGGAGCTCATGCCAACACTGCTCAAGCAGCCGAACCTGACTCTGGAGCTGTTCCCCAACCACTCGGACAACCTGGAGTCAGCCAAGAAGGTAGTGTCTGTGGAACCCTGCAATGGTTGTGGTTCATGACTGAGGGTGTGACTCCTGCCCGCAGCTGAGTCCTCTCATGAAGAGCAAGAGGTCGTCGACGGGGAAGTCTTTCCCTCCTCTGGGCCCGGAGACCAAGGTGTTTGTGGTCTGGGTCGAGCGCTTCGATGACATCGGTGAGCAAAGCAAAGCTCTGAGCTACTGTTCCACGTATGAAATATTCATGCCTAGAAAGATGATTGACAGCAACGTTTCTCATCCTCTCAGAAAACTTCCCGCTGTCGGATCTGCTGGCAGAAACCAGCACGGGTCTGGAGGCCAGCATGAGCAACAGTACTTCCTGCAGGTAGGCAGCGCTCTGGTACGCGAAGCAGGCTAACACAGCGCTGACATCTCGTTCATCTCAGGTCGGGTTTACTGGAGAAGGACGTTCCTCTCATCTTCATCCAGCCTCTGAAGACGGGCCTCTTCAGGATCCGGCTGCACGGAGCTGTGGGGAAGTTTGGGATGGTGATCCCTCTGGTGGACGGCATGGTGGTCAGCCGCCGGGCGCTAGGTAGCCTCTCCTCATCTGACTTGTCTGTTTTAGGGTTCTGCCTCTTCAGATGAAAACTAACCAGTGCTCTTGCAGGCTTCCTGGTGCGGCAGACAGTCATCAACGTGTGCCGGCGGAAGCGTCTGGAAAGCGACTCATACAACCCGCCGCACGTGAGGAGGAAGCAGCGCATCACTGAGATCGTGCAGCGCTACCGCAACAAGCAGCTGGAGCCCGAGTTCTACACCTCGCTCTTCCGCGAGGTGGGAGAGGGCCGGCTCCACCTCTAACCCCGCCCCTCTGTCTCACACTGGCCAATCAGAAACTCTATATTTCTACGGTTTCTTATTTATATCCGAACTCTGCCTTGGACTCCAGAGCGATGTTTGCGTCATGTTGCCATTATCAGACTCTTGAAGGACCTTTTACAGATGTGGTAACTCTGCTGCCTTGACGGAGAGCAAGAAGCTTTTGAACAGAACGACGCGTGAAAAGGTCCAGGAGCCTCTGAAGTCTTCCGCCAAACTCGCTTCACTTTCTCTTCCTAGCTGCAGACCCTCATCATGAGCTTGATGGCCATGTCGTCCGATCACTGAACAACTGACAGCCAACACTGCTGCAGTCCTCCAGCTAATGATGCGTTCAAAGACCAGTTGTTAATGTAGCAGACTGAACTTGGACCACACTGAATCACCTGCAGAGGAGAAGAGCAACACATCCTGCGTGTTGTGTTGAAGTCCGCACTGAGCACATTTTAACTTTCTTTCCTGTACATATGTTTGTGGGAAGATTCTTGGAACGCAGCGTCATGTGACTTTTATCACGCCGAGCCTTTCGCCCCCCCTTCGCCCCCCTGCAATCGAACACTTGCGTCGCTGATATTTAAGGTTTTGTGGTGTATAGAAGGATGAAGTGTAAATATATATTAGCCAAATAATCAATTACTGGACACATCTGAGGTGTGTGAGCGAGTGTGCGAGGATCCCCATGGGTTTTTGAATGTAACATGCTTCAATTAAAACTATTATTGACATTTTAAATCTCGTCTTTGTTGCTGTGCAAACTGTGCGTTGCTTGTTCCTTCAAGCTGTTACTGAGTTGTTTTCTGCATCTGACCTGATCTGATGTTATTCCTCCAATATTGACGTCATCTTACACGAGTTTAACCACATTCCCTGTATCATATTCCTCACAGTTAGATCATTCTTGGTCTCTTCTGGATGAACAAGAGTCAGTTTGGGTAGTGTTCTGGAAGTGTCCACCACAAATGTATCTGTCGTCCAGACTGTCAACATTCTCCACATTTACCATGAATATTTCATTGAGCTGGTGAATGTTTCGGATCCCAGCTGGTGCTCTCTTCAGTCGCCTCACCGACCCATATACATGTTCAGGCAAAGCATTACAAGCAGTGAATCTGTCCACAGTGAGGTGCCGCTGCGGCAGCTGCCTGCCAGGTCCCGGTCCACCTCCTTTGGTACCACAGATGTGAGCCCTGACACCCTCCCGTTTGATCATCACTGACTGCTTCAAGTGACATGAGACGGGGGCGAATTTTTGTCTTTGTCACTGTCGATAACACAAGTATTCCACAACACAGACCTTTCTAAAAATATGGAGGTGTATTTGTACAAACCCTGTGGTTTTCTTTGATGACTGTTGGATTTAGAAACAGGCAGTTTGGGTGTGTCCCTGGGGAGGGGTCCGCTTGTCATGGTGAGATGAGA